>NW_026020179.1:359007-645533 GCF_900185275.1 Solanum verrucosum
CTGTGGATATTTTTGGCGTTGGAACCCTGTAGCATGGGCAGACCCGGATTGTGGAAGAATGGGCAGATTGGGATCCTGAGGCATGGGCAGACTCGTACCCGGACATAATCCCTCGGAACCGGAAGCAGCCCAGTTGGTGACCCGATCAGTGTGTGCTCTTCATCAGACTGGGAGACAGTGACTACGTCGGGGAGCACCTTCCGAGGGGTGCTTTTGGGTGCAGCGCGAGAAGCCCTAGGGTTGAGAGGCACATATGCTGGGTCAGAGTCGGTGTCGGTGTCCTCATCAATTAACCGGAAACTAGGGGCAATAGATTTGGACTTGCCCCGTTTGGAATAGGTGACCATCTTCTTGGGTGCCATCGTACCTGCGGGAACGATATTAGTGCCAACACTAACCATATGCAGTAAAAGTAACTTTTAGAATTGGTAACGACCCTTCAACTAAGTCAAAAAAAAAATAAATTGAAAGATGCTACAGTGCTCATCCACGGAGGAGACCTACGTTCCGTAGACTAATCTACGGTCCGTGGATCTCCTCTGTGGATCAGGGGCCTGACATATTGGTCGAAGATGGAAACCACGGAAGTGCAGAATGGTCCGTAGATGGACCTACGGACCGTAGTCCACCTCCGTGGTTTCACACTTGGTGAAATTTTTTAGGTGCCTCCAATTACGAACTCCATCTACGGTCTGTAGACGGGGTATCGTGGAAGCCATCAGTGCCAGGTATCATACATTTTTTTTTGGCCTTAGTTTTCAACATTTACACAACCTCATCATGCATTTACAAATTTAAATTATGCTAGTTCGTCATTCTTCAGATTCGACCGATTATTATACCTAACCATTTAGACTAGATGTGGAACCCTAAGTCGAAACTAGCATATAGTTTTTACGATCACATACAATAATGCTATACAATCACTATCTATCGTTCCAAGGGCATTGTAATTTTCAGGTTTATCATGCACTTTCATCTAACAATTACCCGAGGTAAAGACCCAACTCCCGACTCTCTATATTCAATCTATCAATCGAAATTCAATGTGAGGGGAGAGTCTATTACCTTACAAGCAACAAGGAGTGGGGTGATTGTGTGATGATACTATGCTTAGCAAGACCAAGGAGTCACCTCTTCGTTACTAACCAAAAACCGGACCCTTTTGTGTGAGATTATGGGATGGGTTGTATTTGAAATGGAAAGGAGTTAGGGAATTATGGAAGAGATGATGATAATGGGGGAGTTATGGAGTGATTTAGGGAGGTTATGGAAGTTTAGAAACGGTTTTGGGAGTAATGGAGGGAAGAGGAATGGTTTGAAACATGGGGGCTTTTAAGTAAGGGGGGTCCGGGTCGGGTCAGACAACCTTAGGGTTTGGACTCACGAGACCCCGTCTACGGTCCGTGAGTCGATCTATGGTCCGTAGATTAGGACCGTAGATCACTATTATACTTGGACAAATTTAGGGACTTACCTGGGATCTACGGATACCATTGACGGTTCGTGGATCAATCGACGAACCGTCGATGGGATCCATAGATCTCTGCACCAGACCATTTTCTGCAGATTTATTGCGTGGTGTACCTACACATGTAGCAACCAATAAGCTATTATTTTTTTACATTTTCTTGGTACTTTTTAGACACGGACCCTATATTACTTCTAGCCAACACTAAAAACTAAAACACTGAAGCACCTACCTACATTGATACAAAGACGCAAGTAATCAAAGAAAGCTAAACTACTAAATGGAAAACAGAATACTATCGTTGGCCAGATTGTACATCTTGGGTTGCCTCCCAAGAAGCGCTTGATTTAACGTCGGGCACGATGCAGGTGTCTTGATTACTCAGACTTCATCAAGATTGCAGGCCTCAATCACTTCTTGCACAGTTTCAGCATTTCCCAGATAGATCTTGATCCTTTGCCGTTCACCACAAACCTTGTTCCATCCTTATTTTCAAGCTCAACCGCTCCAGCGAGAGCACTTTTGTGAGCAAAAATGGCCTGGTCCACTTGGACTTGAGTTTGCCTGGAAATAGGCGCAACCTAGAGTTGAATAGCAGCACAAGATCACCAACCAAAATTCTCGCTTTTCAATTCTTTGATCATGATACCTCTTCATCTTTCTTTGTATAAGGCTGAACTTTCATAAGCTTTTAGACGAAACTCATCAAGCACATTCAAGTCATTCATCCTTTGCTTAGATGCAGTGCCCCAATCCAAATTTAACTTCTTCATTGCCCACATAGCCTTGTGCTCTAGCTGTACTGGTAAATGACAAGACTTCCCATATACAAGTTGGTAAGGAGACATACCTATGGGGGTCTTGTATGTAGTGCGATATGCCCATAGAGCATCATCAAGCTTCCTTGACCAATCCGTTCGATTGGCGTTCACAGTCTTCGCCAATATCTGTTTGATTTCTCTGTTGGACACTTCAACTTGACCTCTAGTCTGTGGATGATACGGAATGGCAACGTTGTGACGGACACCATATTTCTCAAGTAGTGCCTTGAACAACTTATTACAAAAGGGAGAGCCTCCATCGCTAATAATAGCCCTCGGTGTACGAAATCTGGAGAAGATATTCTTTTTCAAGAATGCGGTGACACTTTTACCTTCGTTGTTGGAGAGTGCTACTGCTTCCACCCACTTCGATACATAATCAACCGCAACAAGAATATACTTCATCCCATATGAACTCACAAATGGAGCCATAAAATCAATGCCCCATACATCAAATAATTCTATCACCAGTATAGGATTCATAGGGAGGTCTTGCCTCTTTGAAATCCCTCAATCTCTTTGGCAACGATCACAAGACTTGGCAAAATCATGAGCATCTTGGTGGATGGTAGGCCAATAGTATCCACACTGCAAAATCTTATGTGCAGTTACAATTCATACTAGTCAAGAATTGCTTATTTACTATTCATACTTTGTTAATCGATCATGGTTCCCACAACCCTAGTTGTGGATTTAGTTACTCATATTGGAAAGAACACAATTCATAATTGTAGATGAAGAAATCATGAACTTACGTAAAAAGAATGATAAACCCAGAAATTTAACTTGAATTGCAAAGCCAAAATCTACAAAACGAACTTGGGAAAATCAATAATTGCTAGAGTTGCAAATTAATCTCCAAAGTTACAAAGTAAAACTAGAATAATAGTGTCTAACCCCCAAAAACGAGGTCTACATGTCTTATTTATAGAAAACAAATCCTAAATAAAAAAAGGAAACAAATTAAGGAAAGTTTTGTTCAGGTACGCGTCTTCAATCCACGAGACCGACTTACGGACTGTCGATGGATCTACGATACGTAAGTCCCTTCCGTCAATCGGGACTTAGAAAATATTTCAGCTTCCAAAAATCAGCTTCTCTGAAGCAAACGACGGACCAGCAGTACGGACCGTAGATCGACCTACGGTCCGTCAATCCCCTCCGTAGCTCCATACTTAGAATCTTCAAAAAATCAGGTACTGGAACCCTCGCAGTATCACTTTACGGATCAACAGTACGATCCGTAGATCAATCTACGGACTGTCAATGGGCACCGTGGTTCCACACCTAGTCAGATTTCCCTGATTTGTCCTCAATACCATGTCTGCTGATCTACGGTCATCACCTACGGACCGTGAATGGACCTACGATCTGTAGATCACCTCCGTGAATGCCTTGTTTCGGCATTTGTTTCAGTTGACTCTATACTTCCGCGCCTGAACACCTTTCCTGCAAAACATGATAAAAACACATAAAACCCAATATAAAAAGGCCCTAGACACACACAACTTGTGAGTGAAATGTATTAGAAATACCGTAAACTCACGGTATATCAAACATGGCTTATGAGACATCCTATGACCATTCTAAACCTTGTACTCTGATTACCAAATTTGTCGGGACCCAGGGGTACACCCTAGATTTAACATGGTGTATAGAACCCCGAAGGACTCCACAAAATCAACTTAGCTTTCGTAACATAAACAATAGAACAATAATTGTAAAACAATAGTCCAAGTCCAAAACATTTTATAAAATAAAATCGGATGCCTAAACTCATGTATGTAACAACCCGAGAGCACCCCCTAGCCGTTACCGGCGTATTCGACCTCTCGGAGGTCTTACACAAGCCCTTAGCATTCGTCATAGCATTTATCATAGAAAAATAGCGGAAAATTTAAAACTTTTCCATAATACAACACAAGACTTAAATGTCACCTCATTTAAACCTTAAATACAAAAAATCGGAGTACTACGTCTCAAGGTAGCCATCTTAAAACACAACGACAACACAAGAGGGACACAACCCTTACAATACAAAAGAAACTACTATATAGTATATTGAACTTAAAGAAACTCTTTAGCATAAAGGTCCTTGAATCTTTAAGGACACACCCGAACTTCAGAATAGTATGCCAAGCTCATCACTTCTAGGAAAGGCCCTTTAGCCCCCACCACCTACATTTGGTGTAAAAAGATGAAGAAGAATGGTGTTAGTACAAGAATGCACTAAGTATGATAACTATGCAAAAACATGCTTTTAAAAGGAAAATTTAGTTGGAAACCATGCATCATGCCTTTTTAGTGAAACTTCAAGAACATTTAGCACAATAGGAACAATATAAACCACATACATAATCATACACATGGAAACCATGTTTTTGCTTTTAAAAGGAAAATTTAGTTGGAAACCATGCATCATGCCTTTTTAGTGAAACTTCAAGAACATTTAGTACAATAGGAACAATATAAACCACATACATAATCATATACATGGAAACCATTCATAATAGCACATAGAGCCACTTGTAACATTTTAGGCACATTCAATGCATACAATACATTACCTTCCTCTTTATCTTAACTCTTTTCCTCAAGCAACCCGTAGGGAATACTTGGTGCAATATATCCTCTTAAGGTTACCAAGGGTGAACTTACATATAGCCTTTATCAATCCAACCACATATATTCATAGAGTCATAAGCACACCATAAGACATAGTCTTCACAAAGGAACCATCACCTAAGAGAACCCCCAAGTCACACTAGTGCAATGTGCAAGTAGCATTCCATAATACTACTCACACCAAGTGTTCCTAGGAAGCCACCATAAACTAGGCACATCATATTCAACAAGTCATAACATCTTCATTTAACATTAGACATAAGACCAACATACTTCATAACATCATATAAGGACTCATTCCTTTACTACATCGTTAGTCATAACCCATTTAGTTCATATCATCGATAAACCACTCTCACAACCCCTTCGCAAGCTCAGTTGTGTAATGTACACATGGAGTCCCATACCCCCACATATACTAAGCAAACCCATTAAGAAGTCATAAGTGTAATTCACATGCATAATCATACTTCATGTCTTGACATAAGTAAAGTCAACCTTAACATGCTTTCATATTAGCATACATAGACCATAGTCTTCATTACATAAAGAGCCAAATCATAACCTCCCTTATAATCCACTAGTGCAATGCATGAGTAGGGTCCATAGTCCTACCTACAATAAGTAACTCTTCAAGAAATCATGACTAGAGTTCATATTCTTATCTTAGTTCATTTCTTAACTTTTGGGAGACATTGCCATAACCGACATATACCATGTGAGCTACTTGGAATTCGGTGTTCTACTCCCACACCGAATAGAGAGGGTACTATTTGCCAAGGTAGGACCTACATACATAATAGCTATCTAGTGGATCTACTAAGCGAAGACCTACGGGGGGCACGTAGTTATGGAACAAGGAGATTGCTACTAGAAACCTTGACTTACTTGGAGTGGAGGTTTCCATCTCATGAGACAACATCTATGTTGGGATCCCGAACTTGCTAAACATGAAGGTTCTTTTGGGGGAATCCGGACTTGCTAAACGTGAAGCCCCTACTCTTATTTTTCATGTTCACTCGGTGCTAAGCTCCAACTCCCTTTTTAAACATCTTTAAGCCTTTATTTAACATTAGTTCATAAAATAGTCTTTAGGGACTTAATCCCTCATATCATATAGCTCAAAGGTTTCTATGATGAGAATGACCTTTCATCATAAAACCTACATTATGTGAGAATGACCTTTCACATAGTCATACCATATTCATAACATAGTCTAGTTTAGAGTACAATTGAGGAAATCTTTCAAGAGACTCACTTTCACTAGATTATCATACACCTTATTCATTCATTCATGTGTGTGTACATATGTCAGAAAGCCTTTCACATAAACACTTTTATACAACACATATTCATATCTTGCTAATCATACACTTTGCATGCATAATAAGATGTAAGGGTGCATATAAGAGTTAACCTTTCAACAGACACCATAACACATCATATTCATAGCTATACATCTAGAGTGTGTGTGCTCATATTGGTCCTCATAGTGACATAATAGCAAAAATATTGATATTGAGTGCACTTCCCTTCAAGGGATCATAACACATTCATAATGTCCCCAAATCATGAGAAATTCACATATAAAGCCTTTAGGTATTCTAGACCACACACCCACACTTCATCATAGGAGACAAGGACACATTCAACATTGAATAGGTACTCTTAACATGTATATGATCACACATTCATATAGGGGTCATATAGGTAGGGGTCATTCCACAATAGTACTTAACATAATAAATCATGTAGACCACACCATATCCCTAACATTATCATTCACATTATACTCCTAATCATCAGTACACTTTAAATATCATGCTAGCATTGAGGATTTCATACATAACCTTCATAGCACAACTTCATAAATATATGCATCATAATCATCAATTCACTTCACATATATTGCCTTCAAGGCCATGATCTCAACATGCATAGATAGAGAAGAAGTAAACACCACCACCATAAGTGGACCAAACCACACAACATCAATTCTCATACTATAGACTAGAAGTTAGGTCAACTTACCAATTCTCCAAGCCATGATCACCATGGATCAATCCTCAACAATTCATAATCAATTGACATAGATATTAATAGGAATCAACAATGTAATTCAATAACATAAACATAATCTAAGTACAATTCTATAAACAAAAGGATCAACCCATAACTTTGCCTATAAAGCCATAATTCTCAACTCATCAATATACCAACAATTCAACATGAATAAGTATAGATAATCATAGGAAACATCAATACAATCTAATCTAAACATAATTTCACCAATAGAGATCATATTCACAAATACCCACATCATAAGCCAATTTTCGAGAATTTGGGGATCATGGCTTTTTAAAGAATTCCTTTGAAAATTATATTAAAAACCTTAATTACACATTAATTCAACAATAGAATGATTTAGAAAATTGTTTGACAAGGGACCCATGTTTAGATTGAAAATTCGGAATTTTGGTCTTTGAATCACTTTTGTAAAGCTTTGATAGAACTCCTTGAATGAGAGGTTATTCAAGAATCAAGAGTTACCATACCTTAATTATTGAAGACCCATGAAATTGAAGAAGAAATCAGTTGAAAACCCATCTTCTAGCTTGAGCTTCATCAAGGTCTTCAATGGGGTTTTTGAGAGAATCCATTTTGAGAGGGAAGGGTCAATTTGAAGAATAGGGTCTAATTTTAGGTTTTGAGTTTTTAACCAACATAAAATACCCTTAAATAGGTAGAATAACCGTTTATAATAATTCCTCAAAGTACCCAAACTACCCCTCACTTAGTTGGACCTTTAAAACAAGTCAAACTTGAGTTTTATTTTCGCAGATTTCGTCGGAAAACAATTTTGCGACGTGTAGGTGTTCCCACAACTTTCATAAATTAAATTTCGAGACAGTAGAGTCCGCGACATGTCCGTGAGGTGGACCAAACTTTTGTTCATTAGTGTAGGTAGTCCGCAACGCGGACATGCTCCCTCCATGACCAACTTCAAGCTGCCTTGGCAGCTTGTTTGGCCAAGGGTTGGGGTCCTCCTCGGGGACCCTTAGGGTGGTCCCGGGGAGTCGTACCCAAATATTTTGACCTTAAAAACATTTATTAAGACACTAGAGTCACCTCCACTGATTTTAGACTCCAAACAACACATAAAGACATGAACAACATACTAGAACACACCAACATGTAAAAGACTAGTTTCTGAACGTCTTGGTCGTCCCTTGACGTTTGACTTCCAAACTCTTTAAAACTGACTAAAAAGGCTATTCTTCATTATTTTAACAACTTATTAATGCATAAAACCCATGTGAAGCTCTACTTTATCCTACTTCATTTTGAGGGTCGTTACAATGTATAATCATAGCCATCTAATACAATTGAAAGCAATTAGGCCTAGCCCATACATCATGTCCAAAACAGAAATACAAAAAAGAAAATAAAACAATAAGACTCCATCCTGGAAGCATAAGGACTCACCAAAGCTCAAAAATCTCGAACTCAACACTTAGCCACAAAACTGATCACCCAGACTGTCGGACCCTACATTTGGGAAAAATGTAGGCAAGAGTATGTCTTAGTAAAAAAAATGCACTAAGTATGATATATATGCATAAAACCATTTGAAACATGCGAAGAAGGACATTTCATTTCATGACAAGTAATTGACCAATTAAAACATGATATAAGAAGGTTAGAAAGCATAAGTCATAACATCATGGTCAATGCAAACTAAATCATCTTTAACTCTTTAAACACATGTGAGATACTCCTTGAGTAACCTTAGTTCACTTTTAGTCTTGTTGTGGGAAAATTATCCTTAACTGACATAGAGACCATGTGAGCTATAACATGATCCCCCAGTGTCTCCCACACCAAAAAAGGTTGTTCTACTTGCCTAAGGTTGAACAATGAACTTCTAGTTTTAAATGGATCCACTAGATAATCATCCTATGAGGGCACATAGTTTATGGGATAAGGAGATTGGTACTAGAAATCCGGCCTCTACTAACGCGAGAGCTTCAATCTTAAGAGAGTGCTTCTAGAAACCCGACCTCTTCTAACGAGAGAGCTTCCATCTCATGACAATATCCACTCGGTGCTAAGCATAATTCCCACGGAATATTCAATTCTTACTTATTCTTATCATTCATGGAAAGGTGTCCTTGGACAACCAAGCCAAGCACATTTCATTAGGATAGCTCTTACACTTTGATTCAATTAGGTGAGAAAGCTTTTCAACCTAAGAATCCTTTCTATGTGAGAAAACCTTTCACATCATAGTTTTAAGTGTTTATGAGAATATCTTTTCAACAACACAACAACATCAACATCATTGTCACTTCAGTCTCCAAGCACCCTTAAAACATTTACATAGTTTTCGTAAGATCGTGCATACACTCATACTTTTCGCTTCCAAGGTTCAAAGCTTGCTTTCAATCACCAAATCTAGAATTCAAACATTATATAGGGATTATATCATAAATTCATGAGATTCTATCACTTCATACTTTAGATCATAAAACTCCTCTTTCATAATCAACAACCCACATTATGAGATCACAATTTGGAAACATGGGGGTTTGCATGGGTTCATAGGGGAAACATCATAAAAGCATTTTAAACCATCAATTCATGCATATTAAACATAATTCAATCATTAGGATCAATAATCAAAAGAATCCATGGTAATTGAAGAAAATCATATCTAATTGGGGAATTCTACCTTTAGAAATAGACGAATTTGGGGACTCCATGAATGAAAACTACCATACCTCATGTCCAATTACTTATCTCAATGGAGGTCTTGAGACCTTAGCTTGATACCCTAGTTGAATCCTTCTTCTTCTTCTTCAAGTTTCTAGAGAGGGAATATTTGGGAGGAGATTTGGTTTTCTTTTGGGAGTTTAGAAGAATGAATTAAATGGGATGAATTTGGGGGTAAAAAGACTTATATAGGGGTCCTAGACTTAGTAAAAATGACATAGTATAGGAATTAATAAATTAGGAAAATATTCACTTGCCTTAAAATAATTGCCAGCTACCACCGACTCCCCTCGACCAACAAACCATGGATAGACCTATGGTCCATCCTACACGTTCGTCAGTAACTCTAGAGAATTTTGGGCTGACCTATAGACCCTTAGTCGATGGAATGTGGTCCGACCAACGGTACGTCTTGGTGGACCATCGATTGATGTCATAGAGATTATGTCTGGGCCTCAAACTAAAGATCCCGACCACGGACTGTGGTTTGACCTTTGGTTCGTAGGTCTGGCCGTCGTTCTTGGCCTCAACTAGAATGGTAGGGTGCCCAATCGACGAACCGACCTATGGTCCGTAGTTCAACCCACGGGTCGTGGTTGGCCACGTGTTGCATGCACATATCTGATATGGACATGACTCAACAAATCAATCAAAAATAAAATCAAGGACTCAATCGAAGATCCTTGATTCAAACACCCTTGGGTTTCCATAAAAAAGCAAAGTCCTCCAAAGCTATATAAACTTCTCTTTGCCATAGTTGTGAAGTACGCACTTCACTTGAAATTGTTTGGTTGTCTTCTATCATCTTTCATAAAAACATTGTTTTTGTGTGACCTTATAACTGAAAAAGAAAAGAGAAAGAAGAAACTGAGTGTAGGTTATACGAGTAGAGGTTGTGTTAATGTAGAAGTTCTGATTTACATATCGAACAGGATTTGTTGTAGAAATACCTTGTACTACCCAAGTTCTCATTAAACTCCTAAAGAAACCCTTGAAACCCAAAGGGAGTAGGCACCACATCGGTGTTCTGAACCAATGTAAAACTCTTTGCATTATTTACTCACTACATTTACTATATCTGTATATATTTGTGTTACTAACTTGCAGGTGAGTCGACTGAAGGAATTTTAATTCACCTCCCCCCTCTTTAGTTTCAGAAACTAGCCAAAAAGGCCTCAGAAAACCTGTCAACGAAACTAGAAAAGAACTAGTTGTTCTGGTCTCAAATTCAAAAATGCCACTATTGTCTAGCTGGCCTATCTAGCTGGTAACCTGTGAAATTGACTCCTATTGACTCCACCAAACCTACAGTATATAGTTAGTCGTGACAAGTAATGATAAAATCATCGGCATCCTTACCATGACCACGGAAAACATCGGAGGTGTAAGTCTAAGAAACCGTCAGAGCATCTTTTATTCCTCTAGTGACATAGCTCCAGTCACAATCATTGGATGGCCCTAGGAGATACCTAGACCTAAGGTGCCTCTGCTACAAGTTGACCATATGGAGATGGTGTTGGTGAAATTGTAGATCCAGTAGGATCCATTCGTATTCCCCGTAGAATGGTCAATAATTGTGTGATGGTTGCCTAAAGCTTGGGAGTCATAGCTGGTTCAAGCAGCCACTGGACTAACCCCAGCCCCACCGGCTATATAGGAACCTAAGCTGCTAGAAGATCCATTGTTGGTTTCGGATCTGTAACACCTCAGGAAAACAGACTTGGACTTTTCAGCAGGAATAGGTGAACCACAGTGGGGTTCACGAGCCATGATCAGGACTACGGTCTGTCACCCTCATCGTGCTTCAAACCCTCCCAGAAGTGGTGGACCATGAGACCCTTCACGGGCCATGGATCCCCACACAAGCCATATGAAGGCTTGTAGAAGCCATGCAGAACCACCAGGGCTCAGGAAGCAAAACCACAAAGCCCACCATGGGTCGTGGTCTCAATGAAAGGCTGTGGATGGGTCCATCGTCTTGAGCCAGCAGATCCCTAGCCCCAGGTAAAGAACCACGGTGGCCTTCACGATCCATGGTCCTTCACATAGTCCAATAAGTTGACCGCAGTTGGGAGTACCAAGGACCAGTAGACACTGGCCAAGAACGACGACCCACTTGATGGGCCGTGACCCCTTTGACGGTTCGTTAGTGGTGCCGTGGGATTGCCTTGTCAGCTTTTAAGTCAGAGTCATTTTGGTCTTTTCCCCTATGCTTTGGACATTTAAACTACATCGTCTTACACCTTAACTACATTGTTTTATTCAGTTTATTCCTTATATTCTTGTCAGAACCTACCCTAAATAATTAATCACCAAAACTTAGAGCAAACAGAGAACAGAGAGGCGTTAGTTTCACAAGAACAAGCAGGAGGTGTTCTTCAAGTTTCAGCCCGGATTCAACGGATTTCTCGGTGAATTTCATCACCAGGTATGTAGGATTACACTAGTGGGTTCCTTTCATCTACTAGGTCCGTAGAATTAAGTCAGATTCTTGATTCTCCATGTTTTGTTTAGACCTAGGGTTTCTAAAACCTTAGATAATTATTGTGATTTAGTTGTTGTAGTATCCTAAATCAAATTAGCTTGTTTCTTGGCAAGTTTGCTTAGTTCATTGCATGAAACTCAGAACCCTAGTTGTATAAATTCTTTTAGTTCATGAATTATACTTGCAAGGTAAGTTAAACAGGTAAACATGCTATAGTTTTTGAATGTTACATTGTCAATACCTAAATGTTGCATTCTCATATTTGTATGTCAGAATATTGAGCTATCCAGTAATTTAGTTATTGTATCAAATACACATTTCCAACTGGGAGTAGGCTTAGCATCGAGTTGGACTAGGGTTCAACATACCCTAATAGTCCTAGAAATATGTGCCCCCATAGGTTTATAAGTCCCCTATATGGGCATCAGATTTAGTGATCACATCATCATGCCTTTATACCCCTAGCAAGGTATATTGGGTCCTCTCTATGGGGCGTATACATCGGACTCCGCATTTAGGTCACGTGGTTTTATGTTGGTTAATAGTACCTCCCACAGTCAGACTCTAGTGCATTTGACCAGGTTTTCAGTTTATACTTTAGTATTCAGTCTCAGCATGTTATATTCATAATAAGTACTTGGTCATTGCATTTAGTTAAGCTTTTCAGTTATATTTCAGCATGTACACTCTTGTTCAGATTATATCATTGCTCAGTTATGCTTTGTTCAACCTATGTATTTGTTCAACTATTATCTATATAATGCATTCTCAGTACATTCCAAGTACTGACGCATACTCTACGCTACATCATTTCATGATGTAGGTTGAGGTAGTCAGCATCCAGATCACGCATAAATCGATTCCTGATCCGTAATCAGCAACTTCAGTGGTGAGTCCTCATACTTCAAGGACAATAGACATGTTTTTCATATTTAGTATTTTATTTCAGTTTTCAGTTTTGCTAGACTTAACTTGGGGCATGTCGCAGCAACTCCAGTTAGTAGAGGCTTTTCAGACATATTATTAGATTAAGCTTTAGTTTTTGAGTGATTGTTCAGTATCACTAAATTCTTAGAAAGTTTTATATATTTAGACTAGTTTTGGGTATTCCCCACTATCAGTTATCAATTGATTTAGCTTCAGTATTTGTTCATGTTTTCTTAGATATGCTTAGTTTTCTTATGATATGCCAGCTTCAGGGTTAGCTTGGGGTCACTCATGAACCTAGGTCTCGTGTTACGTCAAGTAGGTAGCCTCGGGGCGTGAAAAACTTGGTATCAGAGTATTAGGTTCAAGAATCCTAGGATGTCAAAAAGTCGCACTAAGTAGAGTATCTTTCATGAGTGTGAAGTGTGCCACACCTATGAGAGAGAGGCTACTAGGTATTCTAAGAAGAACTTCCCTTCTTTCTTTTCCAACTTGTGTTATAGAGTATCAACTCTATTTAACCTCCTTCTAACTCGTACTCTTAGCATTTCAAAAAATGCCTCCCAGAAGAGTTAACACAAGGAATCAGCCAGTAGACCCATTGATTGAGCAAGTCACGCATGCTGAGTTTAGGGCTACTTCTAAGTGCTTGCTCAGTCTAGGATCATCCCAGGTCAATAAGTAGGTAATGGCCCCAGCTCTGTGGCACACTAACACTGTTGCAGTAAGAATCTGGTAATTCGCTCGGATGAACCCTTAGGAGTTTCATGGGTTTAAGCCAAAAACAAAAGTTTCTCAGCGACATCCAGAAGATAACAGACATTATGGGTGTCACTCCAGTCGAGTGTATGGATTTAGCTGACTATCGGTTGAAGGGAATGGCCTACACTTAGTACAAAGAGCGGGAGAATTACAAGTCTTCCGTTTAGATGGTTATGCCTTGTTAGATCCAGGGGCTACACTTTCGTTTGTAACTCCCTATACATCAGTAAAACTTCAGTGTCAATCCAGAAATTCTCTCAGGACCATTATCAGTCTCTACTCTAGTTGGTGACCCAGTTATAACTAGACGGGTATTCACAAATTTCCCAGTAGTCTCTCAGAAAGTCACCTCAAAAGATCTTGTAGAGTTAGAAATGGTACATTTTGATATAATTCTAGGCATGGATTGGTTACATTCCTGTTATGCCTTAGTCGATTGTAGAACTAGGATCATTCAGTTTCACTTTCCAAACGAGTCAGTCTTAGAGTGGAAAGGTAGCAGCTCAATGCATGTTGGTCGATTTATCTCTTACCTTAGGGCTAGGAAGATGATCTCTAAATGGTATATCTATCATCTTGTTCAGGTTAAGATTCAAAATCTGAAACCCCAACTCTTGAGTCAATTCCAGTAGTAAATGAGTTTCCAGAAGATCTTCCCAGAGTTCTTCCCGAAAGGGAAATTGACTTCGAAATAGATCTCCTTCAAGATACCCAACCTATTTAGATTCCTCCTTACAGAATGGCTCTAGCTATGCTGAAGGAATTGAAAGAGCAGTTGAAAGACCTTTTAGATAAGGGCTTCATGAGACCCAGTATCTCTCTATGGGGTGCTCCAGTGTTATTCATGAAAAAGAAAGATGGTGCTCTTAGGATGTGCATTGGCTATTGTAAGTTGAAGAAAATCACCATCAAGAATAAGTATCCCATCCCCAGGATTGATGACTTGTTCGACCAACTACAGGGGGCTAGTTACTTTTCTAAGATAGACCTCAGATCCAACTATCATCAGCTCAGAGTCAGAGACAGTGACATCCCATAAACAATCTTCAAGACTCGGTATGGTCACTATGAATTTGTAGTTATGTCAATTGGAATAACAAATGCTCTTGCAGCTTTCATGGACTTAATGAACAGGGTGTTCAAACAGTATTTGGACTTGTTCGTTATCGTCTTTTTTTATTATATCCTCATTTATTCTCGGAATAAGGAGGAGCATGCGACTCATATGAGAGTTGTTCTGTAAACTCTCAAAGATCGCCAGTTATTCGCTAAGTTTAGCAAATGTGAATTCTGGTTGCAATCAGTCGCTTTCCTTGGTCATGTGGTATCTAGTGAAGGGATCCGAGTGAATTCTCAGAAAATTGAAGCGGTACAGCCTTGGCCTAGACCCACCTCTCCAACAAATATCAGAAGTTTCTTGGATTTGGTCGGTTATTATAGGAGGTTTTATGAAGGATTTTCATCCATAGCTTCATCATTGATGAAATTGACTCAAAAAAAGTTCAAGTTTCAGTGGTCCGATAAGTATTAGAAATGTTTCTCAGAACTAAAGAATAGGTTGACTACAACTCTTGTCATGTCTCTACCAGATGGTTTAGAAGGTTATGTGATCTATCGTGATGCATCTAGGGTCGGCCTAGGTTGTGTGTTGATGCATTGAGGTAAGGCCATAACTTATGCTTCTGGACAGCTCAAGGTCCATGAGAAGAACTATCTGACTCATGACCTCGAGCTTGAAGTCGTAGCATTTGCCCTAAAGATTTGGAGACATTACTTGTATGGTGTTCACGTAGATGTGTTCACATATCATAAGAGCCTCCAGTATGTGTTGATTTGACATTTCAAGGACACTTCATCCAATTTTAAGTGTCAACAATCGTTAGTTAGTATAATAACCCAACTAAATGAGTTGGGATCGAATCCCAGAGGGAGTGGTATGTGTTTACGATTCAATAGGAAAGTACGAATATGCTTAAGTCAATCATAGGAATAAACATTATCGAATAAAAACATAATTTAAATTAGGGGGTGACACGAATGTCAAATAACAGGGGTTTTTGGTTATAATTATCAACTACAGCAACAACAAATAACAACGAATAACAATAATGAGACGGGTTCTTTCGATGTGATTTGATTATAGGCTAATGTAGACATATAGGTAATTGCAATTATAAGAAAATAGTTGTAAATTAGTGAATAGGCTAGACTATAGAAGAGGTAAACTTTCTCTCAAACAATTTACCCCGAATCAAGTCAATTTATCTCGAACATCGACAAGCATACAAAATAAGAATAGCCTACACCTTAGTCCATTCACTCTCTCGAGCTGAATGTGTGGAAAAGGGTTTAGGATTCACTCTCTCGAGATGAACCCATGATAACCCAATACCCACAGACCATCAATCAATAATCTTGGTTTTAAAACCTCTCTCTCTCGCAAGCCAAAGATGCGAAAGTAGAACTGCATTTGCAACTACAATCCTTTAATTTTAACCACAATTTATGATTGAAATCACTTTTAAACAACATTTAAACTAACAATTAGCAATACCCATAAGCTAAATCAACCCATAATCACACCCAAGAATTGCGGTTTTAGCTAGACATCATAAAAAGATAATAATCTTTAGCAAATTGTTCTTCCATCAACTTGGTAAGATTAATTTCGTCTTTACAAAGGTCCAAATTCCAAAATGTCAAAGACCCACTTCTAATTTCTCAAAAATGGAAAACTTCTATTCTTCAAAGCTAAAGAGAACTTATCTTAATACTCAGAGTTCAATGTCAAAGATAATTCTTATGATCAAAAACTGATGAAAAGAGATAAAACTAGATGTTCAAAAATGTATTTATAGTCGCCAGAAATATGTTGCGAATGGCCATTCGGTGCAGTAAGTCGGGCTCGGCGATCCGCCCTTTGGTCAGTTCCATCGCCTTTTCGCTTTGGACTTCAGCATCCTCAAGTTCTTTACTTTGGGCGAACTAAATTTTCATCGCGGAATCACTCAGTGACTCGCCGACTGCTCTTTTCTCTCGCCAACTTGATTTTCTCCTTCAAGCCTTGGCACACTGGAACTTTAGGCGAGTTGGTGGCCATTCGGTGACTCACCAAAGGGACTTGGCGATCACCACGTCTTCATTTTTTCCATCTTTCAGCTTGCTTCGTTCCTTTTTGCAAATTAGTGTCCATGCTTTATTCCTCAATCCAAATACCTGGAGATCAGGGATTTTACATCATTTATTGGCATAACAGAAGCATTTGAGGAACACTTCAAGCAAAAGCAACATAATCAGTTGCACACAAACTCGCCGAACCGGTCGGCGAATCACCAATTCTCTGGCTCGCCAAATGGATTGGCTAAAAAAAATTGGAAAAATTGGCATATCGGCGATGGAGGGGCATGTCAGCAAATCGTCAATAGCATTCGACGAGCAAGAGCTAGCTCACTCAAAATTACAGTGCATTTTAGGGGTTAGGGCATAGAAAGGGCGATCAAGAAAGGCATTCAGCGAATCGCCGAGTACACTCGGCAAACTCAGGTTTCTCGCCGAAAGTTACAGAACCCAAACTCAAGAATTGCAAGATATTAAAGGCGATCTAGGAGGATTCAGCGAACTGCAGAGTGGTTTGGCAAATTTGACCCAGCTCGCCAAACAGCCCAGCGTGCCTACTTTCAACCCTTTTTTCCAAATTCAACCCCGCATCCCTCTAAAACAAAATCAAAACATGCACTCATTAAATTAAACTTAGACCCATTATACCCATGTCCCCGGGATACTCAGACTTCTCCTGGTTTGGCCAAATTTGGCTATTTGACGACTTTCTGCTTTAAGAATGACGTCAACCGCTCCATCATTGGGCAAAATATGTCATTTAGCACAAATATGGGTTACTTAGACTTCACCCAACTAGACCCAACAATCGTTTAAGCACAAAAAAATTTGGGAATTAAATAATAAAGGCATTATAGGCATGATATTCTAATTAAAATAGGCACACACATAGATAATTACGATTCAGAGAGGCCCAGCACACTTCACTAAGATAAGATCAATTGGAAATGAGTAAAATCTCAAAATAAGAATTCGGAGTTCGGAGAACCAACCTTATAAGCTAAATAAACAAGTTGAAAATCTAGGGGGCAAAGAATCCAATTCTGAACACCCAAATGACGACTAAAAAGCGATAATAAAGCAAAATTACGGAAAACTAAAGTACGGGTGTGAGTTTGGAAAGTTGAAAAGTGAGGGAATGTGAAAGATTTTGAACTTTTGAATTTTTGGCCTTAAAAACCATCTAGTTCTCGCCCATTCGGCGACATAAGTTTTTCTCACCGACCCACTCGGCGACACGCCGATTGGGTACTTACCTCGCTAAGTTTTACAGGACCTCGAGATAATGTGGGGGTCCAAACAGTAGACCAAATCATGATCGCCGACATCGTCGGCGATTCGCCAATTCGCCAATTCGCTCCTGGGCTCATTGAGTTTTATAGACTCCAATTTCAAAATTCCATGAGTCCAACGACGGTCTAAGTCGGGCTCCGCAACCTCTTCGGCGAGTCGCCGATTGGACTTTTGGCTCGCCAACATGCAGTTTTTACACATTGTACAGTCCAACCTGTAAAATCAACACACGATTATTTCTAAAACAAAAAGAAAGCGGTAAAAACTAGGGTTACCTCCCAAGAAGCGTCTTAGTTAACATCGTGGCACGACTTCCCCACTCAATCATTATTTGTGGGGTAGAGATGAGACATCATATGACCCATCTGGGTCTCCAGTAGTTGAATAGATATGGAACGGAAAGCAGTCATCTGATTCAATAGTGAGACATTCTCTTTTATCTCATTCAACACTATAGCATGTTCTTTGACTTTATGGAAAATAACTGAGAAAATCTCTTCTACTCGTCCACTCTTGTGCTCTTTGGACTATCTACACTCATGAGGGGGAATATACTGATCTTTCTTTTTGTACGGTACCTCTAACTCGATAAGTTGTTTGGCCACGAGATCCAACTGAGTAAGCAGTGTGGCCAAAATCTGATTCTTCTGAGACTTCTTATTGGTCTTGGCCATGTGATGAAGGAGCTGGGCTGCTATTGCATAGGGTTGTCGTGTAAGACCACCCAGAGAAATTTGATCAGCCACTTCTCTGTTCTCTGGACCAAGACCTCTATAGAAGTAGTCTAGCAGCATTTTATCTCAAATTCCATGAGTTGGGCATTGCACCAATAGAGACTGAAATCTCAACCATAAATCATGGATTGACTCACCCTCCAATTGTCTGAAACTTAGGATGTTATCCCTAAGAATCATCATCCTCAAAGGAGAAAGGTCCATTTGGTCACCGTTACTGCAAGACATGCTCTTTTCTTCAGTACTAAATAAGCAACATGAAAACCAAAACTAAAATTAAGTAAGTTCAACTATAACTGACAAGAACAAAACTCAACTTAACTAAAGAATCTTAACCAACACCACTCCCCGGCAGTGGCACCATTTTGATCTAACGTTTCAAGGACACTTCATCCGATTCTAAGTGTCAACAATCGTTAGTCAGTATAATAACACAACTAAATGAGTTGGGTTCGAATCCCACAGGAAGTGGTACGTGTTTAAGATTCAATAGGAAAGTATGAATATGGTCAAGTCAATCATAGGAATAAACATTATTGAAAAAAACATAATTCAAATTAGGGGGTGACACGAATGTCAAATAAAAGGGGTTTTTGGTTATAATTATCAACTACAGCAACAACAAATAACAAGAAATAACAATAATGAGACGGGTTCTTGGGATGTGATTCGATTATAGGTTAATGTAGACAAATGGGTAATTGCAATTATTAGAAAATAGTTGTAAATCAGTGAAAAGGCTAGACTACAGAGGAGGTAAACTTTCTCTTAAACAATTTACCCCGAATCAAGTCAATTTTTCTCCAACATCGACAAGCATACAAAATAAGAACATCCTACGCCTTAGTCCATTCACTCTCTCGAGCTGAATGTGTTGAAAAGGGTTTAGGATTCACTCTCTTGAGTTGAACCCATGACAACCCAATACCCACAAACCATCAATCAATAATCTTGGTTTTAAAACCTCTCTCTCGAGCAAGGCAAAAACACAAAGGTAGAACTGCGTTTGCAACTACAATCATTTAATTTTAACCACCATTAATGATTGAAATAACTTCTAAATAGCATTTAAACTAATAATAAGCAATACCCATAATCTAAAATAACCCATAATCACACCCCAAGATTTGGGATTTTAGCTAGGCATATAAAATTATAAAAATCATTACCAATTTATGTTTCCATCAACTTGGTAAGATTAATTTTGTCATTACAAAATTCCAAATTGAAGAATCTCAAAGACCCATTTCCAATTTCTCAAAAATGGAAAACTTCAATTCTTCAAAGCTAAAGAGAACTTGTCTCAATACTCAGAGTTCAATGTCAAAGATAATTCTTATGATAAAAAATTGCTGAAAAGATATAAAACTAGATGTTCAAAAACGTATTTATAGTCGCCCAAAATATGTTGCGAAGGGCCATTCGGCACAGTAAGTCAGGCTCGCCGATTAGCTCGGTGATTCGCCCTTTGGTCAGGTCCATCACCATTTTGCTTTGGCCTTCAGCATTCTCAAGTTCTGTAACTTTAGGCAATCTAACTCTACATTGCAGAATCACTTGGTGACTCACCGATGCTCTATTCTCTCGCCAACTTGATTTTCTCCTTCAGGGCTTAGCACACTGGAACTTTAGGCGAGATGGTGGCCATTCGGTGACTCGCCAAAGGAACTTGGCGATCACCAGGCCTTCATTTCTTCCTTCTTTCAGTTCGCTTCGTTCCTTTTCGCAAATTAGTATCCATCATTTGTTCTTCAATCCAAATACCTGGAAATAAAGGATTTTACATTCGTTATTGGCACAAAAGAAGCATTTAAGGACACTAAATATATCCAAATAAAGCCCTAAATGAGTCCAAATCGTGGACTCATTTGTATTCACCCAAAAAGAGTTGAATCTTTGTTAGAGGAGATGGCTTGAATTCCTCAAGGACTATGACATAAGTGTGCTTTAACATCCTGGTGAGGCCACTGTAGTAGCTGATGCTCTCAAAAGACTGTGTATGGGTAGTGTGACACATGTTGAGGAAAAACAGAAAGAGTTAGCCAAAGATGTTCACCGGCTTGTTCGCTTAGGAGTTTGCCTTATGGACATATCAGATGGTGGTGTGATAGTTCATAATGGGTCAGAATTTTCACTGGTAGTGGAGGTTCAGGAAAAACAAGATAGTTATCCTATAATACTTCAGTTGAATGGTGCAGTTCATCAGGAAAGAGTTGAGGTTTTCTCCCAAGGGAGAGATCGTGTACTTTGTTACTAGGGTCGCTTATATGTTCCTAAGGTGGGTGAGTTGAGGCAGTAGATCCTGAAGCTCATAACTCCAGGTATTCCATTCATCCAAGTGCCACTAAGATGTATCGTTATCTGCGGGAAGTCTTTTGGTGGAACAACATGAAGAGAGATATATTAGACTTTGTGGCTAAAGTGTCCTAATTGTCAGCAGATTATAGTAGAACATCAAAACCAATGAGGTATGACCTAACAGATTAACATTCCTACATGCAAGTGGGAAGTAATAAACATGGACTTCATTACAAGTTTACCTCGTACTCGCAGGCAGTATGACTCCATTTGGGTGATAGTAGAGAGAGTTACCAAGTCCGCTCACTTCTCGGTTGTCAAGACTACAGATTCAGCAGTGGACTACACTAAACTCTACATTAATGAGATAGTTAGGTTACATGGTGTTCCTTTGTCTATCATATTCGATAGAGGTCCTCAGTTTACCTCTCATTTCTGTAAATTATTTTAGAAAGGTCTTGGTACCCAGGTAAATCTCAGTATAGCATTTCATCCACAGACAGATGGTCTGGCTGAGCGTGCCATTCAAACCTTAGAGGACATGTTGAGAGCCTGCGTGATTTATTTCAAGGGTAGCTGGGATGATCACTAATCTCTCATAGAGTTCGCCCACAAAAAAACCTACCATTCTAGTATTCATTTAGCCCCGTATGAGGCACTATATTGGCATAGTTGTAGATCTCCAATATTTTGGTTCAAAGTAGGTGAAGCAGCTTTAATTGGGCCAAATTCGGTTCATAAGGCTATGGAAAAGGTTCAGCTCATCAGAGATAGACTTAACATAGCCTAGAGTCGTTAAAAGTCTTATGGAGATTTAAGGAGAAGGGACTTAGAGTTTGAGATCGATGATTGGGTCTTCCTGAAAGTGTCACCTATGAAAGGGGTGATCAGAATTGGCAAAAAAGGGAAGCTCAGTCCTAAATATGTAGGTCCTTACAGAATCCTGCAATGGGTTAGTATTATGGCTTATGAGTTAAAGTTGCAACCAGAACTAGCAGCGGTTCATGCAGTCTTTCACATTTCCTTGTTGAAGAAGTGTGTGGGTGATCTGGCATCAATTGTACCGTTAGAAAGTGTGGCTATGAAGGATAGTCTCACTTTTCAAAAGGTGCCAGTTGAGATTCTTGATCATCATGTTTGTAGGTTGAGAAATAAAGAAGTCGCTTTAGTGAAGGTTTTATGGAGACAATCCGTAGATGGAGCCACTTAGGAAGCACAAGCAGATATGAAGGCCAAGTATCCTCATCTCTTTCCTTCGGATTCTGTTTCAGCTTGAGGTAATAGTTCCTCTCCAATCTCTCAATTTACCCTTGCATAATTTCAACCTTAGTATCATGTTCCTTCAGTTGTTCTTGCATTTTCAACATATTTGCATGTTCTTATAACTCAGTTTAGTTAGACTTCAGTTTCCAGTACTTAGTGGTTGGGATTGCAGCTACTTCCCTCCATACTCAGCTAGTTTAGACTTCATTTAAGGATGAATGTTCCCAAGTGGGAGATATTGTAACACCTCAGGAAAACAAACTGGGACTTTTCAGCAAGAACAGGTGAACCACAGAGGGGTTCACGGGTGGTTATCAAGACCATGGTCTATCACCTTCATCGTGGTTCACACCCTCCTAGGAGTAGGGGACCATGAGACACTTCATGGGCCATGGATCCCCACACGAGCCGTGGGAAGGCTTGTAGAAGCCAGGTAGAACCACCAGTGCTCAGGCTGCCACACCATGGAGCCCAACATGGGTCGTGGTGTCGATGACGGGTCGTGGATGGGTCTGTCATCTTGAACCAGCACACCCCTAGCCCAAGTGAAGAACCACGGTAGCCTTCATTATCTATGAAGTGGACTGTAGTTGGGAGTAGTAGGGACCAATAGACACTGGCCAAGAACCACGACCCACTTGACAGACCGTGGTCCCTTTGACGGTCCATCATTGGCATCGTGGGAAGGCCTCGTCATATTTAAAGTCAGGGTCATTTTGGTAATTTCCCCTATTCTTTGGACATTTAAACTACGTTGTTTTACACCTCAACTACATCGTTTTACTCAGTTTAGGAATGATATTCTAGTCAAAACCTACCCTAAACGATTAATCACCAAAACTTAAAGCTAAAAAGAGAAGAGAGAGGTGTTAGTTTCACAAGAACAAACAGGAGGTGTTCTTCAAGTTTCATTCAGAATCCAAAGGATTTCTCCGTGAATTTCATCACCATGTATATGGGATTTCACTAGTGAGTTCCTTTGATCCATTAGGTCCCTAGAATTCAGTCAGATTCTTGATTATCCATGTTCTATTTAGACCTAGAGTTTCTAGAACCTTAGATAATTATTGTGATTTAGTTGTTGTAGTATCCTAAATCAAATTAGCATGTTTCTTGGATAGTTTTCTTAGTTCTTTGCATGAAATTCAGAACCCTAGTTATATAAATTATTTTAGTTCATGAATTATACTTGCTAGGTCAGTTAAACAGATAAACATGCTCCAGTTTTTGAGTGTTGCATTGTCAGTACCTAAATGTTGCATTCTCAAATTTGCATGTTAGAATATTGAGCTATCCAGTATTTCAATTATGTTGTGTCAGATAAACATTTCTAGCTACGAGTAGGCCTAGCACCGAGTTGGACAAGGGTCCAGCAAACCCTCATAGTCCCAGAAATACTTGCCCTTGTAGGTTTATAAGTCTCCTTTGCGGCCATCAGATTTAGTGATCACGCCAGTCATGCCTTTATACCCTTGGCATGGTAGATTGGGTCCTCTCTATGGGGCGCATACATCGAACTCCACCTTTAGCTCACACTGTTTTATGTCGGTTAATAGTAGCTCCCCCAGTCAGACTTTAGTGCATTTGACCATGTTTTCAGTTTATATTTCAGTATTCAATCTCAGCATGTTATGTTCATAATCAGTACTTGGTCATTGCATTTAGATCAGCTTTTGAGTTATGTTTCAGTATATACACTCTTGTTCAGATTATATCATTGCTCAGTTATGCTTTATTCAGCCTATGTATTTGTTCATCTATTATCTATATTTTGCATGCTGAGTACATTCCAGGTACTGACACATACTCTACGCAACATCCTTTCATGATGTAGGCTTAGGTATTCATTATCTAGATCACGCATAGATCGGTTCCCGATCCTCATTCAACAGCTTCAGTGGTGAGTCCTCATACTTCGAGGATAATAGACATATTTTTCATGTTCAGACTTTTATTTTTGTTTTAAGTTTTGCTAGAGTTAGCTGGGGGGATGTCCTAACAACTCTAGTCAATAGAGGCTTTTCAAATATAGCATTAGATTCAACATTAATTTCTGAGTGATTTTTCAATATCACTAAACTCTAAGAAAGTTTTATATATTCAAACCAGTTTAGGGTATTCTCCATTATCAATTATCAATTGATTTAGCTTCCGCATTGGTTTATGTTTTCTTAGATATGTTTAGTTTGCATACGATATGCCAGCTTCAGGGTTAGCTTGGGGTCACACGTTATCCTAGATCACGTGTTACGTGAATCGGGTAGCCTCGGGGCATGATATGATCCCTCTCTCAGTCTAGAGCAGATTTTGTAGCCCCAGCCTATGGGGAGGTCAACCCCTACTCTTAACCAGTGCACGATGCGTATGAGCCATGCTGCAAAAGAATGATACACGTGACATTTCAAGAAACCAATAACACATACAGTGCATGAAAGATATACAAAATAGATAAAGTTCTTATTGACACCATGTAGCCTCGCAAAGATAGGATACTGATGTCTCCACACCGATTCATAGGACTCTACTAGGTATTAGTAATGTACAAGTGAGAATAGGTATTAAAGGTCGATTGATAGAATAGGGACAAACAAAGGCCAAAGCGGAATTCATAGAAAAAACACACAAGCATACCACACTATCTAGAACTAAGTATAACTAAACTAAACCTAGGTGGAACCCCATAAGCCTAGAAGGTACACTCGGGCCTCTAGCCACAAGTAACTAATAAAGGGGCCACCCAGCAAAATAGTAGACTCACAAGGGCTTCAGTTGCCTCACAAAAAAGTAAAATCGGGGGAGTCAAATGTCAAAGGAACTCATATCAATTATCATCAATACCATCATGGAATTATGTCTAGTCCCAAGTAATCAGAATAACACTTCAAGCTCGAACCAACTCCAATCCCAAGTTGCCCAGAAAAGTGTGAAGCCTCAAATATCGCATACAGGGCCACAAAAAGAGGGAAAGTGAATTGAAGGTCGTCAAAGTTGGTTCAAAGACAAAACTAATGCTCATTCTTATAGACTCAGGTCTGCTACACTAGTCTATAAGGAGCTAAGTCATTCGAATCGACATTAGAGATGAAACAAGACCTATAGGCTACACATACCACAACTCTATGGCAAGCACGAGTCTAAGCGTAAACTAAATGTTACGACCTAGAAATCTAGTAGGTGAAACTAGAGCATAACGAGTTCATTTCTGAGTTTGATATGGGGTTTGAAGTTGTAAAGTGATGTCCCAAGCTTAGGTTGAGGGGTTTAGGGGTTAAACATCAAGGTACAACTCCCCAAGTACCAACCAAGGATCCTTGAGGATGACCCTAAAGTTTAAACCTCAAAACTGCCCAAGAACCAAAAAGTTGTCAAAAATGTAAGTCCATCCACGCCTCGTGGGCTTGCTCTATATGTCAAGGGCCAAGATGGCATGTTGCTGACCCAAACAACGGAAAGCCAGCACAGCTCGTGGACCCACTGATTAATAACGTTATCAATGACACTTCATCCAATACTAAGTGTCAACGATCGTTCAATAATAATATAACCCAACTAGTGAGTTTGGGTCGAGTCCCAAGGGAGTAGTTCCTACTCAAGAATCAACAGAAAAGCATAAATATGCTCAAGTCAATCATAGCTAAAAAAACATTTACGAAGAAAAACATAATTCAAGTTTAGGGTGACACAAGTGTCAAATATAAAAAGGGGGTTTGTACTCAATTATCAACTACAACAACAAATAACACAAAAATATGAATATGGAGACGGGATTTTTGGAATGTGATTGGATTATGGGCCAAGGTAAACAACTGGGTAATTGCAATTAATAGTAAATAGTTGCAAATCAATGAATAAGCTAGACTTTAATGGGGATAAACTTTCTCTCGAATAATTTACCCCGAATCAAATTGGTTTCTCTTGAACACTAATAAACGGCAATGAAGCGTCTTCGCTTTAGTCTATTCACTCTCTCGAGCTGAATGTGTAGAAAAGATTTTAGGATTCACTCTCTCGAGTTGAACCAATGACAACCCAATACCCATAGACCATCGATTCAGTAATTTTGGTTTTAGAACTCTCTCTCGAGCAAGCTAAAAACATGAAGTTAAGATAGTATTTGCAACTACAACCCATTAAATTCAACCACAATTACTAAACGAAATCACTTTTAAACAGCAAATAAACTATCAATTAACAATACCCAACAATTAAATCAACCCATATTCACATAATCACACCCCAAGAATTGGGGTTTTAGCTAGATATAGTAAAAAGGTAAAAATCGTTACCAAGTTATGTTTCCATCAACTAGGTTGGATTGATATAGTCTTTACAAAAGTCTAAGATGAAGAATCTTCAACACCCACTTCCAATTTCTTAGAAATGGAAATCTTCAAATTTTCAAAGCTAAGGAAATATTGTCTCTCTATTCAGTTCTAAGCTCTAGACTTCCAAAACTGAATAATAATATGATTCAACAAAAGATAAGATATTAAGCTAAAAATTTAAACAAGTATTTATAGTTGTCAAAAAGTGTGCTGTGAAGGACCATTCAACGCAGTTAGTCGGGATCGTCGATCCACTAGGCGATCCGCCCTTTGGTCATTTTCATCGCCGTTTTGCTTTTGCCTTCATCATCCTAGAGGTTTTGAAACTTTGGGCAGTATAGCAATGTATCCTTGAAGTTTTTAAACTTTGGGCGATCTAGCACTGCATCGCGGAACCGTTTGGCTACTTGCCGACTGCTCCTTTCTCTCACCGACTAGATTTTCTCCTTCAGGGCTTGGCACTTTGGAACATTAGGCGAGACCCTGGCCGTTCGGCGAATCGCCTAATGGGTTAGGCGATCCTTAGGCCTTTTTTCCTTCGTTCTTTCAGCTGCCTTGTTCCTTTTTGCTCAATAGTGTCCATGCTTTGTCCCTCAATCCAAATACTTAAAATTCAAGGATTTACATGAGTTGTTGGCACAAAATATGCATTTGAGGACACTAAATCTATTCAAATAAAGCCCTAAATGAGTTCAAATTGTGGACTCATCAACACCCCTTTTCTTGTCCTCAGGTAAAACTCAAGTTTAGTAGTTCAAAAAGGATGTCTCAAACATTGCTACACAAGATTCAATCATGAATGCACACAAAAAGACTCAACTTACTCATGCAAGAATCAAATGTGCACTCAAAGAGTCAAGTTGTGACTCACCAATATCAAAGAATCTCAAGCTCAAAATACTTGCTTAAAATGCAAGTACAAGCTCAACAAAGGTACTCAAATGCCCTCATACAAAGAATGATTACATATTCACACACAATGGTTCATAATATAAAGCTCCGGAATCAAATGCAACGCTCACACTCACAAAGATGAACACAATGTATGATTTCATCCATAAGTTTACCCGTATTTTCCAATCAACACTTGTTGCAGCTCACTCAAGATCAAAAAGGTATTTTCAAGGCCTGTAACGAGGCTGAGTGCAAATGTATGGTCATTTAGGCTCAATGGCTATAGTCCACATGAGATGTGGTGTGAACAAAACTTCCTTTCCTTTTCTTTATCATTTTTATTCATACTCACAAGTCATCCCATTATTCACTTTCCATGGATTTTTGGGAACCCCATTTCTTTTTGCATTTTTACACTTTATTCCACAACTTTCTCATTCTTTTTCTTTTTCATTCTTTTCTCTTTTTTTTGTATGGAGGGGTGCCATTTTTTCTCAAAACATGGGCAAAAGGGACTTCTTCGCATTTTCTTGATTCCTCTTTTCTTTTTACAACACCCCCAACTTAGGCTTTTGGCCTAAGTTGGCTATTCAAACAGACCACAAATCATGAGGATTATGGGTAATGGATCAAGAAAGGTTATGTTTCCATCAAGCTTCTTCCAAGAAAAGGTTAAGGCTCAAAGGGGTGTTCAAAATAGGTTCACACTCTCACAAGGTAGGCCGTCAAAAGAGGTATAATGTCAAATTGTTTCACACTCTTTAAAGTTACCTAAGATCATCTCAAGAGTTCACATCACTTAGTCAACTAGACCAATGGGGCAAATTCTAGGTGTCATCACACATGGTTCACGGTAAGCTCATCACACAAGGCATTGACACCAAAGTCAAGAAAGACTCCACACTTTTGCTAGTATGCAATGTTCATCACAAGAGACTTAATCTGATACTTGGCTAGTCACAACGAGATGCAAAGAGTTCACATATTGAGTATGCAACTTCATTTGGCCTCATCATAGCCACACATTCATTTTTGTTCAATTATGAGCACTATTCAAGTCATCGATATTGATCAAAATTGAGACTAAAATTATCAAAAGAACAGCCACATTCAGCACAAACAAGAGGTGGCAAAATTTTTTGGAAGGGTAAAAAATCATTTACAATTAAAAACGAGGAGCCACAAGCTCAACCATCCACAAAAGTAGTGTAAAAACACAATTTCATCTCAAAACCCAAATATATAAACAAAACATTCATATTCATAAAAGATCACAAAAGGTGTGCCTCACCCCACCACAAATAAAGTCATTTGTCCTCAAATGCAAACAAAAATATCCGAAAGTTAAAATAAAGTAAGACAGAGAGGGAGGTAAAGAGGGGATCCTGTCTACACAGTCACTCTATCTGTCTAGGCATCAGTACCCGGTGTGTTAGTCTGATCTCAGGCCTCTATACCCAGAGTCACCTTAGAAGGAACAGTCGTACCAGACCCACTAGGAGCTTCCATGGACGTCTCGGTTAGCGATGTCGATCACCGACTGCATAATCATCTTCTCAATATCCGGCAAGTCCCTATATATGTTCTCCTCCTGTATCTCTATCTGTTCCTCGTCGGTCTCAGCATCCGACTCATCAACTGCTGCCTCATCCCTGTGTACATATCTGGTGGTAGCCGAAGGAATCTCTGAAGTCTCAGGAGTGTCTAAATCATCTACAGCCTCCAGTAATGAAGTGAAGTCAGTAAACTTTAGATAGTCTACGTCCTTCCTTAAGTCAGCTACCTCGACTCTCAAAGTTGTAACCTCGGAGGTCTCCCCCTGCCTGCCCTCATAAGCTATGACTCTAGTAGTCAGATCATCAACAGAAACTCGGAGGGGGGGTCAGCACAGCCAGAATAGCGACCTCAATCATCCAGGGAACAAATATTTCTAACCGAGTTACCCTCACATCATCTAAATAGGCCAGATGCCCCATCTTCAGGATCATTGCCTGAGTAATCTTGGTCTACTGAGAGGAAGTAGAGGTACTTGGAGCCTGTGAAGAAGAAGAAGGAGGGGCAGAACTGCCTGAAGGTTCGGAGGCCGGAGTAGGCACAGAGGCCTCTGCAAGTATGTCCCCGTACCATGGCAGACTTCACCGGTCTGAACTCGCTCACCTTTTTCTTGCTCTTCGAAACCAAGTCACTGTAGGCTGTATAGAATTCCTGGACCCATGAACGAATGTAAGGGACTCGGGGCTTGGTAAACTGATCAAACCTATAGCAGTGGAGGGTGTCCCTCACATTTGAGTACTTGCCCTCCAGGCCTTCTGTCGAGAGCAATTTCTCCTCGAGGATGGTTCGCAAACTATCACCTTTCAACCGGTTCAGGAGCCTGGGAAGAGGGACAATTGGTGGCACAGGAGCCATAGGGGGTGCCGGAGTTGGCACCGAGTCTGCTGGTGTGGAAGCAGGATGGACTCTGGCTGAGTTGGGTTGAGATCTAGCCCGGATTTCATTCCGTCAGGACTGCAAAGGTTGGTCATCCTCAGGCTCAGATAAAGCTACCTGGGAACCAGTAGTCATCCTGTCGGATATAGGCCTACTGCCCTTTCCTTTGTAAGCTAGAGGAGGCTCTTGTCTACCCTTCTTTGGAGGATTTGATCCCCCTTCATTTATAGTGATACCCCGTACTTTTTTCTGGGGTGGCATGTCTAAATTTGTTCGTACTATATCTGCAAAACATCAAAAAAAAAGTTAGAAACAACTCAATCAAAATCACAGAAAAATAGTTGTAGAAAGACTCGTCGTCTAGTCAGTGATTCGCCAAATCACTTTGGCGAGCCAGATCGGGGTCGCCGAAAGGATTGGCTCTAAACTCTTGGCAAATCGGCAATGGGAAGGGCCTTTCAGCGAATCGCCGATAGTTTTGGGTGAGCAAGGGCTAGCCCATTGAAAGCTAGTGTAAAAAGGGCTTAGGGGTGCAGACAAAAGGCAATCGAGAAGTCTTTCGGTGAGTCGCCGAGTGCCTTCGGTGACCTCAGGCTTCTCGCTGAAAGTTACAGAGCCCAACAACACATTAAGCATGAAATTAAAGGCGAGACGGGGACCTTCGGCGAAATGCCAAGTGGTTCGATAAGCTTGACCCCGCTCGCCAAACGACCCAACGTGCCTACTTTCAACCTAACTTCTCGAATTCAACCCTACAACCCCCAAAAACAAAATCAAATCATGTACAACTAAAATTAAAACTAGACCCATAGCACCATTACCCCAGGATACTCAGACTTCTCTCAGTTTTGCCAAATTTGGCCAATTGATGACTTTTTCCCTTAAGAATGACGTCACCGGTTCTATCATCGAGCAAATTACATCGTTCGGCACAAATACAGGCTACTCAGACTTCAACCAACTAAACTAAATAACATGCAAGCACAACCCCACAAAATTTAATTCATTTTAAAGCACAAGAATATGGGATTTCAACACTCAAAACATTACGGGCAAGATAATCAAATCAAATCAGGCATTTAAACATACTAATCCTATCAGAGAGGCCCAACACACTTCAATCAATTTAAACTATTGCAAATGAGTACAAAATCTTAGAAGTAAACACGAGGTTTGGAAAACCATCCTTTTATGATGATTAAATTGATATTGAAATGCTAGGAGGCAATGTAATCCCAATCTGAGCACAAATCAACAACCAAACCACTCTAAAACTGCTAAAATATATAGACTAATGTGCGGATGTGAGTTTGTGAAGTTCAAAAGTGAAGGAAAGTGAAAGAGTTGGAGGTTTAAGCATTTAGCCTTTTAAAAACTGTCCAGTTCTCGCCCACTCAACGACGTTAGATGCGCTCGTCGACCTACTCGGTGACACGTTGAGTGGTCACTTACCTAACCGAGTTTTACAGGACCTCTAGTTAGCATGGGGGTCCAAACGGCGGACTAGATCGCTATCGCTGAACTGGTCGGTGACTCGCCAAGAATTTCCTTGGCTCACCGAGTTTTCCAGACTCCACTTCAAAGTTATATTGAGTCCAATAGTGGTCTAGGTGGGGATCGTTGACTGGAACTTTGGATCACCAACTTGAACTTCTCACACACTTTCCACACTTTGACATGCACATTCAACACACCATTATTTCTTAAATAAACACTTGGGTTGTCTCCCAAGAAGCGCCGTAGTTAACATCGTGGAATAACGCAGGTCCCCACTTAAGTTCCATTAGTGAGGTTTCCCTCATTTTCATAAGAAAACCCCCCTTTTGGTTCTGGTAGAGGTCACTCAGCACTTGGTCCATTTGGGACTCTAGAAGTTGAATGAGCATAGAATGTGAGGTCGCCATTTGGTTCAACATCAAGATATTTTCTCTCATATCCTCTAACACTTTGTCGAGTCCTTTGACTTTGTGTAGCATGAGTAAAAGGACCTCTTCAATTTTCCCGCCCTCTTGTTTCTTCATCTTCCAACGCTCGTGAGGGGAGATGTACCTATCCAATTTTTTGGACAGTACCGCCAAGTCCTTGATATTTTGGGTCAAGGCATCCGACTGACCTAACAATGTGGCCAAGTGTTGGTCCTTCTCTGTCTCCTTGTTAGTGTTGGCCACACAATCAAGGAGTTGGCTTCGGTCTCATAGGAGTGTTGCATCAAGCAACCCAAAGAGAATTGGTCAGCTATTATTCTATTATCGGGGCTAAGACCCCGGTAGAAACATTCCAGAAGTAGTTTATCCGAAATCTCATGAGTTGGGCACTACTGCAATAGGATTTTAAACCTTTGCACAACTCATACATGGATTCACCGTCCAATTGCTTTAAATTTAGGATGTTGTCCCTAAACATCATCAATTTCGAAACAAAACAGCAACACACAAACCAAAACTAAAAATTAAGTAAGTAGTACTATAAATAACAAGAACAAAATTCAACTTAACTAAAAATTCTCAAGTAACACCACTCCCCGGCAGCGGTGCCATTTTGATTAATAATGTTATCAAAGACACTTCATCCAATACTAGGTGTCAACGATCATTCAATAGTAATATAACCCAACTAGTGAGTTGGGATCGAGTCCCAAGGGAGTGGTTCGTACTTAAGAATCAATAGAAAAGCATAAATATGCGCAAGTCAATCATAGCTAAAAAACATTTACGAAGAAAAACATAATTCAAGTTTGGGGTGACACAAGTGTCAAATATAAAAGGGGGGTTTGTACTCAATTATCAACTAACACAACAAATAACATGAAAATATGAATATGGAGATGGAATTTTTGGGATGTGATTGGATTATGGGTCAAGGTAAATAACTGGGTCATTGCAATTAACAGTAAACAGCTGCAAATCAGTGAATAAGCTAGACTTTAGTGGGGATAAACTTTCTCTCGAACAATTTACCCTGAATCAAATTGGTTTCTCTCGAACACCAATAAGCGGCAATGAAGCACAACATTCGCTTTAGTCCATTCACTCTCTCGAGCTTTCTGAGTAGAAAAGGGTTTAGGATTCACTCTCTCGATCTAAACCCATGACAGCCCAATACCTACTGACCATTGACTCAGCAATTTTAATTTTAAAACCTCTCTCGAGCAAGCCAAAAACACAAAGTTAGGATTGTATTAGCAACTACAACCCATTAAATTCAACCATAATTACTGAATGAAATCACTTTTAAGCAACAAATAAACTATCAATTAACAATACCCAGCAGTTAAATCAACCCATAATCACATAATCACACCCCAAGAATTGGGGTTTTAGCTAGACATAGTAAAAAGGTAAAAATCGTTACCAAGTTGTGTTTCCATCAACTGGGTAGGATTGATATAGTCTTTATAAAGGTGTAAGATGAAGAATCTTCAACACCCACGTCCAATTTCTTAGAAATGGAAATCTTCAAAGCTAAGGAAATGTTGTCTCTCTATTCAGTTTTAAGCTCTGGACTTCAAAAACTGAATAATAATAATAATAATATGATTCAACAAAAGATAAAATATTAAGCTAAAAATTTAAACATGTATTTATAGTTGTCAAAAAGTGTACTGCGAAGGACCATTCAGCGCAGTTAGTCGGGATCGCCGATCCACTCGGCGATCCGCCCTTTAGTCATTTTCATCGCCATTTTGCTTTTGCCTTCAGCATCCTTAAGGATTTGAAACTTTGGGCGACCTAGCACTGCATCGTGGAACCATTCTGCGACTCGCCTAATGGGTTAAGAGATCATCAGGCCTCTTTTACTTCGTTCTTCCAGCTGCCTTGTTCCGTTTTGCTCAATAGTGTCCATACTTTGTCCCTCAATCCAAATACCTAAAATTCAAGGATTTACATCAATTATTGACACAAAATATGCATTTTAGGAAACTAAATCTATTCAAACAAATCCCTAAATGAGTCAAAGTTGTGGACTCATCACCCACACATAGTCCGTGGGTGGGTTTCGTGAGCCACCACCTGTAGGCTATCCAATTCAGCCAAGTTGGGGGAAAAGTGGTAAATTCATGAGGTGGTTAAATGAGTTGGGGATTGGTTTATTTTGATTAATTAAAGTATTTTAAGTCTTTTAAAAGTATTAAAACACCTTTTCCAATTTATTATTCCTAAACACTCAAATTAGAAACTACTTCTCTTCCAAATATTCTCTCTCTAGAAATCATCATTGGAGAAGAATGAGTCAAGCTTTGAAGCTCAAGATCTCACTTTCCTCACTCAATTTTCGTGGAGTTTCTTCCATAATGGTATGGTAGTCTTCATCCTTGATTAAGTTTCTTTCAAGGAGCCCTCTCAAAAGATGATTTCAAGTTTCCAAAATCCCCCAAAAAACTAGGGTTTCAATCTATGCAAGGGTTCAATTCCAAAATGGTTTGAAAGCTTTATATGTGATCAATTATGAATGAATTGTTGAACTAATGATTAATTATAGTGAATTTCTCCTATGAACCGTGTTTCCCCCAAAATACTAAATTGGAAGTTTGTGATTTGGGTTGATTGATCATGAAAGTATGTTTAATTGTTTATGTTTATATTGAATTAGTTATTGAATCATGCTAATTCCCTTATATAATCTAGTATTCTAGATGTTTGGGTTGAGATTAATTCATTGCCTTGGAGGGAAATTTCATGAAGGATTTATGTATGATCAGGATGTGAAGTATATGCGTGTGATCTCGGTGAAAGCATTATGATCATGTTTAGAATGTAATTTTGTTATTATTGAAAGCATATTCTCAATTAACACTCATTAATGCTGATGATGATAGAATGTGAAGGGTTTCTTCTATGTAATGTAAACCTTGAATTGGTAGGCTTAGGCATGCTCTTCTTGAATAAATGAAAGTATTGTTGATTGTTGAATCTTGAATTGGTAGGCTTAGGAATCCTCTTCTTGTGTAATTAATGTATCTTGACTTAATGAATACGAATCGATAGGCCTATGGCATTCCTTTTATAAATGAACTAATGTAATGACGACTCTTGAATCGATAAGCCTATGGAATTCCTTTCCTAATAAGTCAATGAACTAATGTACCATGAATCGATAGGGTTATGGCATTCCTTTCATGTGTATAATAATTTAATGATGAACCATGAATCGATAGGCTTATGGCATTCCTTTCATGTGTATAATAATTTAATGATGAACCATGAATCGATAGGCTTATGGCATTCCTTTCATGTGTATAATAATTTAATGATGAACCATGAATCGATAGGCTTATGGCATTCCTTTCATGAGGATTCAAGAGCTATCCTAATAATGTACCATGAATCGATAGGCTTATGGCATTACTTTCATGAGGATTCAAGAGCTATCCTAATAATGTACCATGAACCAATAGGCTTATGGCATTCCTTTCATGTGTAATGATGTACCTTGGGTCGATAGGCCAATGGCATTCCTCTCTTATGGCATTCCTTTCATGTGTAATGATGTACCTTGGGTCGATAGGCCAATGGCATTCCTCTCAAGTACAATAATGTAATGTGAATGAACTACTCTATGGGAATAGAGGCTAAGTACCGAGTGGATATGGTAAGATGTAAGCTCTCCCTGCGTTAGGCTTGGGTTTCAATGAACATCTCTCTTATCCCATAACTATGTGCCCGCATAGGTTATTAGCTAATGGATCCACCTAAGCTAAAATGTTACCAGTCCTACCTTTAGAAAGTAGACCACCTCTTTACGGTGTGGGGCAACACACCAGATTCCATGTTAAGCTCACATAGTCTATGTCGGTTAAACGCTTATTCCCATCATGTGAGATACGTGCTATGGTTTCTTGAAATGTTCTATGAAATGTGGGTGGTAGTATGGGATGTCATTCATGCATTGCACGAGTAGGCTTTGAGAAGACTATGGTGTGATTCTCCAATATTTGAATATCTAAAGAAAGAACGTTCTCTTAATGAAGCAAATGAAGAATGTTGACTTAGCTGCTTAATAAGATTATGTATGCTTTACTTGGATTGTATTATGAGTTACTTCCTTGTTATGACATATGAAATGTTTATGTTCCTTATGTATGAGTATTGTCTAATGATGAAAGGAAGAATAGTAAGTTCACTTTTGGTGGTCTTCAAGTGGTAGTTAGTGTGGAGGGTGGTATGGAACGCTATTCATACATTGCACAAAGTATAATTTGGGGTTACTTAAGGTGAAATCTTAATGTGATGAAATTGCTTGTATGTTGATTATTTTGTATCTTATACCTCTTATAATTATGGTCATGAAGTTTTCTCAAAATAGGCATATAGTATGATTTGCAAATAAAATGTCCTTTTTAAGCTTGGTTTTTGCATGGCAATCATACTTAGTACATTAAATGTGCTAACCCATATTTCTTCTATTTTTCTTCAAAGTGTAGGTTCCGTCATTTGAGTTGATTCTCTCTAGTTGAAGCTTAGAGTGAGGTCTTCCAATGCTAGTGGTATATTCTCATGGATTCGAGGACAAGTGTTTATTTGATATTTCTTTTCTTCATTGTACTAGACATTTGTTAGACTTTTATTGTAAAGGGTCGTGACCCTACTTTCGATTCAAAGATGTTTTTAGATGTCCATGTGAGACTAGTAGACTTCAGTTGTTTTAAATGATTTTCGATTGCATGGATTTAAAGAAAATTTTAAATTCTTCCCTATTTCTATTATCTTATGCGATGCCATGCTATGAGGATTGTAGGCGCTTTTCAGAGTATTACACGCCGTATCACACCCTGGGTGTAGGGTTATGGCATTCCTTTCATAAGGATTTAAGAGTTATCCTAATAATGTACCATGAATCGCTAGGCTTATGGCATTCCTTTCATGTGTAATGATGTACCTTGGGTCGAAAGGATAATGGCATTCCTTTCAAGGACAATAATGTAATGTGAATGAACTACTCTATGGGAATGAAGGCTAAGTACCGAGTGAATATGGTAAGATGGATGCGCTCCCTACGTTAGGCTTGGGTTTCAATGAACGACTTTTTTATCCCATAACTACGTGCCCGCATAGGGTTTTAGCTAGTGGATCCACCTAAGCTAAAATGTTACCAGTCCTACCTTTGGAAAGTAGACCACCTCTTTACAGTGTGGGGCAACACACCAGATTCCATGTTAAGCTCACATAGTCTATGTTGGTTATACGCTTATTCCCATCATGTGAGATACGTGATATGGTTTATTGAAAAGTTCTACGAAATGTGGGTGGTAGTATGGGATGCCATTCATGTATTGCACGAGTAGGCTTTGAGAAGACTATGGTGTGATTCTCCAATAATTGAATATCTAAAGAAAGAATGTGCTCTTAATGAAGCTAATGAAGAATGTTGACGTAGATGCTTAATAAGATGATGTATGCTTTACTTGGATTGTATTATGAGTTACTTTCTTGTTATGACTTATGAAATGTTTATGTTCCTTATGTATGAGTATTGTCTAATGATGAAAAGGAAGAATGGTAAGTTCACTTTTGGTGGTCTTAATGTGGTACTTAGTGTGGATGGTGGTATGGGACGCTATTCCTACATTGCATAAAGTATAGCTTGGGATTACTTAAGGTGAAAGCTTAATTTGATGAAATGGCTTGTATGTTGATTATGTTGTATCCTATGCCTTTTATACTTATGTTCATAAAGTTTTCTTAAAATTGGCATATAGCATGATTTCCAAATAAAATGTCCTTTTTAAGCATGATTTTTGCATGGCTATCATACTTAGGTCATTAAAAGTGCTAACCCATATTTCTTTTATTTTTGTACAAAGTGTAGGTTCCGGCATTTGAGTTGATTCCCTCTAGTTGAAGCTTGGATTGAGTTCTTCCAAGGCTAGTGGTATGTCCTCATGGATCCGAGAACAAGTGCTTATTTGATGTTTCTTTTCTTCATTGAACTAGGCATTTGTTAGACTTCTATTGTAAGGGTCGTGACCCTACTTTTGATTCAAAGATGTTTTTAGATGGCCATGTGAGACTAGTAGACTTACGTTGTTTTAAATGATTTTTGATTATATGGATTTAAAGAAAAGTTTTAAATTCCACACTATTTCTATTATCTTATGTGATGACATGCTATGAGGCTTGTATGAGACTTTTCGTAGTCTTGTACGACGTGTCACTTCCGGGGTGTAGGCTCGGGTCGTGATGAATATGGTATCACATTACAAAATTTTGGGATGGTTTTTAGGATTGATATCTCAAAAGCCACATCGAGTAGAATCTTGTTCATGGGTGTGAATCACGACACATTTAAGAATGAGAGGCTATAAGACGTTAGGAAACTTCACTTCTTTCATTACTCTTGAAGTCGTGACATAGAGTTTAGCTCTATAAAAGTCCTTTTCCTAACCCTTCTCTTGTGTTTATAGGATATGAATACAAGAAGGGCAACCACAAGAAGGATGGAAGTGGATATTGTGAATGAGGGAGTTCATCCCTAGGGTCCTTAAAGTCCTCAAGGTGACCAAGTTCCTTAAGGCAATCAAGTTTCGGTTGATCCTCCAGCTATGTCTAATGAAAAAGTTAGGCCGACTCTTTTGATGATAGCTCAAGCCGTAACTACTCAAGCCGTAACTACTCAAGCCCAAGCTATGACAGCCCAAGCTACTAGGGGTGTTGAGACTCATGTGAACCCTATTGTGAGCACTATGGCTTCTAGGTTGAGAGACTTAGTGAGGATGAATCCTTCGGTATTTCTTGGTTCCAAGGTAGGAGAGGATCCCCAAGAGTTTGTGGAAGAGGTGTATAAGGTAGTTAATGCTATGGGGGTGACTTCTATAGAAAAAGTGAAACTAACCGCTTACCAATTGAAGGATGTTGCCCAAGTTTGGTTTACTCAATGAAAAAGAAATAGGCCGATAGGAGCGGGTCCTATAAAGTGGGAGGTGTTTAAGAAAGCATTCCTTGATAGGTTCTTTCCTCGTGAGAAGAGGGAGGCTATGGTGGAGGATTTTATCAACCTTAGGCAAGGTAGCAGGAGTGTGCAAGAGTACTCCTTGAAATTTACCCTATTGTCTACGTATGCTCCATCTATGGTGTCTAACTCGAGGGATGAGACGAGTAGATATGTGACGGGTGTGTCCGACCTAGTTGAGGAAGAATGACGTACGGCGATGCTCCATGATGACATGAATATCTCTAGGCTGATGGTGTTTGCTTAACAAATTGAGGAGTTCAAAATTATGAAAAAGAATAAGGAGGTGAAGAGGTCTAGGTCCAATGAGAAAGGTCAATCAAGGTTCAAAAGAGAGCTTTTAACCAAGATTCTTCAAGCACTCCTAGGATTAACCAAGAGAAAGGTAGTGGGTCTCCATTTCCTCGTAGCCAATACGGATGGGTGCTATGGTTGTGGAAAGAGTGATCACCAAGTGAAAAATTGCCCTACTCTCACGGCCAAAGGAAGGGAGACCAAGAAAGCTTCTCTTAATGGTACGGTTCCTATCCCTCCAAATATGGTTGTTTCTATGCACTCCAGTCTAAAGAGTATAAAGGAGCTCTTCCGGATGAAGGCACCAGTATGTTGATAGTTCCTTATAGTTGTAAATGTCTTGTTAAGGTCCCTATGTTATTCTCATGTTAGCCTAATTTTGTGTTTACTCCCAAAAGGGAGATGGTATGATTGAATAGTAAGGTTGTTGAGAGTTCTGATATCCTTATCTCTTTTCTTCTATTCCTATTCAAGATTGAGACCAAGAGTTCCTAGTAGCTTGTTTCATGTTTTGGAGGCATGTGTGATTATGTGTTTCCATCATCTCCTTATGTTATGCATGTTCTTGATGAATTCATGTTTAAATGAGAAAATGAGTTTTTATGAATTATGCTCCTCATGTTGATGTGCATTTAGTATGAGTTGACTATATGCTTCATGAGCTGAATTGTTGAGCATGCATAATTATGCTTTTTAAGAGAAATTGCATATTGTGCTTAATGATGTTATGATGAGCATGATTTGAGTTGGAGAAGGTAATTCCTCCAATGATATGAGAAATGTTGAAGTTTTCATGCATAATGAGTTTGTAGATGTAGTTCCTACTTTCTTGTGTTGCAATGAGTATGTTTGAGATGGAGTTGATGTTTCCTCCTAGTTTTTTGCACTTTTTATGATGTTGCATGCATGATGGGCTGCTAGTCTTGAGTCTTTAATTCCTTAAAATGTTAAAAGTATCAGTCGAGGACGAATGTTCCCAAGGGGGGTATAATGTTACAACCTGGAAATCTACTAGCTAGGTGAAACTAGAGCCTAACGAGTTCGTTTTTGAGTTTGATATGGGATTTGAAGTTGTAAAGTGATGTCCCGAGCTTAGGTTGAGGGTTTGAGGGGTTAAACGTCAAGGTACGACCCCCAAGGACAAACCAAGGATCATTGAGGAGGACCCTAAAGTCTATACCCCAAAATTGTCTAAGAACCAAAAAGCTGTCAAAAAGTTGGGGACCTACGCCCCCGTAGGTCCATCCGGGCTTGCTCCGTAGGTAAAGGGACAAGATGGAATGTTGCTGACCCAAACCACAGAAAGCCAGCACGGCTCGTGGACCCACCCACGGTCCGTGGGTAGGGTTTCGTGAGTCACCACCTGTAGGTTGTCCAATTCGGCCAAGTTGGGCTCAAAGTGGTAAATTCATGGGATGGTTAAATGAGTTGGGGGTTGGTTTATTTTGATTAATTAAAGTATTTTAAGTCTTTTAAAAGTATTAAAACACCTTTTCCAATTCATTATTCCTAAACACTCAAATTAGAAACTACCTCTCTTCCAAATATTCTCTCTCTAGAAACCACCACTGGAGAAGAAGGAGTCAAGGTTTGAAGCTCAAGATCTCACCTTCCTCACTCAATTTTCGTGGATTTTCTTCCATAAAGGTATGGTAGTCTTCATCCTTGATTAAGCTTCATTCAAGGAGCCCTCTCAAAAGATGATTTCAAGTTTCCAAAATCTCCCAAAAACCTAGGGTTTCAATCTATGCATGGGTTCAATTCCAAAATGGTTTCAAAGGTTTATATGTGATTAATTATGAATGTAATTTTGAATTAATGATGAATTATGGTGAATTTCCCCTGTGAACCCACGTTTCCCCCAAAATACTAAATTGGAAGATTGTGATTTGGGTTGATGATCATGAAAGTATGTTGAATTGTTTACGTTTATATTGAATTGGTTATTGAATCATGTTAATTCCCTTATCTAATGTAGTATTCTGGGTGTTTGGGTTGAGATTGATTCATAGCCTTGGAGGAAAATTTCATGAAGGATCTATGTATGATCATGATGTGAAGTATATGTGTGTGATCTCAATGAAAGTATTATGATCATGTTTAGAATGTAATTGTGTTATTATTGAAATTATATTCTCAATTAACAATTATGAATGATGATGATACAATGTGAAGGGTTTCTTTAATGTAATGTACACCTTGAATTGGTAGGCGTAGGCATCCTCTTCTTGAATAAATGAAAGTATTGTTGATTATTGAATCTTGAATTGGTAGGCTTAAGCATCCTCCTCTTTTGTAATGAATGTGTCTTGACTTAATTAATATGAATGGATAGGCCTATGGCATTCCTTTCATAAATGAACTAATGTAATGACGCCTCTTGAATCTATAGGCCTATGGTATTCCTTTTCTAATGAGTCAGTGAACTAATGTACCATGAATGGATAAGTTTATGGCATTCCTTTCAAGTGTATAATAATGTAATGACGAAACATGAATCGATAGGCTTATGGAATTCCTTTCATTTGTATAATAATGTAATGATGAATCATGAATCGATAGGCTTATGGAATTCCTTTCATGGGGATTCAAGAGCTATCCTAATAATGTACCATGAATCAATAGGCTTATGGCATTCCTTTCATGTGTAATGACGTACCTTGGGTCGATAGGCCAATGGAATTCCTCTCAATTTCAATAATGTAATGTGAATGAACTACTCTATGGGAATGGAGGCTAAGTACCGAGTGGATATGGTAAGATGGAAGCTCTCCCTATGTTAGGCTTGGGTTTCAATGAACGCCTTTCTTATCCCATAACTATGTGCCCGCATATGTTATTAGCTAATGGATCCACCTAAGCTAAAATGTTACCTGTCCTACCTTAGGCAAGTAGACCACCTCTTTATGGTGTGGGGCAAGACACCGGATTCCATTTTAAGCTCACATGGTCTATGTCAGTTAAACGCTTACTCCCATCATATGAGATACGTGATATGGTTTCTTGAGAAGTTCTATAAAGTGTGGCTGGTAGTATGGGATGCCATCCATGCATTGCACAAGTAGGCTTTGAGAGGACTATGGTGTGATTCTCAAATGTTTGAATGTCTAAAGAAAGAATGTGCTCTTAATGAAGCTAATGAAGAATGTTGACTTATATGCTTAATAAGATGACGTCTAATGTACTTGGATTGTCTTATGAGTTACTTCCTTGTTATGACTTATAAAATGTTTATGTTCCTTATGTATGAGTATTGTCTAATGATGAAAAGGAAGAATGGTAAGTTCACTTTTGGTGGTCTTAAAGTGGTACTTAGTGTGGATGGTGGTATGGGATGTTATTTATACATTGCACAAAGTATAGCTTGGGGTTACTTAACGTGAAAGCCTAATGTGATGAAATGGCTTGTATATTTGATTAAGTTGTATCTTATGCCTCTTTTACTTATGTTCATGAAGTTTTCTCAAAATTGGCATATAGCATGATTTCCAAATAAAATGTCCTTTTTAAGCATGGTTTTTGCATGACTATCATACTTAGTACATTAAATGTGCTAACCCATATTTCTTCTATTTTCTACAAAGTGTAGGTTCCGGCATTTGAGTTAATTCTCTCTAGTTGAAGCTTGGATTGAGTTCTTCCAAGGCTAGTGGTATGTCCTCATGAATCCGAGGACAAGTGCTTATTTCATGTTTCTTTTCTTCATTGTACTAGATATTTGTTTGACTTCTTTTGTAAAGGGTCGTGACCCTACTTTTGATTCAAAGATGTTTTTAGATAGCCATTTGAGACTAGTAGACTTCCTTTGTTTTAAATGATTTTCGATTGTATGGATTTAAAGAAATATTTTAAATTCCGCATTATTTCTATTATCATATGTGATGACATGCTATGAGGCTTGTATGAGACTTTTCGGAGTCTTGTACGTCGTGTCACGTCCGGGGTATAGGCTCGGGTTATGACACTAAGGTCAAACATACAACAGCATCAAAAAAGATTAACCACAAGATTAGGATGATCACATAACCCCAACTAGCATGCTTCTTATCTCAGAATTACCAAATCAAGCCTAAAACATGGTATCTAAGCAATGTAGTATGAATAATTACCTACCCGCCCCCAATTAAATCCAATCAACATGAATTCACACATTAAAGCTTAATTTAGAGAAAGAAATGGTATAGCTTAGCTTAAGGCCGACCGCGCGTGCTCCAAATCACGTCTATAGAGCTTTTCCATTTTGAATCGCCTCAAAATGCTGCAACCATTGAAAAATAGAATCATAATATTAATACACCTATTTAAACCCAAAAATCACTTAAAACATAAACGAGCCAGTTTTGATGTCCAAATAGGAATCATGGGCGCCACACTGGGAATTCCAAAAATAACTCCTTCAAAAGGTTCAATTCAGTACTCTGAATTTGTGTTCTAAAATATAACACAATCCTAGGCTCGAAACAATAGATTAACCAACATGTAAATAATTCTCAAATAAAAGGGAAATTAAGGAACCAAGGTAGCCCACAAATACGTGAATTTACCTCAAACGAAGGATGCCCAACACTCCCAAATCATTCACCCATGTAGCCACAAGCTCGATAAACACAGGGCACATCCAATCACTAAATTTTGAGCTAAAATGAGTGAGGGATCATTATTTGAAGTTTGGACTTTACATAAAGACCATACCAATTGTCTCATCGTGATTACGGTGAAACTGGCTCGTGATTGCAGAGGTCTAGAAACTTTGTCTTGGCGAATGCATCTAGAGCCATAGAATTGTTAAGGCTTGTCAACCAGACCTTCACGAACAAGGCCCAAGGCCCAATTTATGTGAAGGGTAAAATTACCTTGCACCAGTTGATGCATATCAGCTGGTTTCGGCAACTTAAAATCTCTGACATGGTGTTTGAAATTAGTTTAGAACCCTATGCATGCAAATGAAATATTTCACCCTATAAAATTTGATATTTTGAACTCAAAGGAGCAGTCAAAACTTCCATTTGAAGTTGTCTCAACAAAAAGTGAGTCTCACGCCCAAACTCCATTTTAAATAAAAATCCATAAGGGGGATCAGAATTAGCCTGGAATCCTGAGGATCGGCATAAAGGGTAATTCTAGACCAAACTTGAAATTTCATAGCTAACCATACTGATATAATTCTCAACCATACACATTTATCAAGAATGTTGACCAAGGTTAACTTAGGCCAAAACTTAAAAGTTTCTCACAAACTCGCTCTGAAAGCCTCGGGAGTCATGCTTATCATGTCACTAGCCTAAAATAATCCTTTTGAAGCTAATACAACTGTCATAATTGAATTATGAGGTTGTCGTCCGAAACTTTTGATTAAAATCAAGTTCAAAAGCTCAAAAATACAAATTCGCATAAAACCAAATATATGATCAAGTAATCAAACTGTTAATCTCATCAAGTCATAAATAACTTGAGGTCATGATAGGAACATTCTAAATGATGAACAAAAGTAATTAACACCTAAATAAAGTGGAGGGTCATTACAGTTGTGAGTATTGTAGTTCTTCGGAGTCAGAGAGGAGGTTAAAGGAAAAGGGTAGAGACAAGTGAATTGAAAACAGATATTTTTATTTTCTAAGATCTAAAGCATTGATTTAGATTTATTTTTTGTTGATATATATTTTGAGACTTTTCATTTTACTTCCTTATCTCAAAAGGTGAGTTCTTTTAGAAAATGAAGCATTTGTTGTTTGTGTTTTTTTTCTTTTTCACTTTAAAATTTGTTTTTGTTGTTCTATTGTTGCAACATGAAGTTATTGAGAGATGACTCTCTATTTGGTTTTTCCCACAGAGATTTGTCAAATCTTTCTCTAGTGTTCATGTTTTTTCTTGGTTGATTTTAGATGAACATGACATGATTAGCTAATTATTGATAAATTAGTTGTTTTAAATCCAAATATGATGTATGGTGTGTATCTTAGTGATAAAATATGGTAGATACCATTTTTTGTCATAACTTAAAAACTTAGAGTATGTCTTATCAATTTTTTTGTGTTACTCACAATTATCAGGCACAATTGCAAACAAAAATTGAATCTTTACCCATGTTGCATTTGTTTGGGTCGATCTAGATTGTTTTTTATTTTTTTGATAATTCTTTGTTAAGGAAAAGACTCTAAAATAGCAATAAATCACTATATAATTGGTTGTATTATATCAATGGAGTTGTCGATTTTGAATGAATTATTAAAAACATTTACTTTTATCCGAAAATAAAAATTGATATAAAGTAGATTAGAGTATAACATAACTCTATTGGAATATATTGGACAAATCAAATTGACTGCCAACTTTTAGCGATGGTTTTATGTGTCACGGTCAATCACATGTTTTTGACAGTGGACTGGGTAATATAAGGGGTGGTAGCTGTGTTGACAGAGTTAGTGCTAGTAAGCAAAAGATGACAATTTATGATGCATTATTTTATTTGAATCAAGTAAAGGACAAATAAAAGGGAGAGTGTTACATATTCCTTATTTCTAGACTTTAAGAGTAAAAGGTTTGTTTCTATAATTTTCCTATTTTGAATTGTGATTTATTTATTTTCTGATTTGATGATTTATGATTTTATATTCCTCACATAATTGATAATGTTTGGTCATAGAAAAAACAAAATAATTACTTAAAGGACATCCTAGTTTGCTCCTTGGTTTAAATTCTTTCTTGCCCAAGCGCTATGAAATAGTCCTGAATGATGAAGATGAGAAAATATATTTCATGGAACAAGCACTCCGTTTTGTGGGGAAAAAAGTTACATTTATGTTACATTATAATTTTAATAATAAAAGGTTTACCATTTTATTCATTAAAAAACTTTACCCCTAACTTATTTCCTTATAACTTCTTGTAGGAATGTTTAAAAATTTACACTGAGCTCATAGAAATTTTTTCCATACTTAAGAAAGGGTGTGAGAATGCCAAAGTGGTGTACGATAAGGTGAAAAATATTTATAATTTGAATACATAAATATTATATAAAATCCTCTTGTTCTTGTTTGTAAGTATTGTTTTTTTATATATGTAGGTTATTGTACTTCTCAAAGACCATCCAGATTTTCTAGAAGATTTGAAACACTTCGTGTAGGATGATTCAGTTATTGATAATTCGTTGTCTTATTTAAATGACACTAAACATTGATAAAGTGAAATATAGCACTTTTATCATGATCTTGTTTCAAATATACATCGCTATCTGGATTTAATATAAAAACATATTACAATTGAAAACTCAGATTGATCTATATTATTTTTCATCATTTGTTTCATCTATCCCTACATTGATTACTTGATACTAATCTTTGATCATATGTGAGATTTATTATTATTTTCGTCGAGTTTATGTGTTTGGTTAGTGTATTATTTTGAGATAAACATAATACAATGTTTGTATTAATTATTTGTATGTGATGGGTTATAGACTTATCATATGTCTTAACTATAGTGAAAAAATTAGCCTAGGAAAATATAACTCATCCAATTCGTCCTAGTTTCTTATAATCCATCCATTTATTAGCTCAGTCCATATCAGTACAAGTCGTAAAAAGTTACATTAATATGCTGGTCAGATTGACCCATGGGTAATCTTATCAAACTATTTTAAAGAATATGTCTTCTTATTTAATATGTTATTTATTGGTGTAATAAAGAAAAATTATAATTTTAATAGGTACCAAAAATTTATCAAAGCACACATAAAGCAATTGAAACTTATTAAGAAATGGTTGGATTCGTGCATGACCCACATTGTATCCCAAAAAATTTCAACCAAAATTACTTTTTAGTGAGTCAATAATTCATTTCCTTATTAAATTTAAAAAATTTAAATTCAAGTAAATTTAGCAGAACCAACTCATTTGACAAATCTATCTACCCTAGTAATCTTGAGGAGAGTTAGAGTTTAGAATACATAAAATTTAGTGAGAAGAAATGTGATAAACATAACCTTCTTTCCATTTGAAATAGACTGCAATGACATTATACTTATCCCTTAGACAAAATATCCAATTTCACTTGGTAAAATCATTTAAATGACCCTCATAAAGTCATTCAATTCAACATTATAGAGTAATAATTAGTATATATAATATGATATAATCTAATTCCTCGTCATGAAAATTGAAGTATAATTTTAAAAATAAAATATCGTACTGTAAATTGGATGTCCACGTTAATATGTCATGTGTTGTAAGTTAATTATACACACAATATGTTAATTGGTGTATGCTAGTTAACCATATGATATATTCGGTGCCCAAAGTGTGTACATGTGTCACAACCTGAGACTATCTCTAGTCATAACACAGTGCTTTAAATTGCAAGTGACTCCAATCTAACCCTTAATACTACCATAGTCATGAACAACTAAATATGAACATGTAAAAGAATGAAAATGACTGATCAGAAGAATAATTATGGAATACTTGTTTGATATATTTTTTAACAAAGTTTTGTACACAACAACTGTAATGTGAAAGAAAACTGAAATGGAATACAACAACTCTAACTGACTATCTATGAAGCATCTACTAATACTGATTATAGTTAGAGGTACATGACCCCCACTTACCTTAATTAATACATGTGAATAGAAATAACATTCTAGAACTACAAACTAACTTGAGTGCTCAAAATAAGAGAACTCATCACCTTCTGACTGGAAGTTGCAATCCAATTAACTAGGATCATGACAGTAAGAACCTGAATCTACGTCACATAAAAAATGTAGGCACAAGAAGTATGTGAATCGTTACTTTGAATGTACTTAGTATGAGATATATGTATGTTAATTTGTAAAGGTGGACATGATGAATTTAAACATGATACACAAGACCAAGTAAAACATGATAAAAGACTTTATAAAGAAATAATGAATCATTTATGAGGTCAATGGAATTCGGTATATCCCTCATACCAAAAGAAGGGGATTCTACTTGCGAAGGTAGCATCAGTACAAATCATCTTCTACTAAAGTGGATCCACTAACTAGGTCATTTAAGACAATCATACGGGGGCATGTAGTTAGGGACTAGAGGTTGCTACTAGAGACTACCCTATTTGAGCCTCCACCTCAAAGCTCTCTCAATGCTAAGTCAAAATTCCAACAAAATAGATTAAAGTCAAATATAATTATAACATAAGAAAGGCAAAGATCAATACCAATCAACATCTTTAAAATAAAAACTCAGAATAGCTCCTTAAAACAAAATTCAAGCATAGGTGAGAAAACTTTTCATCAATGTGAATCCATATGTGAGAATACCTTTCACAATCATGATCATATTCGTATGTGAGAAAACTTTTCACAATAACATTGAGGCTTAACACAAAAGCAACCTTTAAATCATAAAACATCATTTCATAAATCATGCATAAGCTTTCATAAAACACCATCCATAGGTTAATCATTTTCTTGAAATACTTCTTGAAAATAATGCAATTGAAGTAAAATATATTTTCTTGAAATTCTTCTAAAAGTATGCACTTTAAATTAAAGAGAATCATATTTTCTTAAATTACTTCTTGAAAATTATGTACATAAAACTTTCTTGAACTCTTTTTGGAAAGATTTCTTTAAAATATTGAACATCCTTTATTTGTGAAATTAATGCATATGAAATACTACGACAAAGTTTTTATATATATTTTATTAGAAAGTATTTCATGTGATATAATAAGCATGAACCATAAATGAATATTCAATAATGACATAAAGTACCATAATTTTGATGATAAAGATCAAGAATCAATGAAAAAAGATAAAAGAGAATTTCAAATAATAGAATCTTGGATAAAAACCCTAGATTTTATCTTAAGAATATATTGTAGGAGTAAGGCTTGAGGAAGAAAAAAGTTCCTCACTTTGATAATCTTACCTAACTTAAACGATCCATCAATCCTGAAGAAGAACTCTAATTTGAAGAAGAACGATCAAGAAATCTTTTCTTGAGATTTTTGAATTAGTTTCTTGAAAACCCTATGGTCAAGGGTTAAGAATACTATTAATGATTATGATTATAATAAAGAATTTGAGTTGGAAAGATTGAAACACGTAGAGAAAGACTTTCTTTGAAAAAAGAATGTTGAAAAGGATTTCGAAGAACATTGCTTGAAGAAGAATCTTGAAAAATATTTAAAAGAATCTTGCTCGAAAGTCTTATGCTTTGATCTTCCTTAGAATTTTTAGAATTTTGTAGCAGAGTTTGAGAGAAGAGAAGACGGAATTAAAAAGATCTACATAGGATTGTTTAGGGCTTTATAAGAGTTAAGAAATCCGTTTTGAGGTTTTCCTAGCTGTATAAGGAGAAGAAAATTACCTTCTTTAGAATTTTTCCACAGCCAAAATGGAACTGCACTACATTATTTAGTAAAATGATCATAATTCTCAAATCCTAACTCGGCGAATGACACAAACATGGTGGCTTTTGAAAGAAGTTTCGTAGACCTTTAATTTGTAGGTTGTGGGCCACGTAACTTTTCATTCTCAACTCAATTTTGTGTTAGAGGATTATTATTACCTTAATTAATCTCCAAATATCCTCCCATACTAAATAATTGACTTTAACACCTATGAACAATTAAGAATCATCTGGTACAACCTTATACAGTTACGAAGAATGGTTCGAATCTTAGCTTAGAGATTTTTGGGGTATTACAATGGAAAGAAGATATCCATGTATGACACTTGATACCCAAGTATATATAACTACAAATACCACTCTTCTTGTAACAACAAAGAGAGAAGCAAGAGTAAGTGAAAAGAAAATACTACACACACTATTTCTCATCCATCTTTCTTGTTATCTTAGCATTAATACTTATTTTATAACACGTTATCAGCACGACTTGTGGCACAAGTATTTTCACAAAGACATGGCATTAATTATATGAAACATATTCTCCTGTGGTGGATTCCATCCCTTTCAGGTATCTTATAAATATTGTAGTTCATGAAAAACTTGACATTCATCCAATGGATGTCGTTACAGCCTATTTATATGTCTCACTAGACAATGAAATTTTAATGAAATTCCTGAAGGATTTAAAATTCCTAAAATGTATAAAGTTTCCTCGTAAACTTGTTCAATAAAACTTCAAAATATTTTATACAGATTGAAACAATCAGTACATATGTGGTATAATCACCTTAGCGAATACCTATTAAAGGAAAGGTACAAGAATGACCCAATTTGTTCTTGTGTATTTATTAAAAGGTGTGGATAAGAATTTGTTATAATAGTTGTATATGTTGATGACTTGAATATCATTGGAACTCGTAAATCGCTTTCACAGGTAGTGGAATGTTTGGAAATTTTTTTGAAATGAATGACCTTGGAAAGAATAAATTTTTCCTTGGTCTACAAATTTAGCATTCTACAAATGGAATATTTATTCATCAATCAACATATACTAAAAATATTTTTAAAGAGATTTTACATGGATAAAGCACATCCATTAAGTACCCCGATGAATGTAAGATCACTTGATATCAATAGAGATCCATTTCGACCTCATAAAAATAATGAAGAACTTGTTGGGGCTGAGACACCATAGCTTAGTGCAATTGGTGATTGATGTACCTTGCTAATAATTCTCGACCTGATATATCTTTTTATTTAAATTTATTAGCAAGATTTAGTTCTTTCTGAACATAGATACACTGGAATGGTATTAAGCATATACTCATATATCTTCGAGAAACCATATATATGGGACTATTTTATTTAAAAGGGTCCAATTCACAATTAATTGGTTATGCAGATATAGGATATTTGTCTGACCCACATAGAGATCGATCTCAGACAGGTTATTTATTTACATATGGAGGTACATCTATATCATGGCGTTCAATAAAATAAACTATGATTGCTACTTCTTCAAATAATGCAGAAATAATAGTCATACATGAACCTAGTCAAGAATGTGTTTGGTTGAGATCAATAACTCAACACATCCAGGAAACATATGCTCTTCTTTCGAAGAGAAAGATTCAAATGACATTATATGAAGATAATGTTGCATGTCTAGCTCAACTAATAGAGGATATATCAAAGGATATAGAACAAAACATGTTTCACCAAAATTATTTTTCACTCACGATCTTCAAACGAAGGTTTAAATAGATGTTCAACAAAAAAAATTCAGTGATAATTTAACAGATATGTTCACTAAGGTATTCCCAACTTTAACCTTTGAGAAGCTGAGAAACAAGATTGGAATGTGTCATCTTCGAGATATTAACTAATGTTTTCATCGGGCGGAGTAAATACGCGTTGCACTCTTTTTTCCTTAGCTAAGTTTTTTTCCCACTGGGTTTTCCTAGTAAGGTTTTTAATGAGGCAGCAAATTATGCATATTACTAAAGTGTTTCTTTCACTATTATATTTTCTTTTATATGGAAATCCAACGGGAAATGTTGTAAATTGGATGTCCACATTAATATGTCATGTGTTGTAAGTTAATTATTTACACAATATGTTAAGTGGTGTATGCTAGTTAACCATATAATATACTTGGTGCCCAAAGTGTATACATGGCAAGAAGAAATCTATGTTTCACACTTGGTGCCCAAGTATATACAACTATATATACCCCTCTTCTTATAACAAAGACAGTAGCTAGAGTAAGTGAAAATAAAATACTACACATACTATTTATCATCCATCTCTCTTGATATCCTGGCATTAATACTTATGTAACACCTCGGATCTCAAAACGAAGAAAATCTTAGTTTTCAGAAAATATGGTACCAATACCAACGAAACTACCCACAGACTATAGGTAGGACCACGGACCATAGGTGGGGTTCCATAGTTAAGTCCCAAGTCTTAATAGTCTCTGATTCCACCCTCGGTCAACCAGTACGGTTAGTGGTTAGGTCTGACCATAGGTGAGGGTCAGCAGCCAATTAGAGGGAAATTGTTGTTGGGTCAACTTCAAACAATAATAACTCTTAGAACACAAGGAATTATGATCTACAAAAATGATAGATAATTGAATCCTCTTTCCAACACCACCGAGTTTGCTAAAATCCCATCTCCGAGTAAAAGGTTATGCTCATTTTAGTGAAGCTTTGTCGGGCAGACTTGACAGACGAACACAAACGACGGCCTGTAGGTCAAACGACGGACCATTGTTCTCTTTGTGGATAGGCTTCATCATAATTAATAGGGTCATTTTGGTCCTTTCCCCTATGCGTTGGGCACCTAAACTACGTCATTTTACTCAGATTAAGCCTAATAACCTAGTCAAAACATAACCAAAACCTTTATTCACTAAAAATTCACCAAATTAGAGCAAAAGAGGAGAAGCAGTCCACCAAGACCTCTCCACGAACCCAGCAAGTTTTCTTTAGTTCCAGCCCCGAAATCAAAAGATTTCTCCATGATTTTCGTCACCAGGTGTGTGGGATTTCACTGGTGGATTCCTTTCATCCACTAGGTCCCTAAAATTCAGTTAGATTCTTGATTCTCTATATCATGTTTAGACCTAGGGTTTCTAGAACTTCAGATTATTGTTGTGATTCCGCAGTTAGACTAATAATAATTAGATTATCATGTTTTTGAGGAATCTTTGCTTAGTTCGTTGCGTGAAACTCAGAACCCTAGTTGTGTAGATTCATTTAGTTCATGAATTACACTTGCTAGGTTAGTAAAACAGATATACATGCTCCAGTTTCGAACGTCACATTACCAGTATATTTCAGCATGAATCCTATTTTAAGTTATAAATTTTAAAAAAAAGGTTTTTAAAGCCAACACTTGAGTTTTAAACTGAATTTTTGAGAAAGTTAAGATGAGTTTTGAAAAAGATATTTTATAACATGATTAGTATGGCAATCGAGTAGGCCATTAATGTATGAGCAGTATGATATTTAGATATACCATCAATGTTTATGCAGTATGACTTCCCGAGTCATCAATGATCATATTATAATATGATTTTGAATTGTTTTTGAGAAAGAGTTTTCAAGTATGAGTATTTGCATGTCAGTATTTTGAGCTATTCATTATTTCAGTATTTCAGTTATGTTGTATCGTACACATTTCTAGATGGGAGTAGGCTTAATACCGAGTTGGACTAGGGTCAATCACCCTCATAGTCCCAGAACTACGTGCCCCCATAGGTTAAGTCACCTCTATGGGCATCAGTTTTAGTGATCACGCCAGTCATGCCTTTATACCCCTGGAAAGATATATTAGGTCCTATCGATGGGGAGTATATATCGGACTCCACGTTTAGCTCACGTGGTTTTATGTCGTTTAATAGTATATCCCACAGTCAGACTCTAGTGCATTCGACTCGGTTTTTAGTTATATTTTAGCATTCAGTCTAAGTATGTCATATTCAGAATTAGTACTTGATAAAACTTAGTATCAGAGCATTAGGTTCAAGAGTCCTAGGATATCTGAAAGTCACACTAAGTAGAGTCATTTTCATGGGTGTGAAGTGCACCCTATCTAATGAGAGGGAAGCTACGAAGTGTTTTAAGAAAAACTTCACTTTCTTGCTATTCTTATCGTGTGTGGGTATGATCTTCTTTGTAATCCAACATAATGTGTTTGAGATAATGCCTCCTTGTAGAGCTTACCCAAGGAATGCTAATGCACGTAATGCTAACGCAGTCCCTCCAGTCCCTGACCATTAGGTTTAGAATGTAGAGTTTCAGAATGCTATCCAACTTTTGGCTTAGAGTATGACTAATCAGAACAATCAGCAAGTTCCAGTTCCTACTAATAGAAATGGTGGATCAGTGGCAGCTAGAGTTCAAGATTTTGTTAGGATGAATCCACTTGAGTTTCTAGGGTCACAAGTTGGTGAGGACCCCCAAACTTCACTGATGAGGTTAAGAAAATCTTTGGAGTGATGCAAATGACTGGAAATGATAAGGTAGAGTTGGAATCCTATGAGCTTAAGGATGTAGCTCACATTTGGTTCACTCAGTGGAAAGAAAACAGAGGTACAGATGCAGTTCCTATGACTTTAGAGTGTTATATTGGAGCTTTTCTAGACGGGTTCTTCCCGAGCGAGTTAAGAGAGGCTAAGGCTCAGGAGTTTATGAATTTGAGGCAAGGAACTACGTCAGTCCAAGAGTGCGGACATAACTTCACCCAACTCTCTAGGTATGCACAACATATGGTTGCCGATCCAAGGGAACAAATTTGTATGTTTCTATTTGGGGTATCTGACTTAGTGAAGACAGAGTGCATGAATGCTATGTTATTAGGGGATATGAATATGACTCATGCTCGGCAGTTTGAGGGAGATAAGCTTAGGGAAATAGCTAAGGCCAATAAGAAAGCTAGAACGGGGAACTATGAGTACTCTCAGCACAAATCGGGTGGTCGAAATCACTCACAATTTCGACAAGATCAGAATAGTAGGGAACCAGGCTCTAAGTCTCAGGGAAGTGTCTTAGGAAATAGGACTGATGTTTACGTAATCAACGAAAACTTCTGATGCAAGAGTCTACGATCGTGCAATAGTATAATAACCCAACCAAGGGTTGGGGTCAAGTCCCAAGGGAGTGGGTGTGAAAATTAGTAGTTAAGTGCAAATGTGCTAAAGCTAATCGTAGCTAAAGATTTTTATGAGTGAAAACATAGAAAAAGAAAAGGATGACGCAAGCGTCAAATATCGAATGGGAGTTGTAAGCAGGAAACAATTAAAATAGTGAAAATAAGGAAATTTAAGCAATGAGAGGTGGATTCTTGGGATGTGATCGGAATACGGGTTAATCTAAATTATTCAGTACATGCTTTTGATAGAAAATTTATAGAGTAAAACTGACTAGGCTAAGCTATACGTGGGAATACATTCTCTCTCGAGCAACTTACCCCGTTTCAAATGGGTTCCTCTCGGACACCCACTTGCTGCATGAAGACCAGCCTACGCCTTACCCCACTCACTCTCTCGAGCTGAGTGTTAGGATATGGGACTAGGGTTCACTTTCTCGAGTTGAACCTCATGTCAACCCACTCCTTGGCCATCAATCTAGTAGTCTTGGTTTCGCGACCTCTCTCTTTCTCGCAAGCCGAAAACACATAAATAAACTTGTATTTGCTACTACAAATTTGTTAAATTCATCCACAACTACTAGACGAAATCACCATTAAACTACATCTAATCTATCAACAAGCAAGACCCAACAACAATCTTAACCCATATTCGCTAAATCACACCCTAAGAATTGAGGTTTTTAGCCACACATCAAGAGATTAGAAATTTATACCTTCAATGATGTTGAAATCAAGTGGGTATGAAGATTTAAGTATCAATTTAGGCAAAGAGCGGAGAATCCTAGAGCCCACTTCCAAATTTGAAGAGATGAAACCCTCTTCTTCTTCAAGTTTCAAAAACCCTCTTAAACTCATAGTACAAAAATCTCCCAAAAAATCTGTCACAACTTGATAATCTAAAACCAAAGTAAAACAATGTAAAATTCACTCTTAAGAATAAAAATTGAACTAGTATTTATAGTTTTCAGAAAATGTGCTCCGAATGATCTGTCGGCGACGTTAGTGAGAATCACCGATACATTCGGCGATCCACTCTTTGGTCTACTTCATCGCCTTTCATCATTTGCCTTCAGCATCTTTGTGTCCTAGATAATTGGGCGATGTAGCACTACTTTACGAAGTCATTCGTTGATACGCCGACTGCTCCTTTTCATTGCCAATTTTCTCCTTTTCTTCAGGGCTCAGCACACTGGAACTAAAGGGAAATATGTGATCTATTGGCGATTCACCGAATGTGTTCGGAAATTCGCAGACCTTCGTTTCTTCGTTCTTTTTGTTCCTTTTTGCTAAGTAGTGTCCTTGCTTTGCCTCAAACTTCAAATACCTAAAACTTAAAGGTTTTCATCAGATATTGAGATAAAATAATCATTTGAGGACACAATTTCTATTAAAATATAGCCCTAAATGAGTCCAATTTGTGGACACATCAACACCCCCAAACTTAAACTTTTGCTTGTCCTCAAGCAAACTCAAGTTCAATCGTTAAAAAAGAGTGTCTCGAACTGTGCTACAAAAGACTTAATCGTGAATGCACACAACAGTACTCAATTTACTTATACAAAGATCAAATGTGCACTCAAAGATTCTAGTTGTGACTCACCATTATCAAATAACCTCATGCTCACAATACTTGCTTCAAATGCAAGTTCAAGCTCAACTAAAGTGTTCGAATGCCCTTACAGAAAGAATGATTCCATAATCACACAATGGTTCACAGTTTAAAGCTTCGAAATCAGATGCAACGCTCACTCTCACAAGGAAGAACACAATGCATGCTTTCACCCATAGGTTTGCCCGTATTTTCCGATCAACATTTGTTTCAGCTCACTCAAGATCAAAAAGGTCTTTTCGAGGGTTGTAATGGGGTTGAGTGAAAAAGTATGGTTATTTAGGCTCTGTGACCTTTATCCTCATGAAATGTGGTGCTCAGAACACTTCCTTTCCTTTTCCTTCATCATTCTCTTTAGTGCTCATAAGTCATCCTATTTTTCACTTTCCATGGATTGTTTGGGAACCCCATTTGTTTTTTACTTGTATTCCACAACTTTCTTTTTCATTCTTTTTATATATATATATAGAGAGAGAGAGGGGTTCCATTTTCTTTAAAACCATGGGTAAGAGGAGACTTTCCTTGCATTTCTTGACTTCCCCTTTTCTTTTCTTTTTACCACACCCCCAACTTAGGCTTTTGGCCTAAGTTGGCTATTTAACTAACCACAATTTAAGAGGATTATAGTTAGTGGATAAAGAAAGGTTATGGTTTCATCATGTTTCTTCCAAAGAAAGGTAAGGCTCAAGGGGTGTTCAAAAGAGAATCACACGCTCACAGGGTAGGTCACAAAAGAGGCATATGTCAAATTGACTCACACTCTTAGATGTTGCCTAAGATCATATCAAGAGATAGCATCACTTAGTTGATCGGACCAATGGGGAAAATTCCAAGATCTATCATGCATGGTTCAAAGTAAGCTCATAACACAAGGCATCGACACTAAAGTCAAACAAGACTCCACACTTTCGCTAGTGTGCAACGGTTATCACAAAAGACTCGATTTGATAAATGGCTAATCACAACGAGATGGAAAGAGTTCACATATTGTCTATGCAACTTCAATTGGCCTCGTTGTAGTCACGCATTCATGTTCGTTCAATTGAGATCACTATTCAAGTCATCGGTATTGATCGCAATAGAGACTTAAATTTTGCAAAAGAACAACCACATTCACACATAAGAGGTGGAAAAAAAAATTTGGACGAATCAAAATCAAAATCATTTTTGTAATTTAAACAAAAGGGAGCCATAAGCCCAAACATCCATAAAAAGCAGTGTAAAAATAATTTTAAACAGAACAACTCAAATATAAACTCAAAACACAACTATCAATGTGTGGGCCTCACCCCACCATAATTTAAAAGCATTTGTCCTCAAATGAAAATAAAAGTGTCTAAAAGTAAAAATAAATAAGACAGAGAAAGAAGTAAAGAGAAGTCCTGTCTATGCAGTCTCTCTATCTGTCGGGGTCTAAATGTGGGCATCAGTGCCCGTTGTATCTATCTGGTCACGGGTCTCAGCACCCGGAGTTGCCTCAAACGAACTAACAACGCCAGATCCACTAGGAGCTGATATGGATGTCTCAGCTGGCACTGTATGAGTTGCCGACTGCACAACCATCTCCACAAGACACGGCAAGTCTCTGAATATGATGTCCTTTTGGCTCTCGTTAACTACCTCATCGCGCACTGCTATATGCTCCTCGTCGGTCTCTGTCTCTGATTCATCATGCCCTGCATCATCTCTCTGGCAGTAGCTGGAGGAATCCCCGAGGTCTCAGGAGCATCCTTGTCATCTGCACCCTGCATCAGTGTAGTGAAGTTGGTAGACTTCAAATAGGCTACGTTCTTCTTCAACTCTGCTATTTTAGCTTTTAATGCTTAAACTTTGGGTGTCTCCCCCTGTCAGCTCTCACAAGCAGTAACTCTTGCAGTCAGATCATCAACAGTGGTCCTAAGAGGGGTCAGTGCAGTCAAGATGGCACTGTCAATCATCCCTAGGACGGATCTTTCCAATCGTGTCACCCTTACATCTGCTGAATAGGCCAGCTACCCTATCTTCAGGATCATGGCATGAGTGATCCTGGTAAGCTAGGAAGAGGAGGATGCACCTGGAGTCTGTGAAGGAGAAGAAGGAGTGGGTACATCTGAAGGTTCCGAAACCAGAGTACATGAAGGTGCCTTTGCTGGTAATGAGTCAACATTGACCTCTGGAGAAGTATCTGCTGGAGCTGCTCTCCTCCTGTCAACCTCCTCTCGTGTGAACTCGGCCTCTATACGCCAGATATTGGTGGAGGAAGATGGGCTGACCTCTATATCGCTAGCAGGATCCCGGGGTACTCCAGCACGCCGGCATAACTCAGTCATAAGAATAGTAAATGGTAGAGACGTCTGCGTCTATTTGGCTCTCATAGCCATCTCCTGTTAAACCATCAGTCCCAAATCGATTCGCCTCCTACCATGATAGAACCAAGGCAAGCCGCCTTAAGATGACACAAAATGGACTCGTTCTGGGATGGAGTGATAGTGTTGCTGATGAAACCAAACCAGTATCGGGAGGTAATGTTCATGTCCCTCTTCTCAATCGGAGCTCCTGCCTCCATCCACCTTGGGGTGGTGTTAGAGATCATCGGAGCTACCCAACCCTTCAGATCATCCAGGGATGGAAAAATAGGCAAACCCTGGTAGAGCAGTACCGGGTGCAGCGCTCGACCCAATACAACATTAATATGATCGTTGTGACACTCCACCTCCTTGCCTCTAACCATAACCGACTTCATTGGTCAGAACTCACTAGCCTTCTTCTTATTCTTTGGGACCAACTCTCTATAGGCTAAGTAGAATTCCCAGACCCAGGAAGGAATGTAAGGGCCCCGTGGCCTAGTGAACTACTCCAACTCATGATACCTAAGTGTGTCAAGCACCTCAGCGTGCTTACCTTCCAAACCCTCCATAGATAGTAACTTTTCTTCTAGAATGGTTTGTAAACCATCGCCTTTTTCTCTGTTCAGCAATCTAGGTGGAGATAGAGCTACGGGGAGTGCAAGGGCCACTGGAGGTGGTGCTGGAGCTGGCACTGATTCAGTAGTTGGAGGAGTGGCAGCTGAAGAAGTTCTGGTAGATCTGGGCTGAGTTCTAGCCCTGAGTTCATTCCTTCGATTCATCAAAGGTTGCTCATCATCTGGCTCAGAAAAACCTGGTTCAACATTTGTACCCTTCCTAGCTATGTGCTTTTTTCGTTTGCCTTTATCTCCTGGTTGGAGGTAATCCCTTTTTTTCTTTGGAGGATTTGATCCCCCATCATTGATTGTAATGCATTTAGTCTTTTTCTGTGGTTGCTCAGTTAAATTGGTGCGTACCATATCTTCAAAAGATCGAGAAAAGATAAGAAAACCACTTAAATTTAGGTATAGCGACTCTTTCGACAGATAGACTCGCCGATCAAGTCGGCGTGTCGCTGAACCACTTCAGCGAACTATGTCAGGCTCGCCGATGGGTTGGCTAAACAATTAAGGTAAGTCGGCGATAAGAGAGTCCTTTCGGCGAATCACTGACTACTTTCGACGAGCAAGGGTTTGTACGCCGAAAGTTACAGTGCATAAAGGTCTCAGGGGTAGCATACAGAGGGCGATCAAGAGTACTCTTGGCAAGTCGCCGAGTGCATTCGACAACCCATGGCTTCTCACCAAAAGTTACAGTCTCAAACATCCAATTTCACATGATATTAAAGGCAAGATGGAGACATTGGGCGAACCACCGAACGATTCGGCGAGCTCGACCCAGCTTGCCAAATGGACCAACGTGCCCATTCCATCATCTCGAATTCAATCCCGCAAACCCCGTAAGCAAAATCAAAGCATGCACTAACGAAATTCTAACAAGACCCATACTACCCATCACTCCGGGATACTCAGACTTCTCCTGGCTTTACCAAGTTTAGCTATTTGGCAATATTTGCTCTTCAGAATGTGGTTACCCGTTCTATCATTAAGCAACTTTTGTCATTTAGCACACGTACAGGCAATTACGACTTCACCAAAACAACTAGCAAGCACAACCCAATGAGATTTCATTCAATTACAATCACAACAAACATGGGCATTTGACAATCAAAACACTACGGGCAAGATTTTTAAATTGAAATAGGCATGTAAACATTCGAATCCTAACAAAGAGGCCTAGCACACATCAATAAGAGACAATTATTGCAAATGAGTACAAAATTTTTGAATGTAAATGTGGGAAAAGGAAACCAACCTTCAATGTTGATTAAAATTAATTTGAAAAGCTAGGCGGCAAAGTATTCCAATTACAAGCACAAGTCCCAAACTAAAATACTAGAGTAATGCTAAATTGAAGAAGGTACTACCTTAGTGCGAGTGTATGAGATTTTTAAGCGAGCGAAAGTGAAAAAAGTTTGAAGTTTTGAATCTTTTGTCCATTATAAACAGTCCAGTTCGCGCTCATTCAGCGACGTTAGTTGCAATCGCCGATCCACTCGGAGATTCACCGGGTGGTCCCTTGTCCCACCGATTGTTAGAGATTTGTCAATTTCTTGGGATCAAGGTGGCAGTCTAAGTCGAGATCGCCGACCTAGTCGGCGATGCGCCGAACTGCTTCTCAAGGTCATCGAGTTTTACAGGCTCTAATTTAAACTTGAGTTGAGCCAAACGGCGGGTCAGGTTGAGCACGCCAACCTGTTCGACGGTTCACCAACTGACCATTTTCTCGATAATCTGTATTCTTCACCACTTTCCTCATTCACACTTGCACCACTAACACACCATTATTTATAAAAGCAAATTTAAGCGTTTAAGACCTTGGGTTGCCTCCCAAGAAGCGCCTTATTTAACGCCGTGGCTCAACGCGAGTCCTTACTCACTCCCCATTGGTTGGGTTGGCCCTAGTATTACTAGGTAACCCCAATAGTTAGTGTGAGTGAAGAGGAGGCACCGCATAATCCAGGAGTGTCCTGATCAGCTGGATCGATCTAGAATGAGAGCCAACCATTTGATTCAATACTTCAATACTCTCCTTTATCTCTTCCAATATTTGATCTTGTTCGGTGATCTTTTGGAGAATGATTTGGAGTGTGTCCTCGACACGGTTGTTCTCGCTGCATCTAGACTGATTCCTCTCGTGAGAAGGTATGTACCTCCCTTGACTCTTGCACTGTTTTCCACCTCTGTTATTTTGGTGGCCAACTCGTGCAGCTAAGTTACCAGTGCGGGTAATGTGAAGTCCCTCTCGACTTCTTGCTTCATCTCAGCCGAGTTGCCACCATTTCCCTCAGCCATGCTCAGGAAACCTACCTACACCAACAAAATTAAAGAAAAGCAAACTGAAAATAAGGTTAGTAAACTACGATTATTGAAAGAAGAATTTGACTTAAACCAAGAACTTTCACGTAACACCACTCCCCGGCAGCGGCGCCATTTTGATGTTTGCGTAATCAACGACCCAACTTCCAATGCAAGAGTCTACGATCGTACAATAGTATAATAACCCAACCAAGGGTTGGGATCGAGTCCCAAGGGAGTAGGTGTGAAAATTAGTAGTTAAGTGCAAATGTGCTAAAGCTAATCGTAGCTAATGATTTTTACGAGTGAAAACATAGCAAATTAAAGGGATGACTCAAGCGTCAACTATCGAATGGGAGTTTGTAAGCAGGAAACAATTAAAACAGTGAAAATAAGGAAATTTAAGCAATGAGAGGTAGATTCTTGGGATGTGATCGGAATACGGGTTAATATAAATTATTGGGTACATGTTTTTGATAGAAAATTTATAGAGTAAAATGACTAGGCTAAGCTATAGGTGGGAATGAATTCTCTCTCGAGCAATTTACCCGGTTTCAAATTGGTTCCACTCGGACACCCACTTGCCGCATGAAGACCAGCCTACGCCTTACCCGACTCACTCTCTCGAGCTAAGTGTTAGGATATGGGACTAGGGTTCACTCTCTCGAGTTGAACTTCATGTCGACCCACTCCTTAGGCCATCAATCTAGTAGTCTTGGTGTCGCAATCTCTCTCTCGAGCACGGTGAAAACACATAAATAAACTTGTATTTGCAACTACAAATTTGTTAAATTCATCCACAACTACTAGACGAAATCACCATTAAACCATATCTAATCTATCAGCAAGCAAGACCCAACAAAAATCTTAACCCATTTTCACTAAATCACACCCCAAGAATTGAGGTTTTAGCCACACATCAAGAGATTAGAAATTTATACCTTCAATGATGTTGAAATCAAGTCGGTATGAAGATTTAAGTCTCAATTTAGGCAAAGAGTGGAAAATCCAAGAGACCCACTTCCAAATTTAGAGAGATGAAACCCTCCTCTTCTTCAAGTTTCAAAAACCCTCTTAAACTCAAAGTACAAAAATCTCCCAAAAAATCTGTCTCAACTTGATAATCTAAAAACTAAGCAAAACAATGTAAAAATCACTCCTAAGAATAAAAACTGAACTAGTATTTATAGTTTTCAGAAAATGTGCTCTGAAGGATCTGTTGTCGACGTTAGTGAGAATCACCGATACATTCGGTGATCCGCCCTTTGGTCTACTTCGTCGCCTTTCATCATTTGCCTTCTGCATCTTTGTGTCCTGGATAATTAGGTGATGTAGTACTGTTTCGCGGAGTTGTTCGATGATATGCCGACTGCTCCTTTTCATCGCCAATTTTCTCTTTTCTTCAGGGCTCAGCACACTGGAACAAAAGGCGAATATGCGATCTATTGGCGATTCGCCGAATGTGTTTGGCGATTCGCAGACCTTCATTTCTTCGTTCTTTCAGCTTCTTTTTGCTCCTTTTTGCTAAGTAGTGTCCATGTTTTGCCTCAAACTTCAAATACCTGAAACTTCAAGGTTTTCATCAGATATTGAGATAAAATAAGCATTTGAGGACACAATTTCTATTAAAATATATCCCTAAATAAGTCCAATTTGTGGACTTATCAAGGACCTACACAACTTGTCCAAATCGTGGTAAGAACCATCCGGGCGAGTATCTTGCAGGCAAGGAAGAATGTTTTGGGTTTGGTCAGTCTTGTCATAGGGTGAAGAATTGTCCTTCTGTCAAGCAGGGTCAAGAAGGTAACAATAATAGGGCTCATTTTACTGTTCCAACATCACCAGTAGGTTTCCCAACTCAGCAGGGTGTGTCATCTGGTACTGGCGGCAGTCAATGCCAAAATAGGTTCTATGCTCTCCAGGACTAGGAAGATTCTCCTGATGGGGTCACTATTACGCTATGAGTCTTTCTTTTAGATGTGTTATGTGTTGTTAGATCCATGGGTTACTCTTTTCTTTTGTAACTCCCTATATAGTAGTAAACTTAGGTGTCAGTCCAGAAACTCTTTTAGAACCCTTCTCAGTCTCTAATCCAATTGGTGACCCAATTATAGCTAGACGGGTATACAGAAATTGCCCTGTCACAGTCTCTCAGAAAGTCACCTTAGCATATCTTGTAGAGTTATAAATGGTAGATATATATAACATTCTAGGCATGGATTGGTTACATTCTGTTATGCCTCAGTCGATTGTAGAACTAGGATCGTTCGGTTTTAGTTTCCAAACGAGCCAGTCTTAGAATGGAAGGGTAGTATCTCAGTGCCTATAGGTCGAATTATCTTTTACCTTAAGGCCAGAAAGATGATGTCTAAAGGGTAGTGTAGCATGTTGAGGAAAAAGGGAAGGAATTAGAGAAAGATGTTTGTCGGCTTGATCGCCTAGGAATTAGTCTTACAGACACATCAGATGGTGGTGTGATAGTCTAGAATAGATCAGAACCCTCATTGGTAGCAAGGGTTAAGGAAAAACAGGACAGTGATCCTATATTCTTCCGGTTGGAAGGTGCAGTTCATCAACAGAAAGTAGAGGTTTTCTCCCAAGGGGGAGATGGTCGCTTATGTGTTCCTAAGGTAGATGAGTAGGTGAAGTAGCCTTGATTGGGCTAGACGGGTTATGAAACTATGGGAAAAAGTTCAGCTCATCAGAAATAGACTTAAAACAGAAGTCTTATGCAGATGTAGGGAGAAAGGAACTTAGAGTTTGAGATAGATGATTGGGCTTTCCTGAATGTATCACCTATGAAAGGGGTGATGAGATTTAACAATCTAAGAGGAGTCAATCCATAGAGGGAGCTACTTGGGAAGCAGAAGAAGCCATGAAGGCCAAGTATCCTCATCTATTTCCTTCCAATTTCGTTTTAGCTTGATATATTATTTTCCTCTCCAGTCTTTCAGTTGACTCGTGCATAAATTCAGTTTTAGTACTTTATTCCTTCAGTTGTTTTGCATTTTCAGCATATTTGCATGTTCGTAGAACTCAGTTCAGTCATATATCAGTTTTTAGTACTTAGTGGTAGGGATTGCAGCTCCTTCCCTCTATACCCAGCTATTTTAGACTTCATTCGAGGATGAATGTTCCCAAGGGGGATATATTGTAACACCTCAGATCTCAAAACGAAGAAAATCCTAGTTTTCAGAAAATCCGGTGCCAGTACCAACAGAACCACCCACGGACCGTAGGTAGGACCACAGACCGTAGGTGGGGTTCCGTCGTTAAGCCCCAAGTCTTAATAGTCTTTGATCCCACCCACGGTCAACTAGTACAGTCCGTGGTTGGACCTATAGATTGTAGGTCTGATAGTAGGTGAGGGTCAGCAGCCAGTTAACGGGAGATTGTTGTTGGGTCAACTTTAAATGGTCATAACTCTTAGCACACAAGGAATTAGATGGCCCATGACCTACAAAATGATTGATAATTGAATCCTCTTTCCAACGCTACCGAGTTTTCTAAAATCCCAGGGTAAAGCGTTATGCTCATTTTAGTGAAGCCCTGTTGGGCAGACTTGACTGACGAACCCAAACGACGGCCGATAGGTCAAATGACGGACCGTCAAATTCTTGATTCTCTATATCATGTTTAGATTCTTGATTCTCTATATCATGTTTAGACCTAGGGTTTCCAGAACTTCACATTATTGTTGTGATTCAGCTGTTAGACTAATCCTAATCAAATTATCATGATTTTGAGGAATTGTTGCTTAGTTCATTGCATGAAACTTAGAACCCTAGTTGTGTAGATTCGTTTAGTTCATGAATTACACTTGTTAGGTCAGTTAAACAGATATACATGCTCTAGTTTCGAACGTCACATTTCCAATATATGTTAGCATGAACCCTATTTTGAGTTACAAATTATTAAAAAAAAGCTTTTTAAAGTCAACACCTGAGTTTTAAACTAAGATTTTGAGAACGTTAAGATGAGTTTTGAGAAAGAGCTTCTAAAAAACTGATTAGTATGACAATCGAGTGGGCCATAAATGTATGAGTAGTATGGTATCTAGATATACCATCAATTTTATGTTGTATGACTTCCCGAGTCATCAATGATCATATTATAATATGATTTCGAATTGTTTTTTAGATAAAGTTTTTGAGTATGAGTATTTGCATATCAGTATTTTGAGCTATTCAGTATTTCAGTTAAGTTGTATTGTACACATTTCTATTTGGCAGTAGGCCTAATACCGAGTTGGACTAGGGTCAGTCAGCCTCATAGTCCCTGAACTACATGCCCCCATTGGTTAAGTCCCCTCTGTGGGCATCAGGTTTAGTGATCACACCAGTCATGCCTTTATGGCAAGGTATATTGGGTCCTCTCAATAGGGCGTATACATCGTACTTCACGTTTAGCTCACATGGTTTTTTTCGGTTAATAGTAGCTCCCACAGTCAGACTCTAGTGTATTCGACCAGGTTTTTAGTTATACTTCAGTATTCAGTCTCAACATGTTATGTACTTGGTCATTGCATTCAGTTCAGTTCTTTTCAATATATATATCAATATTTCCATCAGGTTCAGATTATGTCATTTCTCAGTTATGCTTTCTTCAGTTATATGCTTTTTTCAGCTATTATCCTATTCTGCATGCTTAGTACCTTCCAAGTACTAACGCATACTCTGTGCTACATCCTTTCATGTGTAGGTTTAGGTACTCAGTATCCAGATCACGTATAGATCAGTTCCCGATCTCCAATTCAGTAGCTTCAGTAGTGAGTCCTCACTCTTCGTGGACAATAGACATGTTTTACACTTTAGTCTTTTTATTCAGATTTCAGTTTTGCTAGAGTTAGGTGGGGTCATGTCCTAACAACTTTAGTCAGTTAGAGGCTTTTTCAGACATAGTACTAGATTCAGTTTTAGGTTTGATTTTGATTCTCCTGTTGTTATTAAACTCGTAGTCTTTTATATATTCACATCAGTATTGGTTATTCCCTATCATTTTAGTTTATCTCATGTTTTAAGCTTCTGCATAGTATATTTATTCAGTAATCTTTTAGTATGCTTATGATATGCCAGCTCAGGGTTAACTTGGGGTCACTCGTGATCCTAGGTATCGTGTTTACGTCCAAGGGGTAGCCTCGGGGCGTGACAAACTTATTTCATAACATATCCAACATAGTCTTAGACTTTTGTGTGAAAATAATTGACCACATAATTCTTTCAAAAATATAAGATCAACTGCGTTAATTACAAATTTTAATTATTAACTCAAAATTCTACAAAAAAAAGTCTAATTGCGCTTTGTAGAATTCCCATAATTGTCCTTTATTATAATCTACAGTGATGTAGAAAAATCTAGCATAATTTCAAAATGTGCTCACTTCTAACTTATTTTGAGCCCATTTTAACATTATACTTTTTTTGAATATTAACCAAATTTTGTTGAGAAGTCATATATGAGCATAATCTGATATTAGAAGTACATAATATATACAATAGCAATGTTTTCTCAATTCATTTTTTTGCCTCACTTATTTTCCATTTACCTCTTTATTTCTCAAATTTGTGGTGTTGTAGTTCTTCCGAGCCAGAGAGGATGGGAAATGAAAATGGTCGAGACAAGTAAACTAAAAAAAATTACTTTTTCTAATCTACACCATTTATTTGAATCTATTTTTTTGTTGATAGATCTTTTGAGACCTTTGATTCTACTTCCTTATCTAAAAATGTGAGTTTTTTAGAGAATGGAGCATCTCTTGTTTGTGTTATTTTTATAATTTTTACTGTAAAAATTTATTTTGTTGTTGCAACATGAAGTGATTGAGAGATGGCTCTCCATTTGGTTTTTCCCACAGAGATAGGTAAATCTTTGCCTTTTGTTCATTTTTTTCTTGGTTAATTTTGTATGTACATGACTACTTTAGCTGAATTATTGATAAGTTAGTTATTTTGAATTTTTATATGATATGTGTTGTGTATATCTTACTGATCAGGACATTTTAGAAACAAAATTTGTCATAACTTATCTACTTAGAGTATGTCTTATCAATTTTTTTCCTATTACTCACAATTTTCAGGCATAACTGGAGATAAAGATTGAATCTTTACCCATGGTGCATTTGTTTGGGTCGATATAGATTAATTTTCTTTTTTTAATAATTTTTTGTTGAGGTAGAGTCTCTAACATAGCAACAGGACACTATTTATTTGGTTGTATCATATCAAAAGATTTGTTGATTTTGAATGAACTATAATAAGTTTTTACTTTTATCCTAAAATAAGCATTGATTTAAAGTGGATGAGAGTATAACATAACTCTTTGGAATATATTAGACAAATAAATTTCACTGCCAACTTTTAGCTACGGTTCTATGTGTCACAGTCAACCACAAGTTTCTAGAATTGGTCTGGGTAATATAAGTGGTGGTAGCGGTGTTGATAGAGCTGGTGCTAGTAAGCCAAAGACAACAAATGATAACGCATTTCTTATTTGAACTAAGATAAGGACAAGTTTTCAAATCAATGTTGTTATGATGAACTTTAAGAGAAAAAACTCTGCTACTACAATTTTCCTTTTGTCAATTGTCATTAATTTCTATTCTAATATGATGATCTATCTAGGACTAAGTCTTTGATAATCCTCACATAATTGATACCATTGGTTTCGTAGAAAAAACAAAAGAATTATTTAAAGGGCATCCTAGTTTTCTCCTTTGTTTAAATCCTTTCTTGCCCAAGGACTATGAAATAATCCTTAATGATGAAGATGAGAAAACATATTTCATGGACCAAGCACTCAGTTTTGCAAAACAACAAGGTTACATTTATATTACCTTATAATTTTAATAATAAAAGGTCTACTTTTTTATTCATTAAAAAACTTTACTCCTAACTTAATGCCTTATAACTTCTTGTAGGAACGTTAAAAAAATAACACTTAGCTCATAGATATTTTTTTTTCATGTTTAAGAAGGGGTGGAAGAATGCCAAAGAGGTGTCTAATGAGGTGACACATATTTATAATTTAAATACATAGATATTCTAGATAACCCTCGTGTTCTTGTTTGTAAGTTCTATTTTCTTATATGTGTAGGATGTTATACTTCGCAATTACCATCTAGATTTGATAGAAGAGTTCAAACAATTCTTGTAGGACGATTATGTTACTGCTAACCCGTTCTCTTATTTAAACGACGCTAAAACATTGATAAAGTGAAATATATAACTTTTATCATGCTCCATGTGTCAAATATACATCGCTGCGTGGATTTAATATAAAAACTTGTTTCAAATTGTTCGATTGAAAAAGCATATTGTTCTATATTATTGTTTATCATTTTTTTCATCTAGCCTTACATTATTTACTTGATATTGAACTTTGATCATATGTGAGGTATATTTTCTTCTTTATTTTACGTTTTTGGTTAGTATATTATTAAAGATATACATAATACAATGCTTATATCAATTTTGAGTATGTTAAGGGTTTATTTTTGCTTTTAGCTCAAGTAAGATGGGGTCATTGTCTTGCTTTTCCTTCACTTCTACTAATGACGATTCAACCCCTTTCCTCACAACAACTCCTCTTTCATTAGAATATAACAAATGAACTCCCAAATGTGCATGTCTGTGAACTTCCTTAGCCAACTCTTTCTTGCCTTCCTCGACATGAGCAGTACTCCCCATGGACAACCTCCTCAAGGCATCAACAACAACATCCTGGGTGATAGAGGATGATGTTCATGTCCATAATCCTTGAATAACTCTATCCACCCCCTTTTTCTGAGATTAAGCTCTTTCTGACTAAAATTATACTAGAGACTCTTGTGGTCAGTGAACACTTCCACATTAACTCCATAGAGATAGTGACGTCATATCTTGAGACAAAAACTATTGTTGCCAACTCGAGATCATGAGTCGGGTAGTTCCTCTCATGAATCTTAAGTTTCCTAGAATCATAGGCTATAACCTTACCATTCTACATAAATACACAACCAAGACCCACCCTAGATACATCAAAATAGACAACAAAACCCTTTGTACCCCCTGATAGAGTCAAAACTAGAGCAGTAGTTAACCGATTTTTCAATTTTTGAGTTATAGGCAATAAGTTAGGAGTAAAGTTTTATAATTAAAATCATAAGGTAACTTTAATGTAACCCTTATTTTTTCAAAAAAAACTGAGTGCTTGTTCCATGAAGTATGTTTTCTCATCTTCATCATTCAAGATTATTTCATAACCCTTTGACAAGAAAGAATTTAAACAAAGAAACAAATTAAGATGTCCTTTAAATAATTGTTTTGTTTTTTCTATAACACAAAGGTATCAATTCTGTGAGGAATATCAAAGACTTAGTCCCACATAAATCATCAAATTAGAATAGAAATTAATGACAATTGACAATAGGCAAATTTTAGTAGTAAAACTTTTTTTCTTAAAGTCCATTATAACAACAAGGAACGTGTTATACTTCTCCCTTGGATTTGGAATATTTTCCTTAACTTGGTTCAAATAAGAGAATGCATCATCAATTGTCATCCCTGGCTTACTAGCACTAGCTTTATCAACACCGCTACCACCACTTATATTACTCAGACCACTTCTAGAAACTTGTGATTAACTATGACACGTAGAACCATAACTAAAAGTTAGCAGTCAAATTTATTTTTCCAATATATTCCAATAAAATTATGTTATACTCTCATCGACTATAAATCAATGTTTATTTTAATAATTCATTCAAAATAGACAAATTCTTTGATATGATACAACTAAATAAATAGTGATTTTGTTGCTATGTTAGAGCCTTTACGCTAACAAAGAATTTTTAGAAAAATAAAAATCAAGATCAACCTAAACAAACGCAAGATGAGTAAAGATTCAATCTTTATCTTCAGTTGTACTGATAACTCTGAGTAGTAAACAAAAAAATTAATAAGACATACTCTAAGTTGTTAAGTTATGACAAAAAATGGTATTGAACATGTCTTGTTCACTACGATACACACACCATACATCCTATAGGAATTAAAAATAACTAACTTATTGATAATTCACCTAAACAAGGCATGTACATACAAAGTCAACTGAGAAAATAATTAATAGAAGGCAAAGATCTTACATATGTCTATGGGAAAAGCCAAATGGGGAGTCATCTGCCAACCGGTTCATGTTGCAACAATAGAATAAAACAACATGTTTTACATTTTTTTTTAAAAGAAGAAAAAAACACAAGCAATAGATGATCCATTCTGTAAAAAGAACTCACATTTTCAGATAAGGAAGTAAAATCAAAAGTCTCAGATCTATCAACAAAAAATTGATTTGAATCGATAGTCTAGATCAGAGAAAATAACAGAATCTATTTTCAGTTCACTTGTCTCTACATTTCTCCTTTCCCCTTCCTCTATGACTCCGAAGAACTACAACACACACAAGTTTGAGAAATAAAGAGGTAAATGGCAAAGAAGTGAGGCAAAAAAATGAATTGAGAAAAAAAATTGTTAATGTATATCTTATATACTTCTAATATCTTATCTATATATCGTCTCAACAAAATTTGGTCAATATTCAAAAGAGATATTAAAAGGGCTCAAAATAAGTGATAAGTATGCACATTTTGAAATTATGCTCGATTTTTCTACATTACTCTAGATTATAATAAATGAAAATTATGAGAATTCCACAACATGCAATGAGTCTTTTTTGTGGGACTATGAGTTAATTTATAATTAATGCAATTCACCTTATATTTTCGAAACAATTGTGCGGTCAATTGTTTTCTCACAAAATTCAAGACTATGTTTGATATTTAATTTTAAAAATTATACTTTAATTTACACGAGGAGGAATTAGATTCATTTTTATATACTAATTACACTATACTATTGAATTGAATGACTTTATGAGGGTCATTTAAATAATTTTACCAAATGAAATTGCATATTTTGGCTAAGGGATAAGTTTATCATCATTGCAATCAATTTCAAATGTAAATAAGGTTATGTGATCAAATTTCTTCTCACTAATTTTATGTGATCTAGATTCTAACTCTCCATAAGATTACTTGGGTAGGTATATTTGTCAAGTGGGTCGGTCATGCTAAATTTAGTTGAATTTAAATTATTTAAATTAATAAATAGATGAATTACTGACTCTCTCAAAAAAAATCAGTTGAAATTTATTGGGATAAAATGTGGGTCATGCCCCGATCCACCAACTTCTTTCTAAATTTCAATTATTTTATTTCTTCTTTTATAATTTTTTTGTACCTAATAAAATTATATTTTTTCTTAATTACACCAATATATAACATATTAAATAAGAAAAAATATTCTTTAAATAGATTGATAAGATTACCATGGGTCAATCTGGCAAACAAATTAGTCTAACTCTTTACGGTTTGGATTGAAATGGACTGAGCTAGTAAATGGATAGATTAGACCAAACTACGACGGATTGGATGAGTTATATTTTCCTATGCTAATTTTTTCACTGTAGTTAGGACATCTGATAAGCTTATAACCCTTAACATACACATAATTAATAGAAACATTATATTATGTTTATCTCTAATAATATACTAACCAAAAACCTAAAAATGAAGAAAAATAATATACCTGACATACGATCAAAGTTCAGTATAAAGTAAACAATGTAGGGCCAGATGAAATAAATGATGAACAATAATATAGAACAATATGAGTTTTCAATTGAACAATTTGAAAATGGTTTTATATTATATCAACCTAACATTGTATATTTGACACAAGGATCATGATAAAAGTGATATGGTTCAATTCATAAATGTTTTAGCAGTGTTTCAATAAGAAGATGGATCAGCAGTAACGGAAACTCCTATAGAGCTCAAGGAGCTCAGTGTTCAGCTTTAGGATCTCTTGGGTAAGGGATTCATCAAGCCTAGTGTATAATCTTGAGGCACTCATATTCTCTTTGTGAAGAAGAAGGACGGTACAATGTGCATGTGTAGTGATTATAGGCAGCTGAATAAGGTGATGTGAAGAATCGCTACCCCATGCCTAGGATTGATGATCTGTTTGACCAGCTAAGAGGTATCGCAGTGTTTTCAAAAATTGATCAGAGGTTTGGTTACCATCAAATGAGGATTTGGGCAACATACATCCCTAAGACCACAATTAGGACTCGAAATAGCCAAAGTTCGTGGTGATGTTGTTTTGTTTGACCAATACCCCGGTGGCATTCATGGACATAATGAATAGGGTCTTCAAGTAATATCTTGGCATGTTCGTGATTGTGTTTATTGATCATATTTTGAATTATTCTTAAAGTGAGGATGAGCATGTTGGGCATTTGAAGATTGAGTTACAAATTCTCAAAGATCGTGAATTGTATGTTAAGTTTAGAAAATGTAAGTTTTGGTTGAGAATTGTTGCTTTCCTTAACCATATTGTCTCTGGTGAAGGTATTCAAGTTGATCCTCAGAAGATCGAGGTGGTTAAGAACTGGCCTAGACTTTTTCCGCTTTAAATATTCATAGTTTCTTGGGTTTGGCCGGTTACTATAAAAGGTTTTTAGAAGAATTTTTCTCTATTGATTCGCCTTTGATGACATTGACTCAAAAGAAGGTGAAATTCCTATGGTCGAAATCTTGTGAGAAGAGTTTGCAAGAGTTAAAGGATAGAATCACTTCAGTCCCAATATAGATGTTAGCAGAAGGATCGAATGGGTTTATGGACATTGTGATGCTTCACGGATGTGTCTTGATTGTGTATTGATGCAAGATGGGAAATTCATCGTTTATGCTTCAAGGCAATTGAAGGTGCATGGAAAGAATTATCCAACTCATAATTTGGAGTTAGCAATGGTAGTGTTTACTCTAAAGATTTGGAGGTATTACTTATATGGTGTTCATGTAGATGTGTTTACCGACCACAAGAGCTTGAAGTATGTGTTTACCCAAAAGGACTTAAACCTTTGCTAAAAAACATTGCTTGAGTTAGTGAAAGATTACAACATGAGTGTCCTTTATCATCCGAGTAAAGTGAATGTGGTGGCGGCTGCTATAAGTCGATTATCGATCGATAGTGTTGCTCATGTTGAAGATGGTAATAAAGAGCTAGTTCATGATGTTCATAGATTGGACCAATTGTTATTCACGTAGTTGATTCTGATGAGGGAGGTGTGATTGTTCAGAATGGTTTGGAATAATTCTTTATATCAGACGTGAAGGCTAAGCAAGATCTTGATCCGGTATTGGTTGATTTGAAGAAATCGGTTTCTGGAAAAAAACCATTAAGACTTTCTCATAAGAGGGAGATGATGTCCTTTGATACCAAGGTGGTTATGTGTTCTGAATGTTGATGAGTTGAGAATCAGTTTTTCACAAAATCTCAAAGTTTTTAATAGTCTATTCATCTGGGAGCCACCAAGATGTACTGCAATTTGCGGGGTCTTTGGTTGAATGAGATTAAGAAGGATATCGTGGAATTTTATGGCTAAGTGTTCTAATTGTTAACAAGTGAAAGTAGAGCATCAGAAACTGGGTGGTTTGGCTCAAGATATTAATATTCCTACATGAAAGTGGGAAGATTTGAATATGGACTTTATTACGAGTTTACCTCATACCCGTTGTCACTTTGATTTGATTTGGGTCATTGTAGACCGAATGATGATGTCAGTTCACTTCCTTACCATAAAGAATTTATATTCAGCCAAAGAGTATTCCAAGCTTTATATTAGGTAAATCGTAAGGTTTTATTGAGTGCCTTTATCCATTATCTCTAATCGTGGTGCTCAGCTTACATCTCAGTTTTTGAGGTCATTTCAAAAATGTCTTGGCATTTAAGCGAGGCTTAGCACAACTTTTCATCCTTAGACCGATGGGAAAGCCAAGCATCCTATTCAGACTTTGGAAGATACGCTGAGAGTTTTTATTATTATTATTTCAAGGGTAATTGGGATTATCATTTACGTTTGATCAAGTTTGCATATATTAATGACTATCACCCATGTATCCAAATGGTTCCATTTGAGGCTCTCTATGGTAGGAGGTGTAGATCTCCTATTGGTTGGTTCAAAGTTGGTGAGGTCGCCTTGATATGCCCCGAGCTAATGCATGAGGCTATAGAAAAGGTTCGACTTATTTGTGACAGGTTGAAAATGGCTCAAACTTGGCAAAAGTCATTTGTCGATGTTAGAAGTAGAGAGATTAAATTAGTTGTTGATGATTGGGTGTACTTGCAAATCTTACCCATGAAGGGTGTGATGAGATTCAGAAAGAAAGGAAAGCTTGGCAAGGTTGCTTACGATTTAGAGCTCCCTAATGATTTAGCATTAGTACATTTGGTATTCCATGTCTCTTTGTTGAAAAAGTGTGTTGGAGATTTGACATCTATTGTTCCCTTGGAAAATTTAGGAGTTAATGAAAGTCTTTCGTATGAGAGGTTCCCATTTTAATTTTAGACCGTCAAGTTCGAAAGTTGAGGAATAAAGAAATTGCTTCTGTTAAAGTCCTTTGGAGAAATCAACTATTTAGGGGGCTACTTGGGAGGCCGAAGTCGATATGATGTCCCAGTATTTGCATCTTTTCCCCTACGCTTCTATTCTAGCTTGAGGTATTAGTTCCTCATGGTTAATTCTATCAGATTCATGTGTTTTAGTCATTCTCATGTATATGCATGCATGTTCATGAATACTTGATTATGAAGTATTACGGGTCGTAGGAAGGCAGTCTTAGGACTTGGAATGAGTTTTGGAAATGTCAAGTCTCTGATATATGACTTACAAATGGACAAGACGAATTGTGGGGCATTCCATGAGTTGTAAGACTGATTGGTAGAGTTGATTCATAGAAATGGGTTGAGATCTTAGGTCTACAAAATGATTTGACGGGTCGTGATATGGTCTACAGGCTGTAGAAAAATCCAGACTTAGTAAAATTTTGGACTCGAACTTGGGTTCAACGAGTTGGCTCTACAAGCCATCGAATGTTGGACAGGTTGTAGGAAGGTCCCATGGAATTGATCAGAAATTTCGAGTCCCAATAAATGATTGTACGACTGACCATGGCAGTTCGTAGAAGTTCAAAGTCATATTGTCCTCCAGTAGATTTTATATAAGGGTGTTTTGGTCTTTTCCTACCTAATTAGCCCCTAAACTACGTTGTTTTGGCCCTATAACTACCTTGTAACCATTTTTACTCATTAGACTAAGCCTAAATCCTCTCATTCACTCAATTCTCTCAAATACCTCAAGTATTCTTCTCCAAATTCTCTCTCAAACTTCAAGGTGAAGAACTAGGGTTTCAAGATTCAAGTTCTCATTCTCCTTGCATTCTTAGGGCTTTCAGTATCAAGTATGTGGGAATTGACCCATGGATCCCTTTCATCCATTGGTCCCAAAAGAATCTCAATCTCTTAAATTGATTTCACCCATTTCCATTAGGGTTTCATGAAAATCTCCATGGGTCCAATTTAGTATGATGTAATTATTTATTTTCAATCTTATTTTGCATGATTTGATTCAATTACATGAATTTCAATTGATTTCATATAGACTCATGCCTGTGTCTATTTTATGAACTTGAATTATGAAAAATGCTTATGAATTCATGAATTTTGATCATGAAATTGATTATGAAAGTTATTCATGTTTTATGAAAAGGATTATTGATGAACTATAGATGCTTTTAAGACAAGTATTAATGAGTGGTGAAAGGTTGTCTCACATATGAATGAAATTATGATTTAGATGCTTAGTAAGGTAAGTGTCTAATGTGAAAGTTTATGAAATCATGAATTAAAAGGAGCTACTCTATGATGACTTATGATTGAACTGGTAGTTTAATCGTGCATTTTCAAGTATTTTGATATAAATATTATTATGCTTTTTCGTTGGGATATACTTAGCACTGAGAGGACTTTGGAATGGAGGTCCTACTACTAGTAAAGTTTTGGTCTTTAGTAGCGATTCCCTTTTCCAAAACTACGTGCCTTGTGGGATTGTCTTAAATGACCTATCTAGTGGATCAACAATAGCAATGATGAATGAATGTGGCAGAGTCTACCTTGGAGAGTAGATTTACCTTTTAGGTGTGATTTTCATGTTGGATTCCATGTTATAGCTCACATGGTCTTATTGTCGGTGTGAGTTTCATGTTGGATTCCATGTTATAGCTCACATGGTCTTATTGTCGGTTAACAATAAATATCCCACAAATTAACTATGTTTCTCAAAAATATTTTTTCCGAAAGCTTCTTAAACGGTTTTAAGTATGCATTTACCTTGATTATGGCTCATGGATTCTTTAAAAGATTTTACTATGTTTTACTTGGTCATGCATATTATGTTTAAAGTTCCCCCATTATCATGCCTATGTTTTTATGCATCTCCCCATACTTAGTACATTCAATGTACTAATGCATACTTGTGCATATATTGTCTTATACTATCGGGTAAGATGCTCCTCCTCCCAAAAGTGGTTAGTCTCAGAATTGCTCATCCTAATCGCTTGGATTTGGTGAGTCCTCATGATTCGAGCGCAAAGCCACAGACACTTTATTGCTTTTATTATATTTTTATTTCAGACTTGTACATGGTGTATGAGTTACGTCCCCACCACTCTTATTATGTTAGAAAGGCATGTTTCAAACTTAGTATTTTGTGTATCTCTTATGTAACATGTTGTTACTTTCTATGTCATATTATGAGTTGAGACTTATATCGATTATATCTCATAAGTTGTATTACATTTGGTCATGCATATATGAAGTGGCTTGTTTAAGGTATCTCGAGATCCTATTTTACATACCATGTCTAGGGTGTACTTTGGGTCGTGACAAACAACCAACAAATATGAGAAAACAATACTTACAAACAAAAACACGAGTGTGGTCTATAATATCTATGTATTCAAATTATAAATATTTATCACCTTATCCTACACCTCTGTGGCATTCTTCACCCCTTATTATACATGGAAAAATATTTATGAGATCCTTGTAATTTCTAAATTTTCCTCCGAGAAGTTATTAGGCAACAAATTAGGAGTAAAGTTTTTTAATGAATAAAAAGGACCTTTTATTATTAAAATCATAAGGTAACAAAAATGTAACTTTTGATTTTTTTTACAAAACTAAATGCATGTTCCATGAGATATGTTTTCCAATCTTCATCACTAAGGATTATTTCATAGCCCTTGGGCAAGAAAGGACTGATCCTAAAGGCGATATCTGACGTTGCGGGGGATGAACCTAGCAAAAATGGCCTCAGAAAACTTGGTCCAAGTGACCGAAGGAAACCCAGCAAGACTGGTATAAATGAAGGTATGCCACCATTGCTTGGCTGGCCCATCTAACTAATACACGGTAAATTCAGCTCCTCTCGACTCCACTAGTCCAAGTGTATATAGTCGTTCATGGGAAGTAGTCAGAAACTCATGGGAATCCTCACTCACAGCCCTAACCTCAGAGGTAAAAGTCTAAGAAACACTCTGAACATCTTCTACTCCTCTAGCAGCATAGCTTCAAACACAATCATGGGTTGGCACCCCAGGTAGTACTAGGCCCGAGCTGCCTGAGCTCCAAGGCCATAGCTAGTCCACCTGGCGGCTGGGCTGGCCCCGACCCCACCAGCTGGACTGGGACCTAGACTTCTAGAATGTTCACTGCTTGCTCTGGATCCCTCTCTCTATTAGGGGCTATTGCTGCACCCCCAACTAGTAGGGGAGGTTGACCCCTACCTCAAGTTGTCGCATGTCATGTACGAGTCATACCGCAAAAATAGTGAAATAGGTGTGATTTATGAAATCAATACACACACATCGCACGAAAGCGATACACAAATATGGTAAGTTTCTAAAGACACCATATAGCCTCCTAAAGATAGGATATAGACGTCTCTGCATCGATCCATAGGACTCTACTAGATTAGCTCCGTAAAAGTGAGACCGGTGAACCTAGTCTCTGATACAAACTTGTCACAACCAAATTCCTCGAGTCATGATGGCATCTACTATAACCCACCAATAGGTAAGGTAGCTCGTACTGAGAACAACGAGTAATGAGTATAAGGGTAAAACAAAAAGAATCAAACTAAACCACTAAACAAAATAGAAGTTGAAGAATACCAAAAACTATATACAAAAGATCCCTCTCAGAACATAAAAGTCACAAGAACAAAGCTATCTAAAACGAGAGTACAAGTCTCAAAAGTGGACCTAAAGCAAAGTTGTCCCAAAGGCAAAAGACTAGCTTCACAAAATATAGAAGGTGTCGCACCCCATTTTTTGCAAAACGAGTTTCGGTGCACGACCTAACGACTCTTTTGGGATTGGTTGAATGAAGAGTCACCACCAATAAAGAAGAAATAATTATCAGCAATGGAGTGTTTTTAACGAGATATCCACCGAAACAGCACCACGGCAATACAACAAAGAATGATCCAAAGTTTTACCGGAGTTCTTGTTTTATTTTACAAGAGTAGAAAGTTTTATTTTTATGCTTATTGTTGAGAGTGAGTAACCGTGAGTATATCCCAAAATAATGAGAGGAAGGGTTGTTTATATAGTGGTGAGAGGACAACATTAAAGGAAAATAATAATTTTAGGGATCAATTAAGGAGTCTATTTTCCTTACACAAGAAAACTAAAATAAAAATATAAAAGGCCTCTTTTAACAAATTAGCCGATACTTATGAAATATATACAATCATTAAGAATATATACCACTTAATTAAAGCAAAGAGATATAAATTAATAATGCAATAATATGTCAAATCACGCCCGGAAAGAAGAAGGAAATAAATATATATATTAAAGGAAAGAAATGTTTACACATAAGTTAAGGATCAAATCTTACATACCTTCATATACTGATTTCGAGCACCTTTTACCCTATTAAGACAAAAGATTTAACAGATTCCAATGGCAAAGTAAATAAATAACAACGATCCAATCAACTTAAGAAATCAAATGCACCATGATTATAGTAAACAAAATCATGAATTTAGCGGTATAAGACTAAATTGGTTTTAACTAGTGAGGGAAAATGGTTCGAAATTAGCATAGAAAAAAGTCAACATAATTTAGCAAATCAACCCATTTACTCCATATCTTGCCAAATAAGTTCGATAATCATCCACTGTAAATGAGTTACCAGGATATACTAACAAGTCATGATTGAACATTTAGAGAACTATTACAGCTTCAAAAGCAAACTAAAATCAAATCAGAATATAATGACAGATGCTTTCGGAGCTCAAAAGATCACTAAGAAATAGTCCATGAGATCAGAAAATAGCCAGTAATTAATTGTTAAAAAGAAATTCATCTAAAATGAGAATGCATAAGAATATAGACAAATTGAGCATCTATTTCTTAAGAACGGAAGTGATAATCAAAGCTTTTAAAAGAGAAAACTAACCCTGAACGGATCTTTACAAGATCCGAACCTATCGTTAAATGTTTCTTGTTGTTCTCGTCGAACTCGCTTCCGCTCACCGGAGCTAATGCTGTTGTTGTCATTTTTGGTTGCTGATAGGAGGAGAGGGAAGCGGAGGCGGCGCTTGGTTGTTGTCTGCATTGCATGTTCTCGCCGGAGTTCGCCATTGTTGGTTGCTCTCGACAAGCTGCTAGCCGCCTGGGATCTCGCCGGCTACTTGTTGTCCCGTGCAGCTGCTATTGTTTCTTGCTAGAAAAAAGAAAGAGAGGAGAGAGAAGGGAGAAGAGGAGGGCGACAGGGTTTTGCCGGTCGGAGCTGGTGGTCCTCGCCTTGTCGCTGCTCTTCGCTCGACTGCTGCTTTGTTGCTGCTGATTGGAGAAGAAAAATAGAGAAGAGAAAGAGAGGAGGTGAAGGGGAGATAGAGCTCACTGGTGATTGGGGTCAGCCGGTGGCTCGCATGGTGGCTGCTGGACGGAGAGGAGACAACGAAGGGAGGAGAAGAGGAGAGGCAGCTACTGATTTTTGGAGAAGAAGATAATGAATTATTTTTGTTAGGGTTGGGGTCTTTTCTTAGATTTAAATAGGAAATAATAACTTGGTGAATCTGGGTCATCGATTACAAAATAGATGGAGGGTTGAGATTTAAATAAAAGAGATCAACAGTTAGGATTAAAGATAGGTGTTGGATTGAAGATCTGAGATTGAAATAAATTGGTTATAATTGCACTTCGAAAAAGGGCTAAAATTGCAACTAAATTGAAATAAGAGGCTAAAATTAAAATGAAATTGAATTGGACGAGAGGCTAGAATTGAAATGAGTTAGAATTGAATAGGATAAAATTTAAATAATTTTGAGGAAGATTTTGGAAATGCTATCTAATTAATAAAATACTACACATATTATAATATTTTCATACAAATTAAACACAGTTAAATTTTGAAACATTTAATTAAAATAATTATTTCGAGATCAACTATCAATAAATATAATAATTTAATTTGATAATAATATATATAATATTTTTTCGTAAATTATGAATACTAAAATATAGAATTTGTGGACAAAATCAATTAAAATTTTCAACCAGAAATATGTTTTAAAAATACATAATTTATCGAATAGCACTTCTGAAAGGATCATAGGTCGATCAAAATTGGGTGTTAACAGAAGGAGACTAGCAAGTCCAAGACGTCAAGTGCTCACCCTCGTCTCTCGTCAAAAAAAGTTACAGATGGCACAAACAATCACCACTAGTAGCTGGTACTAGGACCTGCCTCATGAAACAGATGTAGAGTGTAGCATGAGTACCAAAACAATATCTACTCAGCAGGCATCATAGGCCAACTGAGCAAGAAATATAAAGGCAATATGAAAATATAGAATCTAGACACAAACAGAGGTCAAATTAAAGCAGATATGAAAGAGAGCACATGAGCATATCAAAAGTAAATCTATGTATAGCTAAACAAAACTAAACTTGAACCCCTAAGCCCAGAAGGTACACTCGTTTGCAAATTTAAATAAAACCTGGATGGACCCCTATAAGCCTAACAAGAACACATAATATCTAGCTCTACAAGAATGAAGAGTGTAAGGGATTTGAACCCAAGAAGCAAAAATCAAGCTCCCAGCCTAAGTAACCACAAATACCCAATAATATGGTCAACTCCTAGCCAAGCTAGCAAGAGTGACAAATCAATCTATGCCGCGCAGTCTGCCAGTCCACTCCCAACCCAGCTAGGAAGAGTGACCCGAGTTCGTGTTGACTCTGAATAGGATCTCAAATATATTAAGGCCACCCAACCAGCTAGTCCACTCCCAATGGCGTAAGCCACCTAGCTAGCAAGAGTGACTCGGGGGCGTGTCGACTCTGAAAAGGATCTCAAATATCAATACCAAACCACAATGGACAACTTCCATTCACAAGGAATCAAAAGAAGGATCCAAGCCTAAAACACTCAAATCCTAAGTCATATGAAAGCACAAAACCTCTATTCCATACTAAGGTAAGATTTTTTGCTTCCTAAACAGCATCAAAGCCACAAAATTAGGAAGAGAAAATAGAAGATCAATAAATCTGCAAAAATGCCTAAACCAAGGTCCATACCACCAGACTCAGGTCTGCTATTCTAGTCTACAGGGATCTAATCCATCTAAATGACATCAGAGAATAAACAAGGCTAACATGCCACAAGGAGCGCAAGTCTAAGGCAGCACTAGATTAATCTGACTAAGGCCACATATGCTCAAATGTCAATACAAAAATTAACAACAACATGAAATCACACAGAGTCCCCGCCTTGCATGGTACTACGCCCCAAATAATACCGATCAATCCTAAAATATGGTATCCATGAAAAGAAATAAGAGTAACTAGGTACCCCCCCCCTATAGGTAAAAGTTTTAATAAGGTGAAAGACTTTGTGAAAAAAGTGGAAGGAGTTCGACGTGATGGGCAGGCCAAGGGCTTTGGCTAAGAAGCCCAAGAACATAGGTAATTTTCAGTTAGGCCGACGCTTGCAGCCCGGCCAATTCAATCAGCCCTGACCGCTTCTATAGGTGGCTACTCGAGAACTCCACAGTAGATTTACATTCAGGATAGTCAGGGAGTCGCGCCTGTGTCTGAAAGCAAGCCGTCCTTTGACCTCACTTTTTACAATTATGGAGAACCTGGCATATGAGGAGAGATTGTCCCCATCCATGTATGTCTGACCCAGTGCAACAATAGACCAGAGCAGTGGTACCAGCGGGCAGGAGTAATAATAGTAGAGGACGTCCATAAGGTGGGCGAGGGGGAAATCAGCGAGGCCGTGAAGGTCGGGGAAATGGTAATGTAGGTAGAACAGTGCAGCCAGGCAAGAAGGTCGCTCGTCAAGATGATAGGGCTTAATGTTATGCCTTTTCGGGCAAGACCGAGGCTGAGGCATCTGATGCAGTGATCACAGGTATTATTCTTGTATGTGACTGGATGACTACTATCTTGTTTGATTCGGGTTCTACTTATTCATATGTGTCAGTTCAGTTTGCCTTGGGATTTGATGCGATTTGTGATATACTTGATGCCTCCATCCATGTTTCTATCCAGTTGGAGAGTCGGTCATAGTCACCCATGTGTATCGTGCTTGTCCTATTTTGTTTATGGTTTTCAGACTTGGGCTGACTTGGTTATTTTTTATATGACTGACTTTGATATAATCTTAGGTATGACTTGGTTGTCCCCCTTTTATGTTGTGTTAAATTGTAATGCTAAGTCTGTGACTCTAGAAATCTCGGGTAGGGAAAAGTTAGAGTGAGAAGGGGTGTACAGGTCTAAGCCATCTAAGGTCATATCTTTCATTCGGGCTAGGAAACTGGTGGGGCAGGGGTGTTTGGCATATTTGGCTCATATTCGAGATGTTGAGGCTCAGTCTCCCTCTATTGAGTCTATTCATGTAGTGTATGTATTCAAGGAAGTGTTTCCTACTGATTTGCCTGGTATGCCTCCGTATAGGGATATAGATTTATGCATTGACTTACAATCAGGCACTCGCCCCATCTCCATTACTTCTTATTGCATGGCTCCGGTAGAATTAAGAGAGCTTAAATCTCAAATCCAGGAGTTTCTTGATAAAGGTTTCATCCATCCTGGTGCTTCCCTGTGGGGTGCTCCTTTCTTCTTTGTTAAGATAAAGGATGGTAGTATGAGGATGTACATAGACTACCGGGAGTTGAATAGAGTCACCATTCGGAATAAGTATTTGTTGCCTCATATAGATGACCTTTTTGACCAATCGTAGGGTGCGTCAGTTTTCTCTAAGATTGATCTAAGGTCTGGTTACCATCAGTTAAAGATTAGGCTTGAGGATGTACCGAAAAGGGCATTCAAGACCATCTATGGGCACTATGAGTTTTTAGTGATGTCGTTTGGATTGACCAATGTGCCTGCAGCATTCATGAGTTGATGAATGGTGTGTTTAAACCATCCCTGGATTCTTTTGTTATCGTCTTTATTGATGACATTTTGGTTTATTCAAAAATTAAGGAAGAACATGCCGACCATCTTCGTTTAATTTTTGGTGTTCTTGGAAAACAGAAGTTGTATGCAAAATTTTCCAAGTGTGAGTTCTGGTTGACTTCAACTACCTTTTTGGGGCATGTGGTTTCAAAGGAAGGGGTAATGGTAGATCCCCAACAGATTGAAGCAGTCAACAATTGGGTTCAGCCTAGCTCTATGACTAAAGTAGGAGTTTTGTGGGTCTCGCCAGCTACTATCATCGGTTTGTGAAAAACTTTGCTTCTATTGCCATGTATTTGAAAAGGCTGACTAAAATAGAGGTGCCTTTTGAGTGGACTGACAAATGTGAAGAGAGCTTCCAAAATCTCAAGACTCTTCTGACCACATCACCTATTCTGACCCAGCCGGTGGAAGGTACGTATTTTATTGTTTATTGTGATGCTTCATATTTGTGCTTGGGTGTTGTGTTGATGCAAGAAAGAAATGACATAGCTTATGCATCGTGAGAGCTAAAGGTGCATGAGAGAAATTACCCAACACGTGATTTGGAGTTTGCAGCGGTAGTGTTTGCTCTCAAGATCTGCGGCATTACCTTTATGGTGTCAAGTGTGAGGTATTTACTGATCATCGTAGTTTACAACATGTATTCACTCAAAGGGACCTGAATTTGAGGAAGAGAAGGTGGATGGAGTTATTTAAGGATTATGATGTTACCATCCAGTATCATCTGGGTAAGGCTAATGTGGTGGCAGACGCACTAAGATGGAAGATGGTAAGTATATGTAGTTGAGCTTGTTAGGGGGTGTCCAAGCGACCCTTGGCCAAAGAGTTTGATACCTTGGAGTCTAAGTTCATGCAGTTGGGCATCTCAGAAAAAGGTGGGATTTTAGATAGCATTGAGATTAGACCCACATTCATTGAGGAGACCATCAAGACCAAATAGTTTGGGGATGAGAGTTTGAATGAGCTCAGAAAGAAGACAATGCCTGGTAAAGCACAAGATGTGTTTCTTGATGAGGGAGGTGTGCTCATGTTTAACGAAAGAATTTGTGTTCCCCAAGTGGATCACTTGATTTAGAAGATGTTGACAGAATCCTATGGTTTGTGGTATTCCATTCATTCGGGTGTGACCAAGATGTACCGAGATTTGAAACGGCTTTATAGGTGGCCTGGTATGAAGAAAAACATAGCTGAGATTGTGGCTAAGTGCCAAAACTGTCAGCAGGTAAAGTATGAGCACCAAAGGCATGTAGGTTTGCTTCACCGAATGCCAATTCCGGAATGGAAGTGGGAAAGGATAGCTATGGATTTCGTGGTAGGTCTTCCCAAGACTTTGGGAAAGTTTGACTCCATTTGGGTGGTGGTTGATAGACTGACTAAGTCATCCCACTTCATTCCAGTCAAAATGGACTATAATACTCAACAGTTGGCAAAGGTTTATGTGAAAGAGATAGTGAGGTTGCATGGGGTGCCCTTTTCTATCATCTCGAACCATGGTACGCAGTTCACATCAAGTTTTAGAGAAAATTACATGAGGAGTTGGGCACTGAACTCATTTTTAGCACAACTTTTCATCCACAGACGGACGGACAGTCAGAGAGAACTATTCAAGTGTTAGAGGACATGTTGAGGGGATGTGCGATTAACTTTGGAGGGCATTGGGATAAGCTCCTACCTTTGTGTGAGTTATCCTATAATAACAGTTACCACTCCAGCTTGACATGGCACCGTTCAAGGCACTTTATGGGAGAGGATGTAGATCACTCATAGGGTGGTTTGAGGCTAGAGATGTGAAACCTTTGGGGGTTGATTTTGTGAAGGATGCTCGGGATAAGGTAAGAAGCATCCAAGCTAAGCTTCTAGTAGCCCAGAGTCAACAGAAAAAGTATACGGACCGTAAGGTAAGGGACATGACATTTCAAGCTGGTGAGAAAGTTCTTCTAAAACTGTCACCCATAAAGGGGTGATGACATTCGGTAAGAAGGGAAAGCTTAGTCCTCGATACATTGGTCCATTTGAGGTTATTGACTGTGTAAGGCCAGTGGCTTAGAGGTTAGCTCTATCGCCTAGCCTCTCTGGAGTCCATCCAGTGTTCCATGTGTCCATGTTGAAAAAGTATCATGGGGACAGAGATTACATTATAAAGTGGAACTCTGTTTTGTTCGACAAAGACTTTCAGTATGAGGAGGAACCAGTGGCAATTCTGGATCGCGATGTCCGAAAGATGAGGACCAAGGAGATAAAGTTTGTGAAAGTTCTATGGAAGCATCATACGGTTAAGGAAGCTACTTGGGAAATCGAGAAGGACATGCAAGACAAATATCCCCAGTTATTCGACAACTCAGGTACTACTCTACTCTTGCTTTAGCCCTTTTTCTCCTAGTTATCACTTGGGGATGAGTGATGGCTAAATTGGTATGTATGTAACGACATGTTCCTGTCATTATGGAAAAGCCAATGGGGAAGGATTTTAGGCAAGAAAACTTCTGAGTAGTAACTTGGAAATTTCTAGCCTAGGCCAGACTTGGAAGAAATCTGAGACAGGTGAAGTCTAGAAAAATCTGGTAATGAATGAGGGGTCTAATTATGAATTTGATCACATGAGTGGATAGCCAAGACGTTAAGAAGTTTGTACAGCTTTACGGAATTAAATTCGGGCGAGTAGATCTCCCGAAACAGATTTTGGCATGAAAGGGTAATTTTAGAACGTCCTGGTTTGAAAGTGTGTTGTGAAATGGGGGCTTGGAACTCAAATTCCGAGCTTCTGTCTCCGTGCAAGCCGCCGAGGCGCGGCCGCTGTAGCGGGATAGGGTCCGCTGTGGCAGGTCAGTCGCGACTTAAATCAGGGAAAAACCCCAATTTCATTATTTTATGCAAAACTTCATTCTTACGAGCTAAGGGACGACCCAGGGTAATTTCTTGACAGTTTTCCACGACTTTTAGTGCTAAAGATAAGGATTTTACTCTTCTAATCCGTATTTCAATCCCTAGAACTTAGATTCTTGGGTAATTATCATTGGGGGAGGGTTTTGGCTAAAGTTGATGGTGGGAAAAAGCCCTAGTTGAACTTTAGGATCAGGGGTTTGGTCTTGGGTTATTAAGTTTGTTATAATCGGGGTAAATTAGACCTTGCTTATTGATTCTTGCGTTAAATTACTTTTTTTAGACCAAGAACAAGTTAAAAGACTCCGAAAAGGGAAGGTTCAAGTGTCTTAGGAGTAATAAGTTTGGTTTCGAGGTAGGTGATGGTTTGATTACATGTTGTGTGATATATGCCAGATAATTTCTTCATTGTATGTGTGCATGTATGTGAATAGGGAATGCGAATCAATCTAATGAAATGATGACGTGTAAACAATACATGTCATGAACTTGTTACTTGCTTGTATGATTTGAGTATTGTTGACTATGGATGTGATTGTGACTGTGGTTGTGCTGACTGGATCAAGTGTAACGTTCTGACATATATATTAGATCGGGTGTCACGTTACAAAGCATATATTGGATCGGGTGTCACGTTCTGATACATGTATATTGGATAGGGTGTCACATTCCGACACACTAATAGTTTGGATGTGGGTTCCATGAGAGGACCACTTGTGATTGTTACGTTCTTGTTTACCTGTCATTGATATTGTTGGAATTGTATGTTCCTCCAAAAATGAGAACTAATCTTTGTATTTTGTATATGTGTGCTTACTATGTTGTAATCGTTCATTGTATATTGTGCTTATGGGAGTAGTCGTGTGATCCTACCAATAGAGTTTGTTTTTTGTACTGATACTGCACTTGCTCTTTTTTTGTTGAGTACAAGGCATCTTCAGGCGGCTACTGACAGACCTCAGTTAGGAGACTATTGATCGTGACCGGATTCAAGGGTGAGTCAGTTCTTTCAGGCTGCCATGGATCCTTGTTTAGTCCACTCTTTTCAGACTCAGACTATTTGTTTAAGTTGTTAGGTTTAGCTTTCGGGGTTTCACCCCCTCTTTTTAGACTTGTTAATCGTTAGAGTTTTGGTACAATGACTTTCAGTTCTTGGGGTTGAATTTCTGCATTAGTTGGTTTTTTAGACCTTCGGAGTTTATGAGAACTCCATATTTTGTTTAGTCATTTAAACTTGCTTCCGTATCTTTAAATGTCTAGTTTTTGTTAAATTGCTTAGTTGGGTTGAAGTAATGGTTCTCCCACCGAAGGGTTAGTGTGGATGTCAATAACTGCAGTCTGGGTCGTGACAAGTTGTCATCAATTTGAAATTCAAAAAAATCTATCATATAAGGATTTGGATCAATTCAAATTAAAAAATAAAAATTATAAAGAATATAGTTTTTTGAATATTTTTAATATTTCGTGAATTTTTTTATGGATTTTATATTTTAAAATTAGTACAGTAAACCGGGAAAAAAGGATTTTATATGTGGTTGTCATTTGGAACATTTATGAAATATTATTATTATTATTATTATTATTATTATTATTATTATTATTGTTGTTGTTGTTGTTGTTGTTGTTGTTGTTGTTGTTGTTGTTGTTGTTGTTGTTACTAGTATTATATTTATGCTCAAATATATAGTATACACTTGTCTACATTGAAAAAATCATTTAAATTAGTGTATCAACTATTAAGTCATAAATCAACTTTTATATACAAACATGTATAGCATAGTTTAATCCCATTATGATAATAGATTTCCTGGCGGTAAAATTTTGCTTGTGGAGTGTTTTTAGTTGCTTCACGTGATGCTCTTCAACAATTTTTTTATTTAAATTTTATTTATTTATTTATGCTCTTTCATTCTATTTATTTGATTCTTTCATTATTTAAATTTGTTAATACTAGTTTTAGCATTATTTAATATGCATAAAATAATGGTATATATAATAGGTGAAAATACGCATAGAACTTCTCAAATGTAATCTTCAATTATGATCAAATCCACTTAAATACAACATAAGCTAATATAATACAAACTAATCTCACTTTACATTTAATACAAACTAATCTAACAAAGTATTTGTCTTACAATTTATAGTTAATTTTTATAATATTACTCATTAACTATACTTTATCAAAAGAAGTACTGTGAATGGGTATCTATTTAATATCACAATTACAATTTTATTTAGAAAATCTTATGAAAATGTAAAACTTGACTCAAACCACATTAGAAAGGAAGAAAATAAATATAAGAAATGACATTATACACTCCATGTTGATTCTTAACATGTATAATTTACAAATTAATCAACTACACAACAGGTGTCACAAAGTAGAAGAAAATGCACTTTTTTTTAAAGTTTACATGTAGTCCATTTTCTCAATTGAATAAAAATTCAGAATTAAGTCTTGTTTAAAGAGTTTGAATTTTTTTTTTCATTTATCCTTCATTAGTTTCCTATTATTTGTGTGGTTCTCCCTTTGCAACACAATATTTACTCGTGTATTTGATACCACATCTACATCTCCTCATCACCATATAATTAGACCAAAAAAAAAAAATGAGAAAAATTACTTTAAATTAAATAATAGAGTACGATCCATGAATGGTCTTATGCTATCAGCGTATTAAACTTAAAAGTTTTTCTTCCGAAGTTTGATGAGTTACATTTATGTGCATATGTAAACTTTGAAGCGGAAAAATTATGTAAAACAGCAAAATAACCTTTTCAATATTGTCTTGTTTCACATTCTCTCCCATCTGAACAAATGCGTCCAACTAATAACTCATTTATTAGTTCATAAAAAATGAAGTGAAATCAATCTAATAAATTGTAATTTGGATGGAATGATTAACTACCTAATCACTATTCAAATACTAGCATCTAAATTGAATAATAATAATTCTAAATTTTGAATAAAGAAGAAGAAATATATGTGCAATTACTTTTTTTTTTAAAAAGAGATAAGAGAACCAACATCAATCCAAACTCGCTAGGTCTGCACCACATTTTGACTTGGGAAGGATATCCCTATATTGTTCCTGTATGTAACAAATATTATATGTGTATAACTCATCACTTCAAACTATAAAGATTCATTAGCATAAACAAAGGAACTGTTAGAAAAGAAATTATAGAAACTGAAAGAGCACCATGAAAAGAAAAAAAACAAAAAAAATTACCATGTTAAAGAGGTTGAATAAAGATAAGACAATAAGAAAATTATTGTGTGAGTAGAATTTTAAAAAGATAGAGTTAAGGGTAGTTTTTTTTTCCTCAAAAAAACGTGGGTTACATGGTTAGGTATTTTTTGGGTATAAGATTAGTTATTAATTTTTTGAAATTTGAATTTTAAATTAATTACATTTTCATATAAATTCAATATTAAAAAATAAAGTAAAAAAAGAAGAACGAAGAAGGAGTTACATACTTTTTTTTTATTTGTATGTGCGTGTAAAATTGTGTTTACGTGTACTTCTTAGTTGGGTTTTAATAGGGGATATGGAGGTTCATTAGATTAGTTTTTTATTAAAACCGTACATTTTTTCTTCCTTTTTTAAAGATTACAAAAAATACAAAAAGATAGTAATTATTGTTTTTAATAGTTGTTTTTAATAATTTTGTATTTTTCAAAAAAAAAAATCTAATAATTTTTCTTATAATTTAAATATTTTTGAAATTGTCTAATTTCTTAAAATTATTTTAGAATGTATCAAAAAGAAATCTTACATTTTTGTATTTCTTTTATTTTTATTTTTTAAAGATATTAAAAAAATACAAAAAGGTAGTAATTAATTGTGTACTATTTAAAAAAATAATTTAAATATATAATTTAAATATTTTTTAAAATTGACTTAATTTTAAAATTATTTTAGAATGTATCAAAAAAGTTTTATGCTTATTCAAAATTGTATGTAACTACCGTAGAACTAAATCAATCCAATTCTTATTATTGACATGTGTCTATATTTATTTTAAATTTTGTATTTTTAAATAGATAATAATCTATCTATACATAATAAGAAAAGTAAAAAGTGACACGTGTCAGCACCACAAAAAATATATATTTTAAATAACTAATAATTATTAATAATCTTTATTATTAAATTAACTAAATTAATTTAAAATCAGAAAATAAAAATTACAAAATATAGAGATAAATTTTACTAAATATAATTAATTTTTTGAATTTTGAATTAGAATGGGAAGTTATCATTGATCTTTAAAATTTCAATCGAAAATTAACTCTATACTAGATAAAGCCAAATTTCAATCTATTTTTTCCTATATAAACTAATTTTCCATCAAAAAATTTCTTTTATTCTCTAAATATAAAAATATATAAAAAAAATTTGGAAGATAAAGTTTATTAAAATCAGTTTACAGATAAAGATAAATTTTACTAAATATAATTATTTTTTTGAATTTTGAATTTGAATGAGAAGTTACCATTGATCTTTTAAAATTTGACTCGAAAACTAACTCTATACTAGATAAAGTCAAATTTCAATCTATTTTTTCCTATATAAACTAATTTTCTATCAAAAATTCTTTTGTTCTCTAAATTCTTTTGCACCTATTCTTTAATTCTTCATTTCGTTTGTTGGTTTTACATTATTCATTGAGGCAACACTTACATAAATATATATGTCCTCAATTTGCTTACCCGTCAAAGAGTGACTTTAAGATAATTTGATTTTATTATAGTCTATCCAAAATTTTGTGTTATTTATTAGTAAAAAAATTATTTCTTGTAAATTATTTTATTCAAGCTAATGATTGTCATGAAATGATTATATATATATATTGGCTGCTAATTTCCCTTCTTCCTTTTTTATTGTGCAAAGTTGTTTATGTGAACAAATAACTTTTATATTGAGATTAAAAATTTGCTCAAAGATGAATTTATTTCTGAACAATCAATAAACTTTGAAGACGACGGCCTGGAATCAACAACAAAAGAAGATTAATTCCATTCTTTAGGAATGTAACAATGTTTCATGCCATTATTTATATTTAGACACATAAATCATGTTTTGGGTTGATTATTCATTCCATTGTTTCATACCTTCTTTGCTAAAATTGTTAAACAATAAACAAATATTGAGGGAATGTGAATTCAATAATCCTATTATTTATTTATATATTGATTTTTTTTTACAAGTAATATAATAATTATATCCTATTAAGGTGCATATTATGATTGCAAATATTGGAGATGTACTTAATTAGTTTCTAAAAATATAGTATCATTGCTTAATATTTTAATGTGTAAAACTGTCTAGTTAAAAAATTGAAACAGTGTAAAAAAAACATAAAATTGGAGTCTTTCAAATGTTTTTTTAAAAAAAAAAATCTAAAACAAAAATAACATAAAAAACTGATTTTTAATAAATCAAAATACTGTCAATCGGGAATTATTTTAAAAATAATTTACAAAAAACACAAAATAATTTATTGAAAATAATAAAAAAATATCCACAATGGATGATGAAGTCTTTTTAAAATTAATTTATATTGAAACAAAAAAATTATTTTAAAATCTGAAAAAATGCAAACATAAAAAAATGAAAATAACATAATAAATGGTATTTAGAAATATATTAAAATTATGAAAAAATGAAATCAATAATTAAAAACTAAATAAAATTAACCTAGAAACAAACATGCACAATATAACTAAAATTTGAATTGAAATCAGTTATTTTATTGTTAGATTGATCCTAAATATTTGTTCCATTTGGCTCCTCCTTAATAATAATAATAATAATAATAATAATAATAATAATAATATATATATATATATATATATATATATATATATATATATATATATTTAATAGGAGAGGTGATAACACATACGTGTCAGCACCATGAAAATTATTACATGTAATAGGATTAAATAATTACTTACTACTTTATTTTTAAAATGATTTTAAAAAAATTTAAATCCACTATTTGTAATTATTTTAAATTCAAAATTAAAAAATATTAAATCTATTTATTAAAGAATTACTTAAAATTAACGTGATACAACCATTTTATCATTTTAAAAAGTTACATAAAATAATAATAAAATTTTTGAATTATCTGACTATGAACAATAAAAATAAACATGGCAAAAAGTGAGTGTGATTATTAATTTTAAAATTTTTATTTTCAGATTTTATATTTATTTTATATTTTAAATTATTCGTTAAAATCTCCACTACTAACGTGGTGCATTTTTAATTTTATTTTTGTTAAAATTAATAATCACACTCACTTTTTGCAGTGTTTTGTTTTATTTTTCATATTCAGATAATTCAAAATTTCAATTATTATCTTATATAACTTTTAAAAATTATAGGAAAAAGACTCAAATATGCCATCAAACTTTTAGAAAAGACTCATTTATGTCATCCATTAAAATGTTGGCTCATCCATCCATTTTTTTAAACTCCACGTTTGCAAAACCATTTTATACACCCCAAACATCTTTTAACACTTTTCAATTACAATTTTTGGATCAAATATACATTTTTTGTTTCTTATTCCTTAAGAACACCAAGAACACATAAAGAACATTAACAATTCCCAAATTTCAAACTTCTTCAATTTTTCACGAAATCACCTCAAATTGCAAGAATAGTTTCCCTTCGAGCTAGATGCCAAAATTCAATATCTTTTGAGCTCGAATTCAACCTAACTCAACAAATCCACTTGAAATTTCTTCAAAGTTTCAAAACTTCAACATTCTTTAATAGTAGAATTTTCTCCATAGGTAACAAAGATCTAATGTCAAAAACAACTACAAAAACACGAATCAAAGCAATTTTAAAAAAAATTGGGACTGATTTTCGTTTTCTTTTTTTGGATTTGTTTTAATACGGGTGTTTTTTTAAACTCTACAAATGATTTAAATTTTGATTTATTTAAAAAAAGAAATTAATGATGTAGCCTAATTTCGGTGATGAATTGAAGATGTTGAAATTGAGAGTTCTTTATGTTCTTAATTTGTTCTTAGTGTTCTTAAGGAAGAAGAAGCAAAAAGAGTATATTTGATCTAAAAACTACAATTGAAAAGTGTTAAACGTTATTTGGAGTGTAAAACATGGTTTTGCAAAAAATGGAGTTAAAAAAAAGGCATAGATTAGCCTTTTCTTTAATAGCTATGACATAGATGAACCAAACTTTTAATGGATGACAATAATGAGCCTTTTTAAAAAATATATATGGCATATTTGAGTCTTTTCCAAAATTATAAAGTGGTTATATCATTAATTTTAAGTAATTCTTTAATGAATAAATTTAATATTTTTAATTTCGAATTTTAATAATTACAAATAGTGGGGTTTTTAAAAAAAAAATCATTTTAAAAATAAAATATTAATTTATTATTTAATCCTATTACATGTAATTAATAATAATAATTTTTAATTATTTAAAAAGCATGTTTTTGTGGTGCTAACACGTAGGCACTATCACCTCTCCTATTATATATACTAGTATACGTACTTGTGCGATGCACAAATAATATTAAAATATTATTTTTAATTATTTTTTATTGTAATATCTTGTTCGATCATATGAATTTGTTTTACCTTACGAAGTCCAACCATAGTATTGTTCCTCGCTAATGAAATGTAATTCCTCCCCCTTCCCCCTTCCCCCTCCTCACCCAACCCCACCCCATAACTAAATTTATTTGAATAGATGCAACGAATAAATTTTATGTTCCATGTTTTTTATTATTATTATACTGTTCACCATTTAAAATTATTAAATTATTAGAATTGATTTTTATTAGCTTATCATTTATCTTAATATACTTATTAAATAATCTTCTAATTAATATAAAACATATATATATATATATATATATATATATATTTATTGTTTTTATTAGTGATTTTTTTAATTTTTATTATATTGTTCACATCTCTTTAATTTAAAATTTATGGACAATAATATGTATATTATCTAAATATTTTATTTTATTCTTAAAATTATTCAAAATATTCTCCCCACCCATCTTCTCCCTTCTTCTTTTTTCTATTGTATTTTTATTACTTTTCACTAATCTAATTTGAATGATTGTTTTTATGTTACACGTCATAAGCTGTTGCGTGCTTTTTTTTTATTTCAATATATAGAATGCTAAGTTTAAATTTGTTACTTAAATTCTATATTTTACTGTGTGGTTATTTATTGAGATTTTAGTTATATGATATATAGATTTTTAGACTTTTCTCGTTATAATTGAAAAACAAGCATAAGGGTCAAAAATGCCCTTAAACTATGTAAAAGGTACAAAAATGTCTTTCGTTTATAGTTTGGCTAAAAAATGCCCTTGTCGTCAATACTTTGGTTCAAAAATGCCCTTGCAGTTAATACTTTGGCCCGGAAATGCTCCTATCGTTACTAAATAGGTCAAAAATGCCCTTTTCCGAATAAATATATATATATTTTTTCTTTTTAAACATATCTTATTCCTAATTAACATATTATTAAAGAACAATGTTCGTGTTTTCTTTCTTTTCAAATCATTTGAACAAATAAAAATGTAGGATTTTTTTTCTTCTTGATCTCATTTTATCAATTAAAATAGAATAACTTCATATACCATTTCGACAGATAATATATGTCATATATATAAGATCATAGTATATCCATCATAAAAATAATTATAATAAAATAAGTTTTTTTTTTCTGAATTGAAGTAAGATAAATATTTGCTAATTTAAAAAATATTATTAGAAAAAGAATGTATTAAAAAAGAAAATAAATAATATATTTTATTTGAAAAATGTCACGATCCAAACCGTCGTGATTGGCACTCACCCTAACCCTTCGGTGGGAGAACCATTACTACAACCCTGACTAAACAACTTAACCAAAAACTATGCATTTAAAGATATGGAGCAGGTTTAAATGACCAAAAGAAATACAGAGTTCCCATAAACTCCAAAGGTTTAAACAAATAACTAAACCAAACTAATGCGGAAATCTTAACCCTTAGAACCTGAAAGTCATTGTACCAAAACATATAAAGTGCAACAAGTCTAAGAAAAAGGGGTACAACCCCGAACTAACATAAGCAAGCCTATTTAAACAATCTGAGTCCGAAAGAATGGACTAAATGAAACTGAAGGATCCATGACAGCCTGGAAGAACTGGATCACCCTTGAATCTGATCTCAATAACTGATCTCCTAGCTGAGGTCTATCAATAGCCGCTTGAAGATGCCATGTACTCAACAAAGAACGAGCAAGTGCAATATCAGTACAAAACCACAGTGTACTGGTAGGATCACGTGGCTATTCCAGTAAGCACAACATATATAAGCAGTCACAACAAAATAAACACGCATATACCGAACATATACAATATTAGTCATCTTTTCAGGATCAACACAACATTCCAAGTTCTCAATAATACACATTGGTTATCATTTTAGAGCATCATCACAAGTAGATACACAACACAGTTCAATGGTCCTCTCACGGAACCCAATTAAATGGTCCTCTCATGGAACCCATACCCAAACTGTTAGTGTACCGATATGTGGTACCCTATCCAAGCTTGAATCCCCTAAGGCACTTGAATTTTCCTTTCCGGATTCTTCCCGCTTGTTCTAGGTCTACAAACAGTTAATATACGAAAGGATCAACAATCAAAGGTGCTAATTAACCGGATTATAACAAACCCAATAACCTAGACCAAACCCATGATCCTAAGGTGCAGCTAGGGCTTTTTCCACCATTAATTGTAGGTCAAAACCTTTTCCCAATAATAATTACCTAAGAACCCAAGCTCTACGGATCGAAAAAACGGATTAGGGGAGTAAAAACCTTACCTTTAGCACCAAATTTAGTGAAAAACTACCAAGAAATCGTTTGGGGTCGTCTCCTAACTCTTTAGAACGAAGTTTGCAAAATAATGATGTTTTTGGGTTTATTTTCGACTTAGGTCGTGACTGTCCCGCCACAGCAGCCAGCCCTAGCGGGATAAATCCCGCCCCAGCGGGATAAATCCCGCCCCAGCGTCTTGCACATAACCAGTGAGATAAATTAAGAGTTTCAAGCCCTCCTTTCACAACACACCTTCATCTCATTACACTCAGAAGCTACCCTCTCACGCTAAGATCAGTTTTCGAAAGTTCTACTCGCCCGAATTCAGTTTCGTAAAGTCGTACGGGTTCCTTAACGTCTTAGCTATCTATTCATATGATCAAATTCATAATTAGATCTCTCATTCATTACCAGATCTCTCTAGACCTCACTGACTCCGACTTTGTCCAAATCTGGACTAGGCTAGGAATTCTCAAGTTACTACCAAAAAGTTGGTTGGCCCAAACATTTTTCCGTTGGCTTTTCCATAACGACGAAAATCAGGTCATTACAATAGATACAAATTTACCCATCACTCGTCCCCGAGTGACAAACTAGGAGAAAGGGCTAAAGCAAGAGTAAAGTAGTATTTGAATGGTCGAATAGCTGGGGATACTTGTCCCGCATACTTTTTCTGTCAACTCTGGGCTGCTAAAAGCTTAGGTTGGATGCTTCTCACCTTATCTTGAACGTCTTTCACCAAAGCAACCCCCCAAGGATTTTAGATCTCCAACCTCAAATCAACCAATTGAATACCTACACATCCTCCCATACAATGCCTCAATGAAGTCATCTCAATACTCACGTGATAAATTTTGTTGTATGTAAACTTAACTAAAAACAAAAGTGGTTCCCAACAACCACCAAAGTTAATCATACAGACATCTGCACAAGTTATCAAGGACCTTGACACAATCATCCGGACGAATCCTTTAGCACTTAAGCATGATAAAATTCAAAATGAATACTCTCTACGATTAGAAGTGAACCTGAACCAACCAACACACATTCATAATACGCAACAATCATAGTTCTTAACAACATATCCATCCCACAACATAAATTTCCATTAGCTTAAGTTACAAAAATTTGGTTTTTAGACATCATATACTCATTGAAGGATATGCCCAAGCATACAAACCCTCTAACAACACTATCGAAATGCTAGATTTAACAATTGTGATTGTAGATTTCCCTTAAGAACAGTAGAATTGGACTCAATGATCCCCACATTCAACCACACATAATCGTTACATGACTTTGACGATAAGATGAATATTAAGATTGTCGGACAACCATAATTACACATGGTAGATCTTTTATGAACTCTCATAAGCAAGGTGGTAAAAGTAGAACCACTGAAATTTTTTAACAACTCAAGACAACACCAAATATGCCATCTGAAATAACCAAGTCTTCCCAATCATCCCACTCAACCAAGAGAACATCGCAGGATTGGTACCCTGATCTACCATTAGGGATCCACCCACAAAAGTGAAAGCACACGTGATCATAGCTAGTGATAATACTCACCAACGTGTACAAAACAAAATAGATGGTCACGTAAGAATTTTATGAAATAAAACTAAAGGTTTTCCTCTGAAGAGTCAATACCAGTCCTTACCATTGAGTTGACTCCACATACTCTTCACATCATTCCACTGAAGTCCACACTCTCAATACTAACAACCATCATGAACACTCCGACCATTTACCTTACTATAAACCCACACTTTTAAATGAAAACCTTTCTTAGGTACTTAACAATTAACAATAATAAATTTTTTGACTCAACCTAGGTATAAGTGCTTTCAAATGCTCAATACTGGATACAATTGATAATTTCCCACGTTGCCAATTCATATCTTGACAAATATATCACCACAAATGTAAAATTATAATGAAAAATATGAATTGTAAATTCAATCGTAAAACACAATCCCCTTATCTATCAACATTAGCTTGTACCTTAAAGATTTTTATGAATTCATGGATCTTCGCTTATCATTGATCGCGTCTCCATCGATCTTACAATATCCTTCGCTAAAAATTCCATCATACTCATTATTAAACTCAAAAACAAAACCAAAGCACTTATCATCACACTCAAGCTAATGTCTGTACACTCCTTTCTCAAGTCTTTTTCAATAGTTTTTAACCAATTTGATGGACCCATGACACTATTACCATAGCCACAACAAAACGAATGAAATCACGCATCTCTAAACCCAATTATTTACCCCTCTAAAGATACCTCTTTAGCCTTTGCAATCAAATAAAAATATTCTTGCTCTCGCCTCTCTCTAAAGGTTGTACTGCATCCCACTATTTTTCTTCATCATGAATTTAGATCGTTTAAATTCTATTCGAGTGGTGTCCCACCATCTCTTAAAACTTTCCATACAACCACGTTACACACCAAATATTAGAAAACTACAACCTTAGTTACTCGCAAGTCTTAATTACTATACAAAAATTTGCTTAACTAACAATTTTATTATATAGTTTCATCCCGTCACAATCCATCACGAACTCTTATTACCATTACGCTCAGTCAGCCTTGACTATTACTACGAAGTCAACCTTTTCATCAACACGACGCCTCAAACCCAGGTAAACTCATCAAATTCAAAGGACTAACCCAATTTTATACGCACTTTCTTACTAATACTTCAATTTCCTTCCCCAAAGTATACTCAATGGGACTTTCTTTATCCATAAACCTGTCATTTCGATATCAATCCACTCCTTTATGGCTTAAGATAAAATCACCAGTCCTCATACTACCATCCTTCTTCTTAACAAACAAGATATGAGCACCCCATGGGGAAACACTAGGACGGATGAAACCTTTATCATGAAGCTCCTGGATTTGAGCGTTAAGCTCTCTCAATTCTACCAGAGCCATGCAATAAGAATGGATGGAAATATGGCAAGTATTCTGTTCCAAGTCAATGCAGAAATCTATATTTCTATCTGGATGCATACCAAGTAAATCAGTAGGAAACACTTCTCTAAATTCTGACACCATAGGAAATAGACTCAATAGAGGGAGACTCAACCTCAACATCCCGAATATGAGCCAATTACGCCAAACAATCCTGCCCCACCAATTTCCTACCTCGTACGAAAGATATGACCTTAGCTTACTTAGGCTCGTACCCCCTTCTCACTTTAACCTTTCCCTACCCGAGATTTCTAGAGTTACCGACTTAGCATTACTATTAAGAACAGAATAATAATAGGGGGAAATCCAATTCATGCCTAAGATTATATCAAGTCAGTCATATCCAACATAACCAAATCAACCCAAATCTGAAAATCCATAACACAACAAGACAACACGATATACATGGGTGACTATGACTGACTCTTCAACTGGGGTAGAAACATGGATGGGGGCATCAAGTATATCCCAAATCATATCAAATTCTGAGGCAAATCGCACGGACACGTAAGAATAAGTAGAACCCAGATCAAACAACACATTAGCTATCCGATCACAAATAATAATAGTACTTGTGATCAGTGCTTCAGACCCTCAACCTCGATCTTTCCGAGAAAAACATAAATCTGATCCCTGCCATCTTGACGGGCAACCTCGTTGCTTGCTGCGCTGCTCCTCTACCCGTATTACCATTTCCCCAGCCTCCACGGTCTCACTGATTTCCTCCTCATATGCCTAGGTTCTTCACAATTTTAACACACTTAATAACTTAACCAAGTAAACATCGCTGCTATTGGAGCAGTCGTATCCTGACCCTTCTTGATATACAATCAATCCATGAATTCGTAGTATAACTTCTAACCTCAATTGACATAACTTAATTTCATCATTTGCTGAACAACCCATACATGTTATGACAATAATATTAAATGCATTTTCCAAAGTAATGGTGTTCATTATCTAGCCGTCCCTTACCAAAACTTCTAGAATGTTGTCACCTATAAACTTGAATATGCAAATCTGACCCTAATCCCTTCACAAGCAACGATAGTAGCTAGCTGATGAGTCCACAAATTGGACTCATTTAGGGTTATATTTTAATAGAAATTGGTCCTCAAATGCTTATTTTATCTCAATATTTGATGAAAACCCTTAAGTTTCAGGTATTTGAAGTTTTAAGGAAAGCATGGACACTACGTCACAAAAAGGAACGAAAAGGCTAAAAAGAACAAAGAAATGAAGGCCTGAGGATCGTCGAGTCCACTTGGTGAGTTGCTGAAGGGTCTTACTTCACCTTTTGTTCCAGTATGCTGAGCCCTGAAAAAAGATCAAGTCGGTGGAAAAAGAGAGTAGTCGGCGCATCGCCGAGCAGTTCCGCGAAGCAGTACCATGCCGCCCAATGACCCAGAGCACAACGATGCTGAAGGCTGGTGCAAGACGGTGATGAACTACACCAAAGGGCGAAGCACCGAGTTAATCGGCGATTCTGACTAACGACACCGCACGATCCGCTGCAACACAAATTTGTGAAAACTATAAACACTAGTTAGAGTTTTAGTTTTAGGGTGGAACAATTATTATTATTTTCACTTAGAGTCGAACAATTGTGATAATTTTCATATATAATAGTACTTTTTGATATTTTTGCTCTAAGTTTGAGGGGTTTTGAAGACTTAAAGAAGAAGAGGGTTTCATCTCCAAGGATTTGGACTTGGGTCTCTTGGATTCTTCATTCTTGGCCAGTAACAAGACTTAAATCTTCATACACATTTGAATGCAAGCTCATTTAGGTATTAAGTTATATCTCTTGATGTGTGGCTAAAAACCCCAATTCTTGGGGTGTGATTTAGCGAATATGGGTTAAGATAATTATTGGGTCTTGCTCGTTGATAGTTTAATCGTAGTTTAATTGTGATTTCGTTTAGTAGTTGAGGATGAATTTAATGAATTTGTAGTTGCAAATACAAGTTTATTTATGTATTTTCGACTTGCTCGAGAGAGAGAGGTCGTAAAACTAAAACTACTAAATTGATGGCTAGTGTGAGTGGGTCGACATGAGGTTGAGCTCGAGAGAGTGAACCCTAGTCCCATATCCACACACTCAGCTCGAGAGAGTGAGTGGGTTAAGGAGTAGGCTGGTCTTCATGCGGCAAGTAGGTGTCCGAGAGGAACGCATTTGAAACAGGGTAAGTTGCTCGAGAGAGAGCTTATTCCCCTTAAAATCTAGCCAAGGCACAATTATTCTATGAATCTTCTATCGAAAGCATGTACCCAATAATCTAGCTTAACCCGTATTCCCGTCACATCCCAAGGATCCCCTCTCATTACTTAGAAAACCTTGTTGATTTTGCTGTTTTTACTTACTCGTGACAAAACCCCATTGTTAATTGACACTCTTGTGTCCCCCTTTAATTTACAATGTTCTTAATCGTTAATGTCTTTAGCTACGACTAGTTAGAACTAAATTTTATTTCTCTATTAATTCTCAAAACTACTCCCTTGGGAACGATCCCAACCCTTGATTGGGTATTTATACTATTGCACGATCGTAGACACTTGCATCAGAAGTTGTGTCCTTGATTACGCAAACATTAAAATGGCGCTGCTGCCGGGGAGTGGTGTTATTTGAGAATTTTTAGATTAGTAGAATTTTTGTTCTTATTAGTTATAGTCTACTTACCTAATTTTTTATTTTGTTTTGTTTGTTATGTGAATATTTCAGAAAGCATGAGTGTTAATGATAACAACGGTAGCCAGGTAGGCCACCAAGACGACATCGGAAATCTCAATGATGTCCAAGAGCCTAACATCAATGGCCCCATCTCATGGGAGGTGTTGGAGCCATCCGTTTACCCCAGCCGAGGGAAATTGAGTGTTTCACATAACAAGCACCATGTTGCAACTTTTGCAACTAAAGGACTTTACAGCGGACTACCTCATGAGGATCCTCACGAGCATCTTTGAAACTTTGTAGATGTGTGCGGACCATTCTCGTTCAAAAACATCTCTCAGGAGTCTGTTCGGTTAAGGCTATTCCCTTTCATGTTGATGGGAGAGGCGTGCAAGTGGCTAGCCGAGCTACTACGTGAATCTATTACTTCTTGGGAGGAGTTGGTAACCACATTTCAAGTGAGATTTTTCCCTCATTCGAAGATGATGTCACTGAGGGATAGCATCCAGAGCTATAAACGTCTAGAAGGAGAGCCTCTGCACGAAACTTGGCTACGATTTAGAAAATTGGTGCTACAATGCCAGACTCATGGTCTGCCCAATAATGTCTTGCTACAGTACTTTTATCGAAGCCTGGATTCGGTGAATAAAGGTGTCGCTGATCAACTTTCACTTGGAGGCGTGATGCAGCAACCGTATGCAGTAGCAGCCCAACTTTTAGATGGCATGATGACCATCAATAGGGCATGGTACACCCATGAAGACCAAGTCTCCCCTTTCACATTCAAACTATCCAAGGAGCAGATGGACAAAGATAATGAGAGAGACCAAAACATGGCCAAGATCATGACACAACTTGATATTTTATCCAAAAATGTCATGAGGGTTGGTGCCCGTGGTGTCAATGTTGTTGGGGTCGGGTGCACAAATCTCGAGGAGGCAAATTTTGAAGCCTTATATAATGAGGAGGTGAACTTCCTAGCCAACCAAGGTGGTGGTTATCGTTCAAACTACCCAAGGCAGGGTGGTAACCAAGGTTGGGCTAGAGATGAATGATGGAATGATCATGAATGGAGAGACTAAAATCTTAATTGGAAGGATGGGGAGAAGGACAGATATGTGCCTCCCTACGAGCGCAAAAAGCTAAAGGATTCAGAGGGTGGTAGGTCTGAAGATACGCTTTTGCGTATCCTTAACAAAGTTGAAGGGTCAGACAAAATGCTGAAAGGCATGAAAGAAGATGTTTCTACCCTTAGCCAGACCGTCACCTCCCATTCTATTTCAATCAAGCAATTGGAGACCCAAATGGGTCATACATCGTCTCACCTCAATCTGAGACAGCAAGGGGATTTTCCTAGTGATACTATGGCTAACCCCAAGAGTGAGGTTTGAAGGTGGACTTGCGTCGTGCCACGATGTTAACTAAGGCGCTATTTAGGAGGCAACCCAAAACCCCTTTAATTGTTTTCTTATTTCTTGGTAAAATAATGTTGTGCTGATTGTGCAAATGGAAGTGTGGAGAGTGAACGAAAAGTGCAAATTGGCGAGCAACAGGTCCAATCAGCAAGTCACTGAATGGTTCGGCGACTCAGAACTAGACCGCCATTAGACTCAATGCCATCTTGCATTGGAGTCTGTAAAACAGGCGATCACAGGAAATTATTGGCGAACGCCGACCATGTCGGCGATCCCGACAGAGACCACCGTTTGGACCCCCCCATAAAACAGAGGTCCTCTAAATGTTAGTGAAGAAGCTAAACAGTCGGCGTTCCGCCAAGTGAGTAGGCGAGCTGGACTAATGTCACCGAGTGGGCGAGAACTGGACGGTTTTTGCAAGCCAAAGATTTAAAAGTTTCAACTTCATTCACTTTCCCTCACTTTTTATCTGCCCAAACTCACACTTGCACTCTATTTTCAATATCCCTGCACTTTGAGAGTATTTTAGTTGTTGATTTGTGTTTGAGATTTTGATTACATTGCTGCCTAACAAATCAATTCCATTTTAGTCAACACAAAAGAAATGGCTAGACCAAAAGTAGCGGGAAGAGATATGCCACCCCGACAAACAAGAGCGAAAAATTTTAGGAAAAATACTAAGGCAACAAATCCCCCCAAAATGGATAATGAGGGCAAGAAGCCTAGTTCCAACAAGGGAACAAATCCCTGAGACCCCACTATTCCCTCGTGGAAACGTGGATTCTTCACAACCATCCACTCATTTTTGGCGCCTTATGACTTGGACAATTTTAATAAGTCAACTGTCGTTGAATCTTCTGAAGAAGCTCCAGGGGCCATTATCAAATTCCAAGCTAACACATCGGGCAATGATGCCCAGACATATGGAGCGACTGTGTAGACATGATTTCTACCTCCGTCTCTATCTTTCTTTATTTTTAAAGTCTAGATATTCTGTCATTTGCATTTGAGGAAAAATTGCTTTTATTTGTGGTGGGGTGAGGCCCACCTTTTGTGTGTTATTTGTGACTCATGTTTTCACTTATATATTTGGGATTTGAGCTATCATTGTGTTAAATACTATTTTCTGTGGATGTTTGAGATTACGACTCTTTTTGTTTTAAATTGCAAAACGATTTTGACCCTTCCAATTTTTTTTGAAGTTTTCGCACATTTTTGCCACCTCTCATGTGTTGAATGTCACTGTTCTTTTGCAAAAAATTGAGCCTCGGTTTTGATCAATACCGATGGCTTGAATAGTGCTTACAACTCTTTGCATCTCGTTATGACTAGCCTTGTATCAAATTGATTCTCTTGTGATGATCATTGCACACTAGCGAAAGTGTGGAGTCTTGTTTAACTTATAGTGTCAATGCCTAGTGTGATGAGCTTACATGTGAAATATGCATGATAGATCCTAGAATTTGTCCCGTTGGTCCGGTCAACTAAGTGATGCTATCTCTTGATACGATCTTAGGCAACTTCGAAGAGTGTGAACCAATTTGACATATACCTCTTTTGTGACCTACCTTGTAAGTGTGTGATTCTCTCTTGAACACCCCTTGAGCCTTACCTTTTGTTGGCAGAAACTTGATGAAAACTAGACCTTTCTTAATCCATCACCCATAATCCTCATGAAGTTGTGGTTAGTTTGAATAGCCAACTTAGGCCAAAAGCCTAAGTTGGGGATGTGGTGAAAAGAGAAGGCAAATCAATAAGTGAAAGAAAGTCCCTCCTACCCATGGTTTTGAGGAAAATGGAACCCCTCCATATAAAAAAAAAGAAGACAGAAAAGAAAAAGAAAAAGAATGAAAAAGAAAAGTTGTGGAATAAAGTTGAAAAAGGAAACGGGGTTTCCAAACAATTCTTGAAAAGTAAATAATAGGATGACTTATAAGCACTAATGAAAATGATGAAGAAGAAAGGAAAGGAAGTGTTGTGAGCATCACATCTCATGAGGATGAAAGTCACTGAGCCTAAATTACCATACCTTTGAACTCAGCCCCATTACAAGCCTTGAAAAGACCTTTTTGATCTTGAGTGAGCTGAAACAAATGTTGATTGGAAAATACAGGCAAACCTATGGGTGAAATTATGCATTGCGTTCTTCTTTGTGAGTGTGAGCGTTGCATCTGATTCCAAAGCTTTAAACTGTGAAACCATTGTGTGAATATGGAATCATTCCTTATGTGAGGGCATTTGAACACTATAGTTGAGCTTGAACTTGCATTTGAAGCAAGTATTGTGAGCATGAGATTTGTTGATATTGGTGAGTCACACTTGAATCTTTGAGTGCACATTTGATCTTTGCATAAGTAAATTGAGTCTTGTTGTGTGCATTCATGATTGAGTCTTGTGTAGCACTGTTCGAGACACCCTTTTGGACTGCTGAACTTGAGTTTGCTTGAGGACAAGAAAAAGTTTAAGTTGGGGGTGTTGATGAGTTCACAAATTGGACTCATTCAGGGCTATATTTTAATAGAAATTGTGTCCTCAAATTCTTATTTTATCTCAATATCTGATGAAAACCCTTAAGTTTCAAGTATTTGAAGTTTTAAGGAAAGCATGGACACTATGTCGCAAAAAAGAATGAAAAGGCTGAAAAGAACAAAGAAATGAAGGCCTGAGGATCGCCGAGTCCACTTGGCGAGTCGCCAAAGGGTCTTACTTCGCCTTTTGTTCCAGTATGCCATTACAAGAAAATAGGCCTCTAACGAGGGGAATTGTAGTCGTTAAATGTCTAAATCCGATCGTTATAAGTCAATAGCGACTGGTAAATATTCGGTCGTCACCGGTAATTAAAAGCTCTGTCGTTAAAAGTTAACGACCGGATTCTAATCTAGTCATTAAAGATCCTTTAGGGACGACATAAATTCTGGTCGTTATAAATGATTTTTTGCTACAAGATTTGCCATTCGCTAATTTGTCGTCCCGTCGTTAAAAGAGCTTTTAGTAACTGAAATTCCCTTCGTTTATTATATGTTATTTTAAGTCACATTTTCTTTTACTAATGCTCATTTAACTATTTGTGAAACTTTTCGTTAAAGAATTGTAACAATCAAATTTCCCTATGCTAAAGTAAAATTTCAACAAATATAAAAACCAAAATAACACATCCAAAAGTAAATTAAATAATTAATATTCATAAATAAATTCATTGTTAATACAATGAAATATGCCAATCCACATCGCATAACATCATTTTTATGACTGCCTAAAAGAGAGAAACAATGAACTATATAACATATTATGTACATAAAATCCTTGTACAACTTGCTCTGCACTTTGCTCAAGCACAGGTTCTTCAAATTTTATTTTTTTTATCTGTAAAGGAAAAGTTTACATTAGTTTAGTAGAATAAAATTTTGGATGCAATAGTTCAAAGGAATTGATAAAGAAAAAAGTTTATAAATTATACCAGCATGTGCCAATAACATGACAGCAACAAGTCACCAACAAACTTAGGAGGGCCATTTTAAGCACTGCCAAAGAACAAAAATGAAACCAACTGAGTACTGACATATGATACAATTTGCTTCACATAGCAGAAGTCATTAAAACGGTGTCAAATTGATTTCAGATATCAACTTAATGAGACAATAGAAAGCAAATACAAAATCTATAGTTTCTCACATAGGGGTTCTGGGGGGTTACATGAAACATAGTTAATCCCAGGAGTTTATCCACAGTGATCATAGAACTGAAATATAGATAAATAATAAGCAATAAGTAACTGTAAAAGAAAATTTAGTAATCACCTAATGATTTAGCGGTTTCCAAAGGAGGTCAAAATCAATAATAATAACGATCTGACAAACATATACAACTCATTAATTATCAACATCTTCTGCATATGGCACATTGGTATATTGCCTAAATGGTAGCTGGTGGATCTGTTACAAGGTATGACACTACTGGTTTAGAAAGAACCTAATGAAACACGAAGAGTCAGTCAACTAAAGAAACTACAAAAAACAATTGAAAAAATTTATGATAGTTTCAGCAGTACAGTTGGGCAGCTACAAGAACCTAACTTCTACTCAAACGACTTTTATTGAGTATAATACATTTTTACACCTTATATTACAAAACATATGTTCAATTAGTTCTATGCCGAGGAACTTCTATTTAAAAAAATCATAAACATTTTACTTTGTTGCACAAATAGTGCTAAAGCATAAGTACCTTCATCTATGTGTTGGTCACAAAGAAAGTTTCTGATAGAATGTTTTTTGAGACTTCCACCTTCACTGGGAGTCACAGAATGTGAAAAAGAAGGTATCTCGGTCATTTGATGCATTCTATGGTTTACCTGGAGAAGTTTCCTTCGTGAATTCTTTCTTATGTTCCTGTCTGCGGGTCCCTTGATGCATCATGTGATTGAACGAGAGGAAATCCCTCAATGACTTCTTTCTTCTACTCCCAATCATCATCAATATTTTCTTTCGAATCAACAAGCAACGGGATACATAAGTAATATTTTATATTCAAAACTGGACCCATAATTAAAAACCAAAAATATATTATAAGTGCAACTACTTTGGGGTCTAATTAAAAAAATTACACAAGTGTCCATGCTATGTTCCCCAATCCAAATACCTAGAAAACAAGGATTTTCCATCAGTTATTGGCACAAAATAAGCATTTGCGGACACTAAATCTATCCAAATAAAGCCCTAAATGAGTCCAAATCGTGGACTCATCAACACCCCGAACTTAAAATTTTGCTTGTCCTCAAGTAAAACTCAATTTCAGCAGTTCAAAAAGGATGTCTCAAACAGTGCTACAAAAGACTCAATCATGAATGGACACAAAAAGACTCAACTTACTCATGCAGGGATCAATTGTGCACTCAAAGATTCAAGTTGTGACTCACCATTATCAAAGATTCTCAAGCTCACAACACTTGCTTCAAATGCAATTTCAAGCTCAACAAAGGTACTCAAATGTCCTCACACAAAGAATGATTCCATATTTACATACAATGGTTCAACAACTTATAGCTCCAGAATCACAATCAACACTCACACTCAAAAAGATAAACACAATGGATGACTTCACCCATAGGTTTGCCCTTATTTTCCAACCAAAAATTATTTCAGCTCACTCAAGATTAAAAAGGTCTTTTCAAGGCTTGTAACGGGGCTGAGTGCAAATGTATGGTCATTTAGGCTCAATGGTTGTAATCCTTATGAAATGTAGTATGAAAAAATCTTTCTTCCCTTTTCTTCATCATTTTTCACTCATGTTCAAAAGTCACTCCATTATTCACTTTCCATGGACTGTTGGACACCCCATTTCTTTTTGCATTTTCACAACTTTATTCCACAACATTTTCATTATTATTTTTTTCATTTTTTCTCTTCTTTTCTTTTTGTTTTTTTTTTGTACGGAAGGGGCTCCATGTTTTCTCAAAACCATGGGTCAAAGGGGACTTCTTTGCATTTCTTGATTTACCTTCTCTTTTCAACACACCCCCAACTTAGGCTTTTGGCGTAAGTTGGCTATTCAAAGAAACCACAAATCATGAGGATTATGGGTAATGGATAAAGAAAGGTCACAATTTCATCAAGTTTCTTCCAAGAAAAGGTTAAGGATCAAAAGGTGTTCAGGCAAAGTTCACACACTCACAAGGTAGGCCACAAAAGAGGTATAATATCAAATTGTTTCACACTCTTCAAAGTTGCCTAAGATCATCTCAAGAGCTTGCATAACGTAGTCAACCGGACCAACGGGGAAAATTCTAGGTGTCATCACACATGGTTCACGGTAAGCTCATCACTCAAGGTATTGACACCAAAATCAAACAAGACTCCACAATTTTGCTAGTTTGCAACGTTCATCACAAGAGACTCATTCGATAACCGACTAGTCACAAAGAGATGCAAAAAGTTCACATATTGTCTATGCAACTTCATTTGGCCTCATCGTAGCCGCACATTCAATTTTGTTTTATTATGAGCACTATTAAAGTCATCGGTATTTATCAAGACCGATACTCAAATTTGCAAGAGAACAACCACATTCAAACACAAACAAGAGGTGGCACAATATTTTTTGGAATGGTCCCAAAAATCTTTTATAATTAAAACAAGGAGCCACAATCTCAATCATCCACAAAAATAGTCACAATTAATAGCTCAAAAACCCAATATATAGACAGAACAATAGTCACAAAAGGTGGGCCTCATCCCACCACAAAACAAAAGCTATTTGTCCTCAAATGCAAACAATAAAATATCTAAAAGTCAACAAAAATAAGACAGAGAGAGAGGTAAAATGAATCTTGTCTACACAGTCGCTCCATCTGTCGGGGCATTAGTGCACGGTGTAGTGCTCTGATCTCGGGCATCAGTGCCCAGAGTCACAACCACAGTATCACCAGCTCCACTCGGGCTTGCCTTGGATGTCTCTGTCAGCAATGTCTGGATCATCGACTGTACAATCGTCTCCTCTAGATCTGGCAGGTCTCCATAAATGCTCTCCTCCCTCACATCAATCTACTCCTCATCGGTCTCCACCTCTGACTCATTAGCTGGTATGTCATCCATTTGTACAACTCTGGTGGTAGTCAAAGGAATCTCAGATTTAGCAGAAGCATTCTCTATCTCAGCTGCTTCAAATAAGGTGGTGAAGTGTATAGATTTGAGATAGTCCACATCCTTCCTCAGATTTGCCACCTCGGCTCTCAAAGCTATCACCTCCGAAGACTCCCCCTGTCTACTCTCACAAGTCGTGACTCTCGCAGTCAAATCATCAACAAAATCCCAGAGGGGGGTCAGAGCAGCTAAAATAACAGCCTCTATCATCCATGGCACAACATCCTCCAATCTAGTAGCCTTCACATCAGCCGAATGGGCTAAGTGCCCCATCTTCAGGATCATAACCTGAGTAATTTTGGTGGGTTGGGAAGAGGTAAAAGCACCCGAAGACTGTGAAGAAGAAGTAGGAGCAGAAATACATGAAGGCCCGGAGGCCAAAGTAGGCAAAGATGCCTCTGCAGGTATCGAATCAATGTCCACCTTCGGGGGTGTATCCACCGAAGCTTCTCTCCTCTTGTCGACCTCCTCTCATGTGTACTCGGCCTCAATATGCCGGATGTCAGTAGAGGAAGAAGGGGTAACCTTAATATCTCTCATATCATACCGGGACACTCTAGCAAGCCGACATAACTCTGTGATCAAGACTGGGAATGGCAAGGAGGTCTGACTCTGCTTGGCCCTCATGTCCATCTCTTGTTCTATGAGGAGTCCCAGGTTGATGCTCTTCCGGGATATGTTCGACCCAAGGCAAGCCGCCTTAGGGTGGCGTAGAATGGACTCGTTCTGGGAGGGCATGATGGTGCTGCTAATGAAGACAAACCAGAACTGAGCCGCAATACTCAAATCCCTCTTCTCTATGGGGATCCCTACCTCGATCCACCTCGAGGTGGTATCAGATATCAATGGATCAAGCCATCCCTTACAATCATCCAAGGACTGAGTATTAGGCAAGCCCTCATATGCCACTATAGCTCCTAGACCCCTACCAAGTATGGTATTAATATACTCGCTACTGCACCCAACTTCCTTACCCCGGACCATGACCGACTCAACAGGTCTGAACTCACTGGCCTTCTTCTTGCTCTTAGGTACCAAATCACCATATATTGAGTAAAATTCCCAGACCCATGTAGGAATGTACGGGCCTCGAGCCTGGTGAACTGCTCAAATCGGTGGAAATTGAGGGTATCCCTCACCCCAGAGTATCTTCTCTTAAGGCCCTCTATAGATAACAACTTCTCCTCGAGGATAGTCCGCAATCCATCAGCTTTTAGTCTTTTGAGAAGTCTGGGATGAGGGATTACTGGTGGCACTGGAGCTATAAAGGGTGCCGGAGCTGACACTGAATCTGCTGGGATGGAAGCTGAAGGGACTTTATCTGAGTCAGGGCGAGATCTAGCACAGATCTCAGCCCGCTAGAACTGTAAGGGCTGGTCATCCTCAGGCTCAGATAATGCAGCCCGGGAGTCAGCAGACATTTTTTCCCTGTCAGAGGTGTGCTCCGGAATTTCAGATACAGGCCTCTTGCCTTTGCCCTTGCCTCCCGTTGGAGGCCTTGTTCTTCCATTTTTAGGAGGATTTGCTCCCCCTTCATTTATCATAATACCCCGTGCACTTTTGCGGGGTGGCATGTCGATGTTTGTCCTTCCCATATCTTCAAAACATCAGGAGAAGTTAGAAGTGATACAAGCAAAAGCACAAAAGAAAAGATTGCAGAAAGACTCGTCGAACCAGTCAGCGAGTCGCCGAATCTTTTTGGCACAAAAATTCCCAGAAAAATGGCATGTCGGCGATAGGATGGGCCTTTTGGTGAATCGCCGACAGCATTCGATGAGCATGGATTAGCCCGCCGAAATTAACAGTGCTTTTAGGGATTAGGGGCGCAGACAAATGGCGATTAAGAAGATCTTTCAGCAAATCACTGAGTACACTCGGCGAACTCAGGCATCTCGCCGAAAGTTACAGAACCTTTTTTCAAGATTAAGCAAGAAATTAAAGGCGATAATGGGTGATTCAGAGAACCGCTGAGTGGTTCAGCAAGCTCGACCCAGCTCACCAAACGACCCAACGTGCCTATTTTCAACCCAACTTCCCAAATTCAACCACGCAGCCCCCGAAAACAAAATCAAAACATGCACTCTTACAATTAAGCTAAGACCCATACACCCATTCCCCCGGGATACTCAGACTTCTCTCGATTTGGTCGAATTTGGCCATTTGATGACTTTTGCCCTTAAGAATGACGCCAACCGCTCCATCATTGGGCAAATTACATCATTTAGCACAAATGTGGGTTACTTAGACTTCACCCGACTAGACCCAACAACATGCAAGAACAACCCCATAATTTTAATGAATTTTAAAACACAAAAAACTCAAGAATTGAACAATATAGGCATTCTAGGAACGATATTCAAATTAACAAAGGCACACACATACACAATTACGATCAGAGAGGCACAACACACATCACTAAGACAAGATTAATTGCAAATGAGTGAAAAATGCTAAAAATGAATTTGGGGTTCGAAAAACCAACCTTAGATGCCGAATAAATACTTTGAAATGCTAGGCAGCAAAGAAATCCAACTTCGAACACAAATTCAATGACTAAAATATGATAACAATGCAAAAATATGGAATACAATATTGCGGGTGTGAGTTTGGTAAGTTCAAAAGTGAGGGAAAGTGAAAGAGTTTGAGAGTTTAAACCTTTGGCCTTTAAAAACCGTCCAGTTCTCGCCCATTCGGCGACATTAGTATTGCTTGCCGACCCACTCGGCGACACGCCGAGTGGGTACTTACCTCGCCGAGTTTTACAGGACCTCCAGTTAATGTGGGGGTCCAAACAACGGACTAGGTCATGATCGCCAACCCGATTGGTGATTCGCCAAGTAGCTCCTGGGCTCGTCGAGTTTTACAGACTCGAATTTAAAAATGTCTTGAGTCCAACGACGATCAAAGTCAGGCTCGCTGACCTCTTCGGTGAGTCACCGACTGGACTTTTACTCGCTAATCTTCTCTTTTCAAACACATTCTGCACTTCAATCTGCAAAATCAACACGCGTTTATTTCTAAAACAAAAATAATGCGATAAACATTTGGGTTGCCTCCTAAGAAACATCGTAGTTAATGTCATGGCACGACGCAAGTCCCCACTTAAGTTCCATTAGTGGGGTTTGCCTCATTTTTGTAAGGTAGCCCCTCTTCTGGCTTTGGGTCGAGACAAGACAACACTTAGTCCATTTGGGACTCTAGTAGCTGAATGAACATGGAATGAGAGGTTGCCATTTGATTTAGCATCAAGATATTATCTCTTATCTCTTCCAACACTCTGTCATGTTCTTTGACTTTGTGTAGGATGAGTGTGAGGACCTCTTCAATTTGCCCACCCTCTTACTTCTTCGTCCTTCGACGCTCGTGAGGGGGGATGTACATGTCCTTCCTTTTGGACACTACCTCTAATTCCATGACTTTCTTGGCCAAGACATCCAGCTGAGTCAATAAGGTGGCCAATCCTTGGTCCTTCTCAGTTTCCTTGTTGGTCTTGGCCATGTGATCAAGGAGCTGGGTTGCTATTGCATAGGGTAGTCGTGAGAGACCCCCCAGAGATATTTGGTCAGCCACTTCTCTGTTTTCCAGACCAAAACCTTTATAGAAGTATTCCAATAGCATGTTATCTGAGATTCCATGAGCTGGGCACTGCAGCAATAGTGACTTAAATCTCAGCCATAACTCATGGATTGACTCACCCTCTATTTTCCTGAAACTTAGGATGTTATCCCTAAGAATCATCATTCTCAAATGAGAGAGGTACATTTGGTCATCATTGCTACAAGACATGCTCCTTTATTCTGCTCTAAACAAGCAACACGAAAAACAAAACTAAAAGTAAGTAGATTCAACTATACCTAACAAGAACAAAATTCAAATTAACTAAAGAATCTTAATCAATACCACTCATCGGCAACGACGCCATTTTGATTTCACATATCAGGACACTTCATCCATTACTAAGTGTCAATGATCGTTAGTCAGTAATATAACCTAACTAAATGAGTTGGGGTCGAATCCCACAGGGAGTGGTACGTGTTTGAGAATCAAGAGCAAAGTACGAATATGTTCAAGTCAATCATAGGAATAGATATTTACGAATAAAAACATAATTCAAATTAAGGGGTGACACAAGTGTCAAGAAAGGGGAGTTTTGTTTTAACTATCAGCTACAACAACAACAAATAACATGAATTAACAAGTAATGAGACAGGTTCTTGGGATGTGATTGGATTATAGGTTAAGGTAGACAAATGGGTAATTGCAATTGTTAGTAAATAGTTTTAAATCAGTGAATAAGCTAGACTTTAGTGGGGATAAACTTTCTCTCGAACAATTTACCCCGAATCAAGTTGGTTTCTCTCGAACACCAACAAGCAACAATTAAGAACAACCTACGCTTTAGTCCATTCACTCTCTCTCGCTAAATGTATGGAAAAGGATTTAGGATTCACTCTCTCAAGCTAAACCAATGACAACCCAATACCCACAAACCATCAATTCAGTAATCTTGGTTTTAAAACCTCTCTCTCGATGCCATCCCGATGACCTGCTTGACTGCCATTCACCTCTTATTCACTCATTGTTACCTCTATGTAGCCCAACCAACACTACACAATGCAGCCTAAGCCAACAAATTAACAAATCAAATCTCCAATCATAGAATTCTAAGTAACGCTACTCCCCGACAGGGAAGCCATTTTGATTAATGTTTCAAAGACACTTCATCCAATTCTAAGTGTCACCGATCGCTAGTCAATATAATAACAAAACTAAATGATTTAGGGTCGATCCCACAGAGAGTAGTTTTTCCTTCAAATTCAGTTATAGAAGTATAACAATAAACTCTTCAACTTAACACTTACTGCAAATTTTGGTTTAAACTTCAAATTTCATGTTATAATTATCAATCCAATTCAACACTTAACACGAAACGATCAAATAGTGAGGTAAGAATTGGGGAATCGACCAACCAATTATTGAATTCAACTTAGTGGATGAACATTGATGCTCACAATGGGATAAACTGTCGTGAGTAGGTAAAACTATATGTAAAGCAATTTTCTCTTAAACAATTACCTTATCTTAGTCAAATTCTCTCGAACTTCAACACTAGACGGAAGATGCCCAGCCTTCGTCCTCATCAAACCCACTCTCTCGAGCTAGATACAGAGGATAGATTCCATGTTTCACTCTCTCAAGCTGAAATCATGGAGACCCACTACTAAGGATAATGAATTTGCGACTTTGGTTCTGCACTTCTCTCTCGAGCAAGCATAAAACATTGAACTTGATACACTAATCATGCAAAATGACCTCTAAACATAGCAACAAATCAGACCCACTTCAAATTAACATCATTATTTGCAAATCAATGGCATCCACTTAGTAAAACTCAACAATTGATCACATAGTCAAAACCCCAAGAAGAGGGTTTTAGACAATTATAGTAAAAAAAGGAAAATCAACATCCATCATGTCTTCCATAGTTGGGTACAATTGAAAATTGAAAGTTAAAATCAACTAAGAATCTCCAAGAAAATCTTGCTAAAATCGCTAGGAAATTGCCTCTAGCAGTGGTCTTTTTCTCAATCTTTTGTTCCTCACATTTCAAATGCTTTCTCTCTCTAGCAAAAATCAATTTAAACAAATCTGAGGTATGACTGTTTAAGACCAATCGGTGAGGTAAGTCGGGCTTCGCCGACAGTTCGATGACTCGTCGATCGTCCTTTCTCCCCTTTATTTTTCACTTCTTCTTGGTCCAACTACTTTAATTTTAGGCGATCCAGATCGGGATCGCCGAATGATTCTGCAAGTCACCCTTTCTCCTTTTATCTCACCCATCAGCACTTGTTTGAATCTCCATCAACACTTTTGGCAACCTGGTAATCGCTTGTCGAATCAATCGGTGACACGCTGAATGGAACTGCTGCTCGCCGAAGTTACCCCCAGTTCAGCTCCAACATTCTGTAACTTTAGGCGGTAGAGTGGCAACTTGTAGATTCGCCGAGTCACATTGGCGATCACCAGCCCTTCATTTCTTTATTCCTTTAGCTCGCTTCGTTCCTTTTTGCACATTAGTGTCCATGCTTTGTTCCTAGATCCAAATACCTAGAAATTAAGGATTTTACATCAGTTATTGGCACAAAATAAGCATTTGAGAATTCTAAATCTATCCAAATAAAGCCCTAAATGAGTCCAAATTGCAAACTCATCCCCTTCCCAAGAGAATATTATAAGATGTGTCCATGTCCATTACTTGGAACACAATCATAAATTCCACCGGTCCAATTTTCATGGTTAACTTAATTTCACCAATAGTATCCCACCTTAAGCTGTCATAAGCTTGAACACACATTGTCGGGGCAAATTCTGTCAGGGTTAATTTTAAAGCTTTGGAGCATAAAGAGATGACATATTTCTACCCCTGATCCTCTATCTATCATGACTTTCTTTACATATTTCCCTTGATATTTCAATGTAAGATGCAAAGCTCTGTTATGTCCAGCTCCTTCTATGGGCAACTCATCATCAATGAAAGTGATGATGTTTGACTCAAAAATGCAGTTGGTCATTTTCTGTAACTAATTTATCTTGTATCATTTGATACATGTTCTTCATTCAGAATCTTAATCCACACATTATGATGTTCCTCTGAGTGTAAGAGTAGAGACAATAGTGAAATTTGTGTAGGGGTTTTCTTCAATTGTTCCACCACAGAGTAATTTGGAACCTTAATATTTTTTAGAAAATCTTCTGCTTCTTCCACAATAACTCCTTTCTTCAGCGGTAGATGGATATCTTGGGCCATCTTCCCTTTCCTTAACTCTTCTAGAGAATAACATCTTCTGGAGCGTGTCGGCCATCTTGCTTCATCCACTTCTTCAACAATCTCCTTTCCTTGGTAAAACACGACAATCTTAGTTTAGTTCCAAGGGACAACCTTTGGATCAGTTACATGGAGCTTCTGGACGAGCTTAACCAAGATAGGTTCTTTCAACTTTGCCTAGCAACTTTGGTCTTGTTGTGTTAATGAGAAGCCTTTTGATAAGTACAACATTGGCATACCCAATCGAACTTCAAGCCTCTTCGAAATTCCAGGGACACAAAACTTTGGTATCAAGAGTGACAGTTTCCACACTCAAAGATGTGATTGGTTCTAAACTCTTTAAAGACTCATCTTCCTAAGCAACTTTCCTGTTTTTCCAAGTATATTAAACTCTTGATCATCACAGATCATACCCACTAAATGAACATTATTTTAAGCCAGAAGTGGGTTATTAGTTACATTGGGAGTGTTTTTATCATCTCTCACAACGACCACTCCATGATCGATTAGCTTCTCTATTGCCCCCTTAAAGGTCCAAGAAATATCAGTGTTGTGTTCTGGGGCCCCTGAATGATACTCTCATCTTTCATTAGCTTGGAAACTTGGAGAATTTGGATTCACACTATGTGGTGGGATAGCTCAATCACTATTATCTTCCTTAACTTTTGAAAAAAAATGGAGTATGACTCTCCAAATGGAGTAAATTTCCTTTTCTATCCCTCCTCTTGAGCATAATTTTGGGTAAGAGGAGGGTTTTAAGGAACCTTATAGGGTATTCATTGTGAGTGAAGGTTTCCTTGAGTTGGGGCCCAAAAATGTGGGCGATTGGGAGGATACACGTATGGCTGAGCATTAAAGACTGTGTATGGAGATGAAGATAATGAATATTAAGGGACATAAGGGTAGTAATGTTGAGGATAACTAGATTGTCCCTGAATTGGTGGGCAAGGACAATCAGACTTCCTTGGAGCACCCCTTGTCCCTGACTCTAGAAAAGAAACTTCCTATTTCCTTTTATGATTTCCAAAACTGCCTGAACCACCTTGAATGGACTGTGTGGTAGCTTTGATTGCTTCCTAGCTCACAATCCATCCTGTTTTGAGACCGCTTTTGACCATTTCTTTAATCTTGATTGTTGTGTGAAATGGTCTTCCCATCGTGGCTTTTAGGTGGTGGAAGTAGTCAGTACTTTGAGCCTCTATGAAGATGTCAACCAACTCTTGTTCATCTAATGGTGGTTTGGCCTAGGCTGCTTGCTCTTTCCATTTAATAGCATATTCTCTAAAGCTTTCATTTGGCTTCTTTCTCATATTAGAGTGTGTATTGTGATCTGACATAATGTCGACATTGTATTGAAATTTCCTAACAAAATATTGAGCTATATCATCCCAGAGGTGCTAGTGGAAGATCTCTTGGTGTATGAACCATTATGAGGCAACACCAATCAAACTTTCACCAAAGTAAGCCATGCGTTGTTCCTCTTTACCCTATGCACCCCTTAGTTGATTGTAGTATCTCTTGAGGTGAGCTATGGGATCACCGTGCCCATCATACTTATCAAACTTAGGGGTTTTGAACAGGTGGAAGGTGGACATTTGGGAACATACACAAGTCTTTGAACACAACACTCTTGTGTCCTCCTAGCCCTTGCATACTTTTCATATGTTTCTCAATGTTTTTCATTTTTTTTTATCATTTCCTCTTGATCTGACCTTTGTGTGGGACTTTCAACATTGATAGAGGAATAAAAATTGATAGTGTTAGGTCCCCCGAATGTTATCTCAGATGTATATAACTGCTCTGGTTGGGCACTGAATTATCCCTTTTGAGTTGCTTTTTGCATCATTATTGGTTGTGAAAGAGTATAAACCAATGCAATTGTCGTGATAGTGGGATTATTCCTGGATAGCGTGCCTTGAGGACGTGTTGTTGATGGTCCGAACCAATAATTTTTTAAGGGACCATACCTTGGAAGGAAGAAAGTATAAGATATTGGGACTTGAGAAGATGAGGATCAAATACTTGTGATCTGAGGAAAGCCAGGAATGGACGTTGGTGGTTCTTGGCCATTGGCCCAGGCTTGACACAACTGTGCCATAACATTTCTCAGTGTCCTATTTTCTTTGATAGTGGCTGACTCTCTTGTCGTTAGATCAACTGGAGTATCCCCCTGATTCACCGCAGTTTCGATATTGGTTGTCATTGATGCTCTTACCTTAGACCTAGTAAAGTAAGGGTGTTCTGTCAGTTTATCACAAACCAACCACCGAAAGCTTACTAAATTAAAGAGAAATGAACAAACTTATTAGGGGTTAGACAATTTACACATCAATCACACATTTGTTAAGCACTTAACAACATGCGTTCAGAATTCCGTTGTCTCATCCCAACTTTGCTTTGTTCATTGTCTTCCCATTTTTCTTTTTCTTTTTTTCATAAAATAGTTTTGATCAAACACTTTGGAGGTTTCCTACCTATCATGTCAACACATGAATCAGATCATTACGTAGTTCAAAAATTTAGATTGTTTAATAAAATTAAATTAGAAAAGCAGAACAAACCCTTTCATTCATTTTTAATGTCTTGTAAAAGACTTTAAACAAAACGATTCAACCAACGGTTTAAACAAAATTATGATCAACATGATCTTTCTAAACAAAAGGTTAAACTAAAAATTTGAAGTCTTAAATAAAACAAGATACAACTAAAAAAAATTGTTGGACTCTTCTTCAATCTTCTTCATCATCCTGCGTTTTTGTTGTCCCCCAAGGTCTCATATAGATTTAACAATACCTTTGGCATATGAGGAACAATGTCACGTGCTTGCTCAGCCACTTCTGTGTCATTAACACAATGGTGATTTTTTATAACATAGAAGGTCTGTTCCTGCAACTGATGAACTTGACATCTAGCCCTTCCCATATTCTCATGGCAGTTATTCAACCACACCTGACAGTCACAAAGATTGTTCCTTCAAAGGGCATCTCACTTCTCTAACTCTTCAAGCTGATTACAAAGTTTTCCTCTTTTGATGATCATTTGTCTTTGCTGCACTTCGATAGCAGCGTAATGACTAATTTTCTTTTTTTCTCTTCTAACTGTGTTTTAACTTGATCATGTAAGTGCATCCAACGTGACTTTTCTTTCTCAAATTTCTCCTTCTGCTACTTAAAATCTCCTTTTCGGTGGTGCACAACATCTTCAGATGCCACTAAGTCCCTTTTTGATTCGGAAATCTCAAAGCTCTGCTCATTTTTTATCTATCGGGCCAAATGAGTTCTACTATCCAACTCCTCCCCTAATCGATTTAATTTCTCTTCAGTATGCTTCAATTCCCACTCCATATCTTGTAACTCCAAATGGTAATTCCTCCCTATTTGGACTTGAACTTCTTGTCGGGCTATGATGGCTTTGGCCTTCTCCAACTCTTTCTCCAACTGTCGTATAGTTTGCTAGTCTTTCCTTTTCCTATTGGATCCTTCGAGAGTGTCACCAAATGTTACTGGATCACCAAACCACGATAGGTACCTAGGTACCATTTTTCCTTTATCCTTCTCCACAACTATTGCTTTTTACTTAGAAAATATACTCCCGAACCAAATATTCAGAATATCCTTGCTATCAAAGGCAAAACCAATTCGGGTGTCAAATAAAATCTACTCATAAACAGAGTATTGAAGTAGTATCTAGATATGTTTGCTATCGTATTTACTAATGAAATCTTGATTTATTCGAGGAATGAGGAGGACCATGCAAGTTATCTCAGAATAGTCCTCCAAACCCTCAAGGATCGAGAGTTATATGCCAAGTTTTCTAAATGAGAGTTCTGGCTTGAGTTCGTGACATTATTAGGCCACATTATGTCAAGTGAAAGAATTTGAGTTGACACTCAAAAGGTTGAAGCAGTACAAAATTAGCCTAGACCCATGTCTCCAACTGATATAAGGAGTTTCTTGGGATTGGCTACTTACTACAAAAGGTTTTTTGAGGGGTTTTCATCTATTTAGTCACCGTTGACTAAGTTAACTTAGAAAATAGCTAAGTTTCAATGGTCTGAAGCTTGTGAGAAAAGCTTTTAGGAATTGAAAACTCGATTAAGCACTGCTCTAGTGTTGACACTACCAAATGGTACAGAGGGATTTGTTGTTTATCGTGATGCGTCCAGAGTTGGACTTGGTTGTGTATTGATGCAGAATGGTAAGGTTATAGCCTATGCCTCCAAACAGCTTAAGATTCATGAAAAGAAATATCTGACTCATGATCTCAAGTTTGCAGCAGCAGTTTTTTATCTCAAGATATAGCGTCACTATCTCTATAGCGTTCAGGTGGATGTGTTCACCAATCACAAGAGTCTCCATTATGTTTTAAGTTAGAAAGAGCTAAATATTCGACAAAGGAGGTGACTAGAACTACTTAAAGATTATGATATGAGTATTCTATTGTAACATCCCATATTCGAAAAAGGTAATGACCCAAAAATTCAGAAGTTGCAGGTGCCATCCATGAGGACCACACACAGTCTGTAGGTGGATCCAGGGACCATAGGTGGGGTCTGTGTATTGGCCACTCAGGGAATTGTCTAGGACGCAAGCGACGACTCGACCTACAGACCGTAGGTCGATCGACGGTCTGTGGTCCAGGGATTCATCGATGGCCAAGAGTCTCTGTACTTAGTGACAGAGGGACATGATGGACCGTAGGTCCATCAACGGTCCATCGATGGGGTCTCGTGGGTCACTACTGTCAATTATTTTCAAGGGTAGTTGGGTCTTTTCCTAATTAACTAATATATAAGACTTTTTACCCCCGAATTCACCCTATTTAATTCATTCTTCCAAATTTCCCAAAATAAATCAAATCTCCTCCTAAATATTCTCTCTCTTAAACTTGAAGAAGAAGAAGAAGAAGATTCAACCTAAGGTTTTAAGCTAAGGATCTAATTTCTCCATTGAAGGCTGGAATTTTGATTCAAGGTATGGTAGCTTTCATCCATGAATCTCTTCCATTTATGGAGTCCCCAAATTCCTCTATTTCATATGGTAGAATTCCCCAATTAGCTAGGATTTTCTTAAATCACCATGGGTTCGTTTGATTATTGATATTAATGATTGAATTATGTTTTAATATGAATGAATATATAATTTACAATGCTTTTATGATGTTTCCCCATGAACCCATGTAAACCCCCATGTTTTTCCGAATTGTGATCATATGATGTGGATTGTTGACTATGAAAGAAGAGTTTTATGATCTAAAGCATGAACTGATAGAATCACATGAATTTATGATATCATCCCTATCTAAACCTTTATTTCTATATTTGTGGATTGAAGGTAAGCTTTGAAACTTGAAAGGTCAAAGTATGAGTTTATGCATAATCTTATGGAACCTATGTAAATGTTTTAAGGGTGCTTTGTGAGTGAAGTGTCAATGATGTTGTTGTTGTTGTTGTTGTTTTGTTGAAATGATATTCTCATAAACAAATACTAGCATTTTGCGAAAGAGTTTCTCACATAATATGGATTCTTAGGTTGAAAGGCTTTCTCACCTAATTGAATCAATGAATAAGAGCTATTCTAATGAACTAGCTTGGATTGGCATGGTGACATGCATTTCCATGATTGATGAGAATAAGTACAAAATTCTATTCCGTGGGAATTATTCTTAGAACCAAGTTGATATTGACATTGAGCTGGAAGCTCTCCCGTTAGTAGAGGTCGGGTTTCTAGAAGAAGTCTCATGAGATAGAAGCTCTCCCGTTAGTAAAGGTCGGGTTTCTAGTAACAATCTCCTTATCTCATAAACTATATTCCTTCATAGGATGATTAGCTAGTGGATCCACTTAAGCTAGAAGTTCACGATTCTACCTTAGGCATGTAGAACAACCCTTTTTGGTATGGGAGACACCGGAGGATCATGTTATAGCTCACATGGTCTCTCTGCCGGATAAGGATAATTTTCCCACAACAAGACTAAAAGTGAACTAAGGTTATTCAAGAGTATCTCATATGTGTTCAAAGTTTTAAAAGATGATTTAGCTTGAATTGACCATTATGTTATGACTTATGCTTTCTAACCCTTTTATATCATGTTTTACTTGGTCAATTGCATGTCATGAAATGGAATGTCCTTCTTAGCATGTTTTAAACGTTTTTATTCATAGCTATCATACTTAGTGCATTTTTGTACTAACGCATACTCTTGCCTACATTTTTCCCAAATGTAGGGTCCGACAGACAGGTTCCCATTTTAGTGGCTAGAGCTTGGACTTTGATTCTTACCCGAGCTTGGTGAGTCCTCATGGTCCGAGGACGGGTTTCATTAATGTAGTTTCTCTATTGTATTTCCTTTTTGGACATGATGTATGGGTTAGGCCCACTTTCATTCAATTGTAATAGATGGTTATGTTGAGACATGAGTTTAGACTTCTGCTTTTCTATAAAACTGTGTTGGACTTAAAATGTTGTTTTACTCTTTATTGTCCTATTTCTTATGTTATGAAAGCTAAGTGGCTTGTATGGAGTCCTTTGGGCTTTTATACGTCATATTACATCTAGGGGGTACCCATGGGTCATGACATCTATACCATCCATGTAAAGCTAATGTTGTTGCTGATGCCTTGAGCAGGTTGTCTATGGGGAGAACTGTTCATGTCAAGAAAAGTGAGAAAGAGTTGGCTAAGGAAGTGCACAGACTTGCACGTTTGGGAGTTTGTTTGTTAGATTCCAGTGACGGTGGAGTAGTCATGATAAATAGGGCCGAATCCTTATTAGTATCAGTGGTGAAGGAGAAATAGGGCAGGGATCCTAGTTTACCTGAGTTGAAGGCAAATGTGCATAAGCAGAAAGTGATGGTCTTTGCACAAGGGGGATGTGGTATGTTGAGGTATCAAGGTAAGTTGTGTGTTCTATGTGTGGATGAACTCCCAGAGAGAATCATGGAAGAAGCCCATATTTCTCGATAATAGATTCATCCAGGTGTCACCAAGATGTACCATGACTTGAGAGAAGTCTATTGGTGGAGTGGCATGAAAATGTGCATTGTCGAGTTTGTTGCTAAGTGCCCATATTGTCAGCAAGTCAAGGTTGAGCATCAAATGTCATGTGGTGTAGCTCAATATATACCCCTTCCGGAATGGAAGTGAGAGATGATTAATATAAATTTTATTTCATGTTTACTGCGATCTCGCTGACATTATGATTCCATTTTGGTTAATGTAGATCGGATGACCAAATCAGCCCACTTCTTACCGATAAAGACTACCAATACATCATAAGGGTATGCAGCTCTGTACATTCGGGAGATAGTTCAGCTGCATAGAGTTCCCTTGTCTATCATTTCAGATAGAGGTTTTCAGTTTACCACACACTTTTGGAAGTCATTTCAGAAAGGTATGGGCTCAAAGTAAACTTAGTACCACTTTTCATCCTCGGACTGATGGTCAAGCAGAGCACACAATTCAGACCGTAGAGGACATGTTCAGAGCTTGTGTTTCCGATTTCAAAGGTAGTTGGGATGACCACTTGCCTTTTATTGAGTTTGCATATAATAATAGTTACCATTGCATCATTCAGATGGCTCCATATGAGGCTCTATATGGGCGAAGGTGTAGATTTCCTATAGGTTGGTTTGATATCGGGGAGGCCGAGTTTATAGGACAAGATTTGGTTCATCAGGCCATGGTGAAGGTGAAGACAATTTAGGAGAGGTTTAAAACACCACAGAGTCATTAGAAATCCTATAATGATGTTAGAAGAAGAGATTTGAAGTTTGAGGTTGATGATAAGGTATATCTGAAAGTTTCACCCATGAAGGGAGTTACAAGGTTTGGTAAGAAAGTAAAGCTCAGTATAAGATACATTGGTCCTTACAGAATATCCAAGAGGGTTGGTAATGTAGCTTATACGTTGGAGCTACCATCCGAGTTAGCAAGAGTCAATCTAGTGTTTGATTGATCCTGTAGTTACTGTGCCTACTGAGAGTATTCAAGTAAAGGACAATTTGTCCTATGAGGAGATTCTAGTTGAGATCCTTGATCTTCATATTCGCAAGTTGAGAAACAAAGAGTTTGCATCAATCAAAGTCTTATGGAGGACCTAATTTGTTGAAGAAGCTACTTGGGAGGTCGAGGAGGATATGAAGAAGAGACACCCTCACCTATTTTCCTTTGAATCAATTCTAGACCAAGGTACTAACTCTTTGTAAAGTACTATTTAAGTTAACATGGTGAAGTTTATGCTATTTGCATGCTTGTTGCTTCGTGTTGGGTTGTTAGATACTTTCCCACCCTTTCATGCAAGTTTGAATCCCATTCGAGGATGAATGGTCCCAAGGGGGAGATACTATAACACCTCAGACTTCGAGAAATGGCTAAAAAGGGAAAATGGACCTTGGACCCTTCACGAGACCTTAGACGACCAGTTTAGGAGACCCCGGCCTGTCTTGGGCATCGTGAAGGATTGCCCAAGGCATCGAAGATGAAGGCCACCTAAACAAGCCACTAAACAGCCTATGGTGACTTGTACGTTCCGTTTAGTGGTCCATACAAGTCACCCATCAGTATTTAAGTTTTGGGTCATCTTGAAACAATCATATCTCACAGTACAAAATGAATTAGGTGGCTCAGGACCCATCAAATTAAAGGTCTTCGAGTCCTCTTTCAAGCACCACCAAGTTTGCCAATTTCGACCCCGGAATAAAAAGTTATACCCGTTTTAGTAAAGCCCTATCGGGTAGGACAACTTGATGACCCACTAGATGGCCATGATGCATTAAATGTCCCGTGAAGTGTTAAACGGCCCGTGAGACTGGTCGTTTTGGGAAACCTTTTAAGTTTTAAAAGTTGGGTCGTTTTGGTATTTCCCCTTATGCATTTGATACTTAAACTACACCGTTTTAGCCCAATTATTAGACTAAACTACATTGTTTCACACCAAATTAAGGGCATATAAAGTGTTAATCAATTCCGTAATGTTCATCAACACTTCAAGACATTAGAGCAAGATTCCAAGAGAAGAAAGGCTAGTGTTCAAACGTTCTTCAAGTTTCTTCGATTTCGCTAAAGATCTTTGTTCTTCTATGTATGTGATTGAACATATAAATTTACACCACTTCCAATTCTAGGTGTAAAGATGATCGTTATCTAGTATAAAACCCAACAAAGAGTTGGGGTCGAACCCACAGAGAGCGGTACAATGTTCGAATTCAATTAGGAAGTACAAATGATCTAAGTTGTTATAGGAATAGAAATTATCGAAAACATACAAACAAATCTGAGGGGATGACAATGAATGTCAGATGGGGGGTTTGGATTCTTAATTAAAAGTTGAATCAAGTACCAAAACAAGGGAAACAACAATATTAAGAGGAATTCTCGAGATGTGATTGTTTATAAGCTAATTAAGCTATATGTGTAATTGAAATTTAACAATAATATGCTGAAATATTGTGGGTAGGCTGGAATTTAAGTGCAATAGCTTTCTCTCGAACAACTATTACGATTCAGGTGATTTCTCTCAAAGATCGACAAGCTTAACAAGATAAACAGCCCACAACCTTAATGTATCCACTCTCTCGAGCTAGATGGGTAGAATTAAGTTTATCATTCACTCACTTGAGCTGAACCCATATCAACCCAATACCTACATCATTAATCAAAAGCTTTGGTTCCATAACCTCTCTATCAAGCAAGTTAAGAACTCAAAATTAGAATTGCATTTGCAACTACAATTCATAGATTAAAACACAGTTAATGATTAAACCCACATTAAAATAGCAATTTCATCATTAAACAACAATACCATAAGATAATTAGATAAATAAACACATGATCACAGCCCAAGAATTGGAGTTTTAGCTACACATCATAAAAATAGAGAAACGATTACCAAATACATTAGCCATGATTAGGGTAAAGGTTCTAAAGTCTTTACAATGGTCCAAATTGAATAAATTCAAAAACCCACTTCCAAATCTTCAAGTTTGAGCCTCAAAAGCTTCAAAGTTTCCAATGGAACCTCAAAAACTAAGAGAAAACTCTAACTTTAAAACTCAGGGAATTAGAACTACTGAATCCTCTGAATAATTGATTGATTCCTTCTCAAATTTCATTCTAAATTTCAATTAATAATTGCCCTATTTTTGTCCTAAAAGGCCATTGGGCGGAGTAAGGCGGGCCTCGCTGAACAGGTCAGTGATCCGCCTTTTGCTTCCTTCAATCGCCAACTTGAAATGGTCATCAGTATTTCAGGTCCTGTAACTTTGGGCGATCAAAGTTGCCCTCACGGAGTGTCACGACCCAGGGGTTCCCCCTAGATGTAACAAGACATATAAGACCCCGAGAGGCCTCATACAAGCCACATATACATATCATAACATAAAGTAGTAGAAAAGTTGCAGAAATTAAAAATGTTTCAATACAATCACTGTCTTTTATAAAACGAGCGGAAGTCTAACAACATTGTCTCAAACCATCTAACCTACATATATGAAGTCTTGGGTCACTGCCCATACAATAGTCCAAGACATAAAAGAAAACATAAGGGAACGTGGTGATCACATCCTCGAACACAATGAGGACTCACCCAAACTTAACTTCGTTGATCAACAACGAAGCTAGCCACAAGTGTGTAAATTAGAAGAGCCGGATCCTACATTTGATAAGAATGTAGGCAAGAGTATGCGTTAGTACAATCAAATACTATATATGATAGCTTGCATAAACAATATAAACATATGCATTAGTCAACATAAGACATAAGGTAGAATCATAATCAATACATAATAAGCATCATAATGAAAGAGGAATACACCCTTAAGTAACCTCACTTAACCTTAGCCAAGACTTAGGTCATCCACCTTTAGTCGAGCTTGCATCATTGAAGGCATATCTAGCAACACTCCAAGCAAATCAACTTCATAATGTAATCACAACAATAAGACTTAATTTTAAAGACATGGGTGTTCGCCTCTATGCCTAGCTTATAAAGGCTAATGGGTATTCGCCTCTTGCCTTGCTTACTTTAAGATTATGGGTACTCGCCTCCACAATCACATCATATGACACGGGTACGCACCTCTACATCATTTCATAAGGATCATGGGTACTCCCCTCCATCTCCATTCATCATAATAAGAACATGGGGAATCACCTCTTGTTCACTTCTAAGGAGTATGGGAAATCACCACATATCCTTTAATATGGAGGTCAAGGGTAGTCGCCTCTAGCTTCATCATTCATTAAACATTTTAGTCCGGATTCATTTTAGGTGAGCAATCCTTTCAACCTAGAATCATTTATGTGAGTAAACCTTTCACATTCATTCAATCATGCTTAGCAATTCGTTAGGGGAAGTATCTCTTCCACATCATATCATTAGTATTCAACAATTCGTAGTCTAAGCCTTACTCTCAAAGCAATACATCTCATGATCATCATCTATGCTTTACTCTCAAACAATTAACATCATATTCATCATATATGCTTCAATCTAAACCAATTATAATCATGTATTATTAAACCTATAAGGAGATATCTAACCCATAGAGTTTCCCTCTCATGACATCAACCCAACATATCAATTCAACCCTAAAACCATAGGATAAGCATGTGTATATGTAATTTCATCCTAAATACATGCAATTTTATCAAATATATCATAAACAATCATAATCCAACTATTTGGATCAACATTCATCACAACCCACAACATTGGAAGAAACCCTAACTTGAATTAGGGATTTAGACTTCATAATTGGGGAATTCAAGGGACTCTATGGCAGAAAGGATCCCATGGATGAAAAGCCATCATACCTTAGTCCCAATTCCCACAAAACCTTGAAGATTGGAAGACTTGATCTTGACCTAGCTTCAATCTCCTTCTTCTTCTTCCACCTTTTAGAGAGAGAATATTTGAGAGGGGTTTTGGGTTTTCTTTTGGGAATTGAGAGAATGACTTGAATGCGGGATTTTGGGGGTTAAAAATACTTATATATGTGTTTTAGACTTAGGAAAAATGACACCACTTAGATTTAATTAAAATTGGAAAAGACCCTTAAGTCCCGAAAATAACTGTCCAGACTCAACCCACGAGACCATCACTGATGGACCATGAATGGACCTACGGTCTGTCCTAGTCAACCGTGGTTTGATTCAGAGATTTTTGTCCATCGACGGTTCCCCCAACCACGGGTCGTGGACCCATCCACGGGGCGTGGGTCCTGGCCGTGGTTCTGCCTTAGGCAGTTTTCCAAAGTGCCCCATCCACGAGACCCACATACCGGGCGTGGGTCTAACCACGGGGCGTGGCTGGCCCTCGTGGGTGACATCTGCAATTTCTAATAATTTTCCAAGCTTTCCTCTTTTGAATTCGAGGTGTTGCATTATCTCCCCCTCAGGATCATTCATCCTCGAATGAGATTCTAGGCATGTTTCTAAACGAAAAGACTCAAGACTAGCAGCCTATCATGCATGCAACTCATCTATATGCACATAACTAAGGAGGAAACATCAACTCCAATCTCAACTTACTCAGTGCACCATAAGGGAGTAGGAACTACATCTAGCAACCTAATATGCATGAAATTTCAGATTTCTTACACTTAAGGAGGAACTACCTTCTTCAAACTCAAAAGCAATGCTCAACACAATCTCATGGAGCCTAAATGCAATTTATACACAAAGCACACATTTAAGGGGGAAATCTCCACTCCAAGCTAAAACATGTTCAATAACTCCTCTTATTAAGTCTATAAGCAATTCATACTCAATACTCAACAACATAAGGAAAATACAACATAAAAAAATCAAGAGGGACTCATTACCTCAAACTAGATGAGGAGGAAAAACACTACTAAAAATCTGTCAAAAAACGATGGCAAAAGCGAGGGACTGCGTCACTTTTTTGGTCAAAATTGTCGGAAAAGCGATGGACTGCGTCGCTTTTTTGGTCAAAATTGACGGAAAAGCGACGCAATCACCTCCGTCGCTTTTTCGCTCGACGCTTTTCAAAAAGTGACGGACTGTGTCGCTTTTTGATTTTTTTTGTTTTAGAATTTTTTTTAACAAAAGCGACGAACTTCATCGCTTTATTTTAATTTTAATTTTATTTTATTTCTAAAAGGCGACGCAGTCCGTCGCTTTTCTGGAAATTTTATTTTTGATAATTCCAGAAAAGCGACGGACAAAAGGACCCTGTCCGTCGCTTTTTTGGAAATTTTATTTTTGAAAAATCCTGAAAAGTGACAGACAAAACCATGTTGTCCGTCACTTTTCTGGGATTTAAAAAAAATAAAACCCAGAAAAGCAACGGACAAAACCACGTTGCCCGTCGCTTTTATTGCACTATTTTTTATCTGCTGCCCACCTGCAAATGCAATTCAATTCAATTCTACACTATTCAGCCCAATCAAACATACACAATTATAAACAATCTAAACAAAACATAAAACAAAAACTTAAAATAACATTTAAAAGTATCTAAATCACAAATTAAAGACTTATAAAGTCTTTCAAAATTTCAAAAACTTCATAAATGTCCAGAGATCTAAACTAGGGAGTGGGATCTACATAATCATCCTCATCACTCTCGTCGTCGGTGTCATCGGGAGCCGAAGTAGTAGGTTGACGAGCGAGGTTCATCACTAGTTCTTTGATTTGTTGAATGGTCTCACTCATGCTTTCTTGTTCAGCTACTCTTCTCTGCTCTGTCTCTGGTAGTGTCGCTGTAAGTTTAGCTATTTGATCCGACATAGAAGCAAGTGCCTCGGCTTGAAGTGACGATCCAATACCTTCTAAGCCTGACTGGAGTTGTGTTACATCATTTCGAGAGCCTAGACCATAGACTCTACCCTTGTGTGTCCCCCCTACCACTTTTTCTTTCGAAATATGGGTGGAAAGTTCATGTGTCAATTGGACCAAACTATCTAGATTCTCAGCGACGTACTGATGAAAGTCATTTTGCATATTAAATATAAAAATTGACATCAATATATATACATATCATAAATATATTTACTATTAATATATATTATTCATATTAAATAACTTACAAAAGTTCATCCGGCCCTTTCCGCCACCCACACATCCGGATCCAACTCATTTTCTTTCTTCCTGACATGAGTCTTCTTGAAAACCTTTGGTTCAATGGGAGTGCGTCCCAATTCTTTTTCCTATAAATAAAAACTAAAATATATAACGATATATATGAATCAACTAATTATTTATTGAAAAGTTTGAATTAGAACTTACCATATCTTGTTCAATTGTTCCAACAATCTTTGCACCTCCGGTGTGCAACGAGCCACCTTTAAGACTACCTCTAGCCTTTTTGTCTTGATCTGATATTGCCTTAAACTTGTTTGTGTTCCAATACTGACCCAATTCATCAAAAACATGAGGCAACATCCAATCGGGACGTTCACCACTATCCCAAACTTTCTTTAGCCAGCTAGATAGTCTGGCGGATACCTTCCTCTCAAATGTGGTCCCAATGACCAAATTGTACCTCGACTCCCAAGTACACATAGTCTGAAAAAAAAATTGAATAACGTTAATTAGATCGATAGTAAAAAAATGTAAAGTCTACTAAACTTAACTAAAAAATATATACCTTAAAGTAATTAAACATCGCCTGGCGTATACTGTTTGGAATCTCGCTCCAAGAGTGATAAGCATGTGTATAGAGTCTTCTAAACACAGTCTTTTAAAGCCCGGACAACATCCTTTGCAGGATTCCACCTGCAAAACACATAATAAATATGTTAGTTCATGAATAATATATTAAAGTATAAGAAATAAATAAAGAAACTAACAAATAGATAACAAAACAAACTTACGATGATCCATCCGGCTCAATCATGACTCTACCAAGTTTGTCCTTCTGGCCAGGAGCTAGAGCAGGCATCATATCATCTGGTGTAGCACTAGGAGTGGATGTAGACGAGGGTGATACATCAGGATGCACAAAACGCTGAGTCAATGGAGGTGTATCGGCCATAGCATCTGACTGCTCGCTACTAGAATCTCCAATCCTCATGGCAGATAATTGAGGAGATGTACTTGTGGGAGATGAAGTACCTATCGATAAGGTCATGCTCGATGAATAGCCTGTAAAGGTAGGTCCTCGTAGCGTCGTGAAGGTAATGCATGTGAAGTAGATGAAGCACTGACTGGTGATGGTAATTAGGATAATATTGTCGAGGATCCGCCGTACCAAACGGAACAACAAATAAATAAGTATCATGGTTGATGCACTTTGGCGCAAAAGAAATAGATCCTCCAATATCCTCGGCATCTATGGGTCTCCTAGACTTCTTATTTTTTGCCTGTTTAGTCTGGCTAACTCCAAGATGCTCGCGATGTCTATCACTCTCACCGTTTGATGACATTTGTACGCAAATTTACATGTATAATATATATAAAAATCATAAATTAAATAAAATTAGCAAAATACACTTACATATATATACTAGCTAGCTTTCATTCTACAGTATTCCTCCTCACTTGTTTCAATTCCATCATTCTCCCATTCTTCCTCCTCAGTTGTTTCATTTTCATTATCGTCCTATTCTTCGTCATCAAATGATTCATTTTCCTCATTCTTGGATATTTCTTCCTCAACATTCAGTATCTCATCATCAGATACTTCTTCTAATATGTGTTGAGGATGTTGTAGTGTGGTTTCCAATTCAACATCAACTTGTTGAACAATTGCAACATCATTTTGATACGCCACATCTAAGACATTGTCAATTTCAATTCTTCCCAAATGCTTACTTTTTATAACAACCCACCAATCAACTTTGTCTCTACACAATGGATATGGAGCGTAATAATACACTTGTTTAGCATTTTGTGCAATAATAAAAGGATCATAACTTCTGTATTTTCTGATGTGCTTTTCAATTATATTATGATGATGGTCCACCTTTTTGCCTCTATGTGATGGGTCAAACCACTCACACCGAAACAATACAATTTTCTTCTTAGGCAAACCTGATACCTCACTTCAATAATCTCTTGAATGACACCATAATATTCAATAGTTTGACCAGTACCATCAATATCACTTTGTATGTAGACACCGCTATTATTTGTTTTCTTGTTCCTAGAAACTTCTTCAGTTTGAAACTTAAAACCATTGACACAATATTTATTCATTGTCAGTACTTGAGATTCAGGTCCAAGTGCTACTTCCTTCACTAATTGCAAATGTTGGACACTTGAGTATTCATCGTAAACCTACGTGATTGTTATTTCAAGTAATATAATTTAGTATAACATGAATATATTATTAAATACTTTGTGGTTGCACACTTACATAGTTCCTCAGCCATTTGGAAAATTATGTATAGATGGCTTCATTACCCGATGTGTTTACGAACAAGCTGATCATTTTACATTCAAGTATTTCATTAGTTAATGATCACTTTTTAGTATGTAATTTAATAACATATTTTTAACACTTACTTGACATATGGTTGAATCTCTGGAAAATTAAGCAAAATATGTGTCACAGCTGATTGCATTTCCATATCAGTGAAGCCTCGCTTTCCACACTTCTTAGATCCTCGACCATTTTGATTAAAAATTGATATCGGTGGAAATAAAGGATCAATATCGCCTTCATCATTGCGATTGGCCTATTTCTCCTACATGACACATCATCACCAAAGTAATAAGAGTAAAAATCACCAGTTTCTCTCCCAATATGACCTTGAACAAATGATCCTTCGATCCTTCCCCTTTGCTTAATCGTTTGCTTCGAACTGCCAATTTTTCTGCATGTATATATGTATATATATGTTAATATATAAAATACTTGGCGAATATATATAACTTAGTGAATATTTCAAATGGATACATCCATCTTGTTTGAACCAGACCTCCGAGGCGGGCCTCTTGTACAAGGTGAATTGGAAGATGCTCCATCACATCAAAGAAACCACATGGAAATATCTTCTCCAACTTTGTAGTAGTAACAATAATATTTTCCTCCATCCTGTCTAAACTACTCTCCAACAACTTTTCAAAACACAAATCTTTAAAAAAAAAGACTTATCTCTGTGATTGGTTTCCATATCCTTTCGGGTAGATGGCTAAAAGCGATAGGAATTAAGGTTTCCATGAACACATGACAATCATGACTTTTCATACCTATCAATTTCCCTTCATTCATATCTGCCCGCTTTCCTAAATTCGAAGCATAGCCCACCGACATCCTCAAATTTTTAACCCACTAAATAATTTCACGTTTCTCATCCAATGTGAATGTAAAGTTGTCTTTGGGCTTAACTATTTTACCATTCTGTAATACCTACAACCATAATTCTTTTCTCCTACAATATTTCTTTATGTCCATTCTAGCTTTTGGATTGTTTTTTGTCTGACCCTTAACATCCATCACTGTGTTAAACAAATTGTCAAAGTAATTTTTTTCAATGTGCATCACATCTAGATTATGTCATAGCATATTGTCCTTCCAATACGGCAACTCTCAAAATATGTTTTGTTTGGTCCAATTATGTTCAACACCATATCCAGGACGTCTAGAAGGTGAGGCTTTTGTAACTTTAGGTAATTGAGAAACTCTCTCCCAAATTTGATGCCCTGTGATTAATGGAGGTGGGGGGTCACTTTCAACCTTATTTTTCCTAAATGCATTTTTCATCTTTCTAAACTCATGGTCCATTGGCAAGAACTGGCGATGACAATCAAACCATGTATTTTTTCTGCCATGCTTTAAAGTGAATGCCTTACTATTTTCCATGCAATACAGACATGCTAGCTTTCCAGTTGTCATACAACCAGACAACATCCCGTATGCAGGAAAATCATTAATAGTCCACATTAAAGAAGCACACATAACGAAATTCTGCTTAGTTGATATATCGTAAGTCAAAACGCCTTCAAACCACAATTGTTTGAGCTCATCTATCAATGGTTGTAGATAGACATCAATCAAACTTTTTGGATTACAGGGACCTGGAATAACACAACTTAGAAAGATGTAGGGACTGGTCATGCTCATTTAAGGAGGAAAATTATACGGAGTAAGAAATACCGGCCAACATGAATAAGGCGAAGCATTATTAGAGAATGGTGTGAAGCCATCTAAACACAACCCCAATCTAACATTTCTTGGTTCACTAGCAAAATCAGGATATACATTATCAAAATGCTTCCATAATTCACTATCAGATGGATGAGACAAGACACCCGGCAGCCTTCTATATTCACGATGCTATCTCATATGTGGGGCAGACCTCATCGATGCATACAACCTCTTTAACCTAGGAATGAGAGGTAGATAATACATCGCCTGAACTGGGACCATCTTTCCAGCCGGAGTCCTCTTATAACGAGCATGTCAACAAAACTTACAATTTTCTAATTCACTATCAGTCTTGTAAAACAACATGCAACCATTAACACAACAATGAATTCTATCATACATCAATCCTAACTTGGATACCAAACGCTTTGCATGATAGAAGTTCTTTGGTATGTTAAACTCTGGATTAACTAGTTCACCCAAAAGATCAACCATTGAGTCCATAGCTGCATTAGGAACATTCCAATCTGATTTAATATTCATTAATCTAACTGCAACTGACAAGGCAGAATCCGGACTCCCTTCACATAGTGGACGACTAGACTCTTCTAATTGATCATAAAAGCATCTTGCTTCTTCATTAGGAGCTTCATCAAAATATTGTTCCGATTCTATCCCACCTTGAACCCCGAAAGCATCATTGATCATTTCATGAACCCTATCATGTTCAACCCTAATTTGGCCATGTGGTGCAACCATATTATATACATCCACATGCATTGAATTATAAAACATACCATCCAATCCATCACTTTCTCCATGATCAATCCATACAAAATATCTAGGCTTAAATCCATTACGGTACAAATGAACCATAATTGTATCTGGTTTAAAAAAATTTAAGCACTTACATGCACTACAAGGACACCTAACCAATCCATTATTCTTGAAAATGTCAAGTGTCATTGTATGTTCAATAAAATTTCTAACACCGTCAATAAACTCGGGTTTCAAACCAACACCAGTTTCATAATGCATATTATACATCCACAAACGATGATCCATCTACAAAAATATAGATATTCAATTATATTATAAATAAAATTTAATAATAATTTTACTACATTAATTCATAGTTAATATTATTTATAATAATTACTTAAAATCCCAAATTCAAACTAGTAGTAGTCCTAAAACTAGTTTAGTATTGACTTAACCACATTATTTATTTTAATTTATTTAAACAACTTAACAACTTTAACTAGTTTAGTTTTGACTTAATACAACAACTAAATCCACCAAGTAAATCACATTATTTAATTTAACTTATTTAAACAACTTAACAACTTTATAACTTTAACTAGTTTACTATTGACTTAATTCCAACAACTAAATCCACCTACTAAATCACATTATTTATTTTAACTTATTTAAACAACATAACAGCTTTAACTAGTTTAGTTTTGACTTAATACAACAACTAAATCCACCAACTAAACCACATTATTTATTTTAACTTATTTAAACAACTTAACAACTTTTTAACTTTAACAACTTAACAACTTTTTAAAGCTAAGTGTCAACACTAGATGGACACAAATCGATCTTGCAAGAAAATCAATTTTGTCATCAATAAGATCAACTAGTGTTGTACTTATGCTTAACAAATATATTATTTCTAAATTAAAGCTAAGTGTCAACACTAGATGGACACAAATCGATCTTGCAAGAAAATCAATTTTGTCATCAATTGGATCAACTAGTGTTGGTACTTATGCTAAACAAACACATTATTCCTAAATTAAAGCTTAATATCAACACTAGATGGACACAAATCGATCTTGCAAGAAAATCAATTTTGTCATCAATAGGATCAACTAGTGTTGGTACTTATGCTTAACAAACACTCGATGGACACAAAAAAAATTATCACAAAAATTAAGGCTAAGTATCAATACTAGATCGATGGACAGAAACACATTATTGAAAACAATTGTACTTGAACTTTAGAAATTTAGAAGCACCAACCTTATCTCCTACTTTGATGAAAGAAGCAATATAGTCTTGTATCAACTTTTTTAGATGTTGAGCTTCCTCAGTTGCCTAGCACGAAAAGTTCTAAAATTAGTTAAATATAAACTTCTAATCCAAAAATATTAGTTATATATATATTCAAGTTTTAATAAGTTCAAGTTTTCAATTCAAGTTCATATATATCTAATTTCTAAACTTAATTAGTTATATATTCAAGCTAATTAGTTCCAAGTTCAAGTTCTAATTTCAAGTTCAAGTCTAAGTTCAACTTCAAATTCTAAGTTCAAGTTCAAGTTCTAATTTCAAGTTCAAGTTCTAAGTTTAAGTTCAAATTCTAATTTCAAGTTCAAGTTCTAAGTTCAAGTTCAAATTCTAAGTTCAAGGTCTAATTTAAGTTCAAGTTCTAGTTAATTAGCTGATCAAAATTAAGTTTATATTAATTCCTAATTAAGTTTTCAAGTTATTATAAATTAATTAAGTTTAATATAGTTCTAATTAATTTATATTAAGTTCAAATTAATTAAGGTCAATAATATTTTCAAGTACTACAAAATTTTAATTAAGTTCAAATAAAATCCAAGTTCTAATAAGAATAAAAATAAGTTCTAATAAATTAAAGTCAACAACATTTCAAGTTCATATTCCTAACTAAGTTCAATTTATAGTAAATTCAAGTTATAATTTCCAATTCAAACTAGTCTTAAAATCACAAATTCAATTAGTTATATATAACCTTCAAGTTCTAAGTTCAATAAGTTCAAGTTCTAAATTCAAGTTAATTCATATCTAATTTCTAAACTTAATTATATATAAACTTATAATCCATGAATTGGTTATATTCAAGTTCAAGTTCATATGAAAGTTCTAAAACTAGTTAAATATAAACTTCAAATCCAAGAATATTAGTTATTTATATATATTCAAGTTTTAATAAGTTCAAGTTTTCAATTCAAGTTCATATCTAATTTCTAAACTTAATTAGTTATATATTCAAGCTAATTAGTTCCAAGTTCAAGTTCTAATTTCAAGTTCAAGTCTAAGTTCAACTTCAAATTCTAAGTTCACGTTCTAAGTTCAACTTCAAGTTCTAATTTCAAGTTCAAGTTCTAAGTTCAAGTTCAAATTTTAATTTCAAGTTCAAGTTCTAAGTTCAAGTTCAAATTCTAAGTTCAAGTTCTAATTTCAAGTTCAAGTCTAAGTTCAACTTCAAAATATGCTTTGTCTGGTCTAATTAAGTTCAATTAGTTCAAGATCTACAAAGTTAAAGCTTAATTAATTAATCAATACTAATTAATTAAGTTCAAGCTCTAGTTAATTAGTTGATCAAAATTAAGTTTATATTAATTCCTAATTAAGTTTTCTAGTTATTATAAATTAATTAAGTTTAATATAGTTCTAATTAATTTATATTAAGTTCAAATTAATTAAGGTCAATAAGATTTTCAAGTACTACAAAATTCTAATTAAGTTCAAATAAAATCAAGGTTCTAATAAGAATAAAAATTAATTTCTAATAAATTAAAGTCAACAACATTTCAAGTTCATATTCCTACTTAAGTTCAATTTATAGTAAATTCAAGTTATAATTAATTATAAGTTCTAATTCAAATTACTAAAATTCCAAATTCAAACTAACTAGAATTCAAACTATTAATTAGTCCTAAAATATCAAATATAATTCAAACTAGTCTTAAAATCACCAATTGAAAGTACTCCTATAATTCAAAAATAAACTAAAGTGCTAAAATCTCAAATTCAAACTATTAGTAATCCTAAAATCTCAATAATAATTCAAACTAGTCCTAAATTCAAAATTCAAACTAGTCTTAAAATCACAAATTCAAACTAGTCCTAAAATCCCAAAATCTAACTAGTTCTAAAATCCTAAATTCAAACTAGCTAGCTATTCCTAATCCCAAATTCAAACTATTAGTCCTAAAATCTCAATAATAATTCAAACTAACTCAAATAATACCCAAATTCAAACAACTCCTTAAATACCCTAATTCAAACTAATCTTACAATTCCAAAATCAAACTAATTAACTTAAGAAAAACCGAAATTCAAACAAATCCTAAGATACCCTAATTCAAACTAACCCTAACATTAAAATTTTCAATTCACAATCAACAAACACAAACTAACAATCAAATAATCCCTAATTCAAACTAACAATCAAAAACCCTAAATCATGCACTTACTAACTAACAATCAATAAAAACCTAATTCAATACACTAATTAACAAATTCAATACTCAAATTGAAAGAAATTTAAAATGATATTATGAAACCCAAACCTTGAATTAAAGGAGAAAGGCAGTGAGTCGGGGTCGGTGTGGGCAGCGGCGGCGTGGGCAGCGGCGGAGTCGGCGTCACTTCGTCAGTGTCGGTGTCGAGAGAGGAAGAGAGAAGAAATAGAAGAGAGATGGAGAAATGAGAAAAATCGCGTCTGCTAGTGCAGATATTTTAAAGAAAGTGACGGACAGCATCTCTATGTCCGTGGCTTTTTAAAAAAAATGTTTGACCAACATTTTGACCAAAAAGCGACGGACTAAGAGACACTGTCCGTCGCTTTCTTAAAATATTTGACTAGATATTTTGACCAAGAAGCGACGGACATAAAGATGTTGTCTGTCGCTTATTTAAAAATTAATTAAACAATTAAAATTAATAAAAAGCGACGGACGGCGTGACTTTTTTTAAATTAATAAATAATTATTTTTAATAAAAAGCGACGGACTACGTCTCTATCTATATAAAATAATTAATTATATATATATTTGGTGCAAAAATCCGCGAAAAAAAGTGACGGACTAAGCGATGCCGTCCTTCGCTTTTAAACAAAATATTTCAAAAAATTATTTTAATTAAAAAGCGACGGACAGTGTGGCTAATGGCGTCGCTTTTTAGAGCGACGTCGTATGTCGCTTTTAGTTCCGTCATTTTTTAGCAGTTTTTTGGTAGTGAAAGATGGGGATACTGGGACATCATATCGGCTTCCGCCTTTCAAGTAGGACCCTCAACAAGATGGTTTCTCCGTAACAGTTTCATGGAGGCAACTTTTTTTTCCTCAATCTCTTCACTTGTCGATCTAAGATCTCAATCAGGACTTCTTCATAAGAAAGGTTATCTTTCAGTTCCAACCCTTCTCGGGGAATTATGGATTTCGATTCTCCGACGTATTTCTTCAACATTGATACATGGAAGACCGGATGCACCCATGCCAACTCACTTGGCAAGTCTAACTCATATGCAACCTTCCCAATACGCCTCAAAATTTGGTAGGGGACTACAAAACGGGGACTAAGTTTCCCTTTCTTCCCAAACCTCATCACACCCTTCATGAGTGAGATTCTCAAGTAAACCCAATCAAGCACGTTGAATTCAAGGTCTCTCCTCCGCATACGACTTTTGTCGACTTTGGGCCATTTTTAACCTCTCTCTTATGAGTCAAACTTTCTCAATGGCCTCAAAAACTAACTCGGGTCCTATCAAAGCAACCTCACCCACTTCAAACCACCCGATAGGAAATCTACACCTCCTACCATAAAGGGATTCATACGGGGTCATACCAATACTCGAATGGTAGTTATTATTGTAGGCAAACTCTAGTAAGGGTAAATGGTCATCCCAATTTCCCTTGAAATCTATCACGCAAGATCTCAACATGTCCTCTAACGTTTGGATTGTTCGTTCTGCTTGCCTATCAGTTTGGGGGTGAAAATTTGTACTAAGCTTAACTTTGAGTCAAGACCCTTTTGAAAGGACCTCCAAAACTGTGAAGTAAACTGAGTACCTTTATCGGAGATAATGGACAAGGGCACTCCATGCAACCTTACCATCTCCCTCAAATACAACTTAGCATAATCTTCCGCCGTATAGAAAACTTTGACAGGAATGAAATAGGCCGACTTCGACATTTGGTCAACTATAACCCAAATCGAATCATATTGATGCCGAGTACGGGGCAATCCCACAATGAAATCCATATTCAAATCTTCCCACTTCCAAGTAGGAATACTAATGTCTTAGGATAAGCCTCCCGATTTCTGATGCTCGACCTTCACTTGTTGGCAATTAGGACACTTAGCCACAAATCTTGTAATATCCCTATTCATCCCATTCCACCAATAGATCTCCCGCAAATCACGATACATCTTGGTGGCTCTTGGGTGAATAGAATACCAAGAACTATTGGTTTCTGACAAGATCTATTCCCTCAAGTCATCGACATTCAAAACTCACAATTGACCTTGGTACCTTAGGACGCCATCTCCCCCTTGGGAGAAAGCCTATACGGACTTTTTTAGTACCGCCTCTTTCAACTCTACTAAGGTCAGATCAAGACATTGCTTTGCTTTAACATCGGCCACGAAAGACGATTCAGAACCATTATGGAACATAATACCACCCTTGGTGGAATCCACTAGTTGAACTCCCAATCGGGCCAACCTATGAACATCTCGAACCAACTCTTTTCTCTCATCATCAACATGTGCTACACTACCCATAGACAACCGACTAAGGGCATCCGCCACCACATTTGCTTTATCGGGGTGATAGAGAACACTCATATCATAATTTTTCAATAACGCAAGCCACCTTCTTTGGCGGAGATTTAGATCTTTTTGGGTAAACACATATTACAAACTCTTGTGGTCTGTGAAAACATCCACATGGACACCATACAAATAATGCCTCCAAATATTTAAGGCAAATACAACCGCCGCTAATTCTAGATCGTGGGTAGGATAGTTCTTCTCATGAACCTTTAGTTGCCTTGAAGCATAGGCAATCACTTTACCATTTTGCATAAGCACGCATCCCAACCCAACTCGAGAGGCATCACAATAAACAACAAAATCATCTGTCCCTTTCGGTAAATTCAACACCGGAGTGGAAGTAAGTCTATCGTTCAACTCTTGGAAATTTTTCTCACAAGTTTTGGACCATATGAACTTGGCCTTCTTTTGAGTCAATGCCGTCAAAGGAGAAGCAATGGAGGAGAACCCCTCAACAAACCTTCTATAATATCCAGCCAAACCCAAGAAGTTTCTAATGTTTGTCGATGATAGAGGTCTAGGACAACTTTTGACCACATCCATCTTACTCTGATCTACCTTAATACCCTTACTTGAAACAATGTGGCCTAGAAAAGCCATGAACCTTAGCCAAAACTCATGTTTGCTAAACTTAGCAAAAAGTTGTCTTTCCTTATGGATTTGCAACACAATCCTCAAATTATTAATGTGATCATCCTCACTCCTTGAATAGATCAAAATATCATCAATGAATACAATCACGAACATATCAAGTTATTGTCTAAACACCTATTCATCAAGTCCATGAACGCCGCCGGAGCATTATTCAAGCCAAAGGACATCCCCAAAAACTCATAATGACCATATTGGATTCTAAAAGTCATTTTCCTAATATCTTCCTCTTTCACCCTCAATTGGTGATAACACGATTGGAGATCAATTTTGGAAAAATAACTTGCCCCTTGAAATTGATCAAATAAGTCATTTATTCTTGGAAGAGGATACTTGTTCTTGATGTTTACCTTGTTCAATTGCCAATAATCAATACACATACGGAGTGCACCATCGTTCTTCTTAACAAACAACACTGGAGCATCCCATGGAGAGATACTCGGTCGGATGAACCCCTTATCCAATAAGTCCTTTAACTGACATTTCAACTCCTTAAGTTCTGGCGGAGCCATTCTATAAGGAGGAATAGAGATAGGTTGGGTATTGGGGAGAAGGTGAATCCCAAAGTCTATTTCCCTTTCGGGAGGAACACCAGGCAAATCATCGGGGAAAACTTCTAGAAGCTCATTTACAATAGGGACCAACTTAAGAATAGGAGTTTCGAACTCCACATCCTTCACCCTCACTATATGGTAGACACAACCTTTTGAGATCATTTTTGGTAAGAAACAAATTGACCTCTATGCATAGAATTTCCCCCTCCCACTCTAGGATAGGTTTATTTGGGAATTGAAATTTGACTACCCAAGTTCTACAATCTATAGAGGCATAACAGGAACGCAACCAATCCATCCCAAGAATAACATCAAAATATATCATATCAAGTTCTACCAAATCCACCAAAGTAACCCTATGGGACAAGGAAATGGGACACCTTCTATAAACCCTCTTAGCCACAACAGAATCACAAACAGGGGTAGAAACAGAAAAAAAGTTCTAACAATCTATCGGGAAGCACATCAAACCTCATAGCTATATAAGGGGCCACAAAGGACAAAGTTTCCCCTGGATCAAGTAAAGCATACACAACAATATGAAAGACCTTTAACATACCCATCACTATATCCAAGGATCTCTCTTGATCATCTCTAGTTTGGAGAGCATAGAAATGATTTTTCTTAGGAGCATTCCCACCCGAGCCACTTCGACCGGATGAAGGGTAGGGTTGAGCCCTACGATGAGTGTCTCCCTCATTTCTAGTAATCGAAGGGTAATCCCTTATCTTATGATCCATTTTTCCACACCCAAAACAAGCATTAGAGACCGCTAGATACTTCCCTTCATTATTTCTCCCACATTTGGCATAAGTAAGCATCAGAGGCCTATTGCCATATCATTATGGTTTTGGGTTAGACATTCTCTCATTTCTTGGCCTCGGAGGAACACTTGTAGAACCTTGCCCGAAGAACTTTTGACAGAACCTTGGATGACCCCGTCCACCAGACCTAGCATGAGAATAATTGCCATCATCCACTTTAGCACTTTTTACCTCTCTAGATCTTTCCTGAATCTTTTCTTCCTTAATTTGTTGGGCATCACCATAAGGCGAGAAATGTCCATGTCATGGACAAGCATAGTGGTGCAGCACTCTTTGACCACCATGTCGGACACACCTCACACAAACTTACTCATCTTGGCCCTATGATCCGCCACAATGGAAGGAGCATACTTGAATAGTTGAGTGAACCTCAAAGTGTATTCCCTTACTATAACACCCCGAAAACTAGTAGGCTAACTAAAGCTTAACATAGGGGTTAGAGTCATAATTATAACTCCTCGTACTTAAAATAAAGGGTTTCGTGTTATAACTTCAAGGTACGACCCCTCAAGGACCAACTAGGTTCTCTTGAGGAAGACCCCTAGAAAAATGCCAAAAACAGTGACCACGGCAGGACCCATGCCCCGTAGGTGGGTCCACGCCTCGTGGGTGGGCATCTCGTGGATGGGGCAAAAGTCTCTCACCATGAAGCACACCTAACCAGGACATTCCATGGTTCCATGCACGGTTCATAGGTCATGGCTTCTTGGTTCATGCATGGAAACTGCTTTTTGGCGGTTAAGTCTAGGGGCACTTTGGGATTTTTCGGTTTTAATTAATATTAAGTGGGGTCGTTTAAGATTAAATTAGGTCAACTATATAAGGATTATATATCACTAAATTAAGTCATCCAAGCCATTATTTCTAAATCACAAAAAAGAACCCAATTCCTCTCCAAATATTCTCTCTCTGGAACTTCAAGGAAGAAGAAGAGGGAAGTTGGAGCTAGGGTTCAACGAGAAAGGTTTTCTTCTCAAATTCATTGGATTTCATTGCTAAGGTATGGTAGCTCTTAATCCATGGATAGCCTTCATCCATGAAGCCTCTTCAAAGCCCCAATTTCAAAGATAGAAATCCCTAAAAGCAAGGGTTTGATTCCAAGTCATGGATTCCATTCAAAAATGATTCTAATGCTTGAATTACTTTATATTATGATTGAGTTGATGATTTATTATGGTTTTTATGTTGAAATCCCCAAGAATCCATGAAATCCCCATATTCCCAAATTATGATCTTGTGATGTGGGTGTATTGATGAAAGAAAGATATTATGAGATTATGCTTGTAGTATTTGGGTTACTTGAATTATGTTATTATCCATGTCTAATGTAGTGAATTTTAGATGTGTAGATTTAATATGAGCTTGATCCTTGAAAGGACAAATTATGATATTATGTATGTTTTATGAAGTTCTTGTAAATGCTTTAATGATGCTTTGAGAGTGAAGTGTTAATGATTAGGTTGTTATTGTGGGCTGATTGAAAGATTATTCTCATGAAGTCATAATGAACTTAATGTGAAAGGTTTTCTCACATAATGAAGGTTCTACGGTTTAAAGGCTTTCTAACCTAATTGAATCTAAGAGTAAAGGTGATCGTGGATGGTGATAGTTTATCAAGCATGGTCTAAAGAGTTATTGTAATGAATTAACTTGTATTTGTTGTCAAGGACATCTTTCCATGAGACATGAGTAAAGTTAAGACTTAATAAGCTATTTTGTGGGATTTATGTCTAGCACCGAGTGGATATTGAAATGAGATGGAGGTTCACACATAGTTGAGTCCGACATCCATAATGGTAACACTCACCTAGTAGAGTCCAAGTCTCCCAAAGTATGTCTCATGAGATGGAAGACTTCACTTAGAAAATTCTGGGTTTGTAGTAGCAATCTCTGTATCCTGTAACTACATGCCTCATAAGATGTTTAGCTAGTGGATCCAGCTAAGCTAACAAACCGGTTCTACCTTAGGCAAGTAGACCAACCCTTTTCGGTGTGGGTAACATCGGAGGGGATCATGTGATAGCTCACATGGTCTCATGTCGGTTAAGGCTATTTCCTAACTAGAACAAGATTATTAATGAACTAAGATATGCTTGAAGAAGTATCTCGAAGTGTTCAATGTAATAAATGAACTAAAGACATGCTTGAAGAAGTATTTCATAGTTTTCAAAGACAATTATGAACTAAGATATGCTTAAGGAAGTATCTCATAGGGTTCAAGAATAACAAGATGAATAATGAATTAAGACATGCTTAAAGAAGTATCTCATAGTGTTCACATGCAAAAATGAACTAAGACATGCTTATGGAAGCATCTCATAGTGTTCATAGACATCAAGGGCTTGACTAATGAACTAAGGTTAATACATTAAGTTTGGCATATGAGTCCACGAGTTTCAAAAGATGAGGAATATGAATGATGACCTAAAGAGGTTTACTTATCATGGGTAAGATTTATGGGGTCTTATTCATTCATTGTACAAATATGCCTTGAGGGTATTTATAAAGTGTTTCTCTTATGCTATGATGATTTATATGTTGATTATGCTTACGACTTATGCTTTTCCACTATTTTCATAATGATGTTCAAACTTAGTAAATTGCATGCATTCAAATAAAATGTCCCTTTTAGCATGTTTTCAATATTTTTATGCATGGCTATCATACTTAGTGCATTTTTGTACTAACACCTACTTGTCCTACATTTTCCCCAAGTGTAGGGTCCGGTTCTAAAGGTGCTAATTGTTGTGGCTAAAGCTTGGATTCGCTTATTCTCCTAGCTTGATGGTGAGTCCTCATGATTTGCGGATGGATGTTATCTCATTGTAGTTTCATTTCTTGTATTTCCTTTTTGGACTATGTTGTATGGGTCGTGTCCCTTTTCTCATTCGAATATTGTAATAGATAGCTATGTTGAAACTTAGAGTCTAGACTTCCGCTTTTGCTTATGAAAATTTTAGACTTGAAATACGTTTTTACTCTTATTGTTCTATTGCTTATGTTATGATATGCTAAGTGGTTTGTATATATGGAGTCCTTGGGGGTTCTATACATCATGTTACATCTAAGGGGTACCCCTAGGTCGTGACACTTACGCTCATATTTCCTTGCCTAAAGTTGATGAACTCAAGTACCTTGGCCTCTCTCATATCTAGATGGAACAATCTGTCAAGAAATACACATTTGAACCTTTCCCATTCTATGGGACCCGCTTTAACCGGCCTTGCCTCTTTCCACTGATTAAACCAAATCTGAGCAACCCATTTTAGTTGGTAAGCGGCTAGTTCCGCCTTCTCTACTGGAGTCATACCCATGATAGAAAGTACTTTGTAGACCTCGTCGATAAACTCTTGAGGGTCTTCCTCAACTTGGAACCATAAAAATTGGGAGGGTTCATTCTTGTAAAATCCCTCACTCTTTATGCCGTCGTACCCACACTTGTGTTCACGGAGACTACCACCTCTCTATTGGCTTGTGTTGTCATAGCTTGAGCCAATACTTGAAATGCCGACCTAAACTCTGCATTAGTCACATTCTCATTCAATGGGTCAATGGGAGCTTGTGGAGGAGCTTGGGCAGGAACCTAAGGAGGAACCTATTGCTCAACATTGCCTTCCTCCAACCTTCTAGCATTAGCCCTTCTATTAGTCATATCCTGAAAACCATCGGGCACGGATTAGGAGAAAGACTTATAGAGTTAAACTCCAAGGAATGACTTAGAGAAGCGAAGAAGTGAAGTTTCCTAAACATCTAATAGCCTCTCATTAATAAATGTGGCGCGCTCCACACTTATGAACAAGACTCTAGTAGACGTGGTTTGAGACATCCTAGAACCATTCTAAACCTTGTGCTCTGATTACCAAGTTTATCACGACCCAGGGGTACCCCCTAGATGTAACAAGGCGTATAAGACCCTGAGAGGCCTCATACAAGCCACTTAGCATATCATAGAATAAAGTAATAGAAAAGGTGCAGAAATTTAAAACTTTTTGATACAATCAAAGTATTTTATAAAACGAGCGGAAGTCTAACAACATTGTCCAAAACCATCTAAACAACATGAATAAAGTATTAAGTCACAGCCCATACAATAGTCCAAGACATAAAAGAAAACATAAAGGAAAGTGGTGGTCACATCGTCGAACACAATGAGGACTCACCCAAACTTCACTTCCTTGATAAAAAAAAGGAAGCTAGCCACAAGTGTGTGAATCGGGAGCTCCGGACCCTACATTTGATAAGAATGTAGAAAAGAGTATGTGTTAGTACAATCAAATACTAAATATGATAGCTTACATAAACATAAGCATTAGTCAACATAAGACATAAAAAATAATCATAATCAATACATAATAAACATCATAATGAAAGAGGAATACTCCCTTAAGTAACCCCACTTAACCTTAGCCAAGACTTAGGTCATCCGCCTTTAGTCAAGCTTACATCATTGAAGGCATATCTAGCAACACTCAAAGCAAATCAACTTCATAATGTAATCACATCAATCACACTTAATTTTAAAGACATGGGTGTTCGCCTCTATGCCTAGCTTATAAAGGCTAATGGGTATTCGCCTCTTGCCTTACTTACTTCAAGATTATGGGTACTCGCCTCCACAATTACATCATATGACACGGGTACTCACCTCTACATCATTTCATAAGGATCATGGGTACTCCCCACCATCTCCATTCATCATAATAAGAACATGGGGAATCACCTCTTGTTCACTTCTAAGGAGTATGGTAAATCACACATATCCTTCAATATGGAGGTCAAGGGTAGTTGCCTCTAGCCTCATCAGTCATTAAGCATTTTAGTCTAGATTAATTTTAGGTGAGCAATCCCTTAAACCTAAAATCATTTATGTGAGTAAACCTTTCACATTCATTCAATCATACTTAGCAATTCGTTAGGGAAAGTATCTCTTCCAATTCATATCATTAGTATTCAACAATTCGTAGTCTAAGCTTTGCTCTCAAAGCAATACATCTCATGATCATCATCTATACTTTACTCTCAGGCAATTAAAATCATATTCATCATATATTCTTCAATCTAAAACAATTTTAATCATTCATTATAAATCCTATAAGGAGATATCTAACCCGTAGAGTTTCCCTCTCATGGCATCAACCCAACATATCAATTCAACCCTAAAACCATAGGATAGGCATGTGTACATGTATTTCATCCTAAATACATGAAATTATATCAAATCTATCATAAAAAAATCATAATCCAACTATTTGGATCAACATTTATCACAACCCACAACATTGGAAGAAACCCTAACTTGAATTGGGGATTTAGACTTCACAATTGGGGAATTCAAGGAACTCAATGGTAGAAAGGATCCCACGGATGAAAATCCATCATACCTTAGTCCCAATTCCCACAAAATCTTGAAAATTGGAAGACTTGATCTTGGCCTAACTTCAATCTCCTTCTTCTTCTTCCACCTTCTAGAGAGAGAATATTTGAGATGGGTTTTGGGTTTTCTTTTGGAATTGAGAGAATGACTTGAATGGGGGATTTTGGGCCTTAAAAATACTTATATAGGTGTTTTATACTTAGGCAAAACGACACCACTTCAATTTAATTAAAACCGGAAAAAACCCCTAAGTCCCTAAATAACTGTCCAAACTCCACCCACGAGACCATGATTGATGGACCGTGGATGGACCTATGGTATGTCCTAGTCAACCATGGTTTGATTCAGAGATTTTTGGCTATTGATGGTTCCCCAGCCACGGGCTGGGGACCCATCCACGGGGCGTGGGTCTTTGTCGTGGTTTTGCCTGAAAATTACTTTTTCTCCTTCTCTTTCACATTCAAACATGTTCATAATCCACCCCATTATTCAACTAAACATGAATCACCGAATACCCCATTTTTCACTATTCTTACACACTTTATTTCACTTTTTTTGTTTTTCAGTCTTCTTCTTTTTCTCTTTTTTTTTACATAGAGGGGTTCCATTTTTTTCAAAATAATTCATCAAAGGGGGAGTTTTTCACACTTCTTGGCTTTCCTTCTTTTTCACCATACCCCCAACTTAAGCTTTTGGCCTAAGTTGACTATTCAAACAAACAAATACTTCATAAAGGCTATAGGTGATGGGATAAATAGGTCAAAGTTGTTCAAGTTTCTTCCAAGAAAAGGATAGGCTCAAAAGGTTCCAAGCAAGGTTCACACATTTCACAAGGTTGGCCACAAAGAGATATGTTGTCAAATTGGCTCACTCTCCAAATTTTTAGGCCTAAGATCATTCCAATTTTTTGCTTCACTCAATCAATCAGACCAACGGGGTAAATTCTAGGTGTCATCCAGCACAATGTTTAAGACAACCTCACCACAGAAGGCATTGGTACAATTATCAAACAAGACTCCACAATTTCTAGCTAGCGTGCAATGTTCATTACAAGAGACTTATTCGACAACCGGCTAGTCACAAGGAGATGCTAAAAGTTCACATATTGCCTATGTAACTTAGTTTTCTTCATCTTAGCCGCACATTCATTTCGTTCAATTAAGAGCACTATTTGAGTCATCGGTAATGACCACAATCGACACTCAAATTTGCACAAGAACAACCCAATCACACACAAAACCATTTTCATATCAAAATAATGGGCCACAATTTATCAACAACCAAGAAATATATATATATATATATATATATATATATATATATATATAACCAATGAGCTCCAATATTCACAAAAAAAAATTAGAATCAAGTCAATATTCACAAAACATCCCACAAGCGGTAGGTATGGAAATACCTCACCCCACCAACAAAAAAATGTTGTTGTCCTCAAATGCAACTAAAAAAATAAAAATAGTATGAAAAGTAACAGAGAAGAGGCAAAGAGAATCAACCTGCCAGGCTAGGCCTGGGGTGAAGTCTGCATATCTACAGCTCTCTGTGTCTGGGCATCAGTTCCTGGTCTCTTAGCTATCAGGACTATCTCTGATTGAGCATCAGTGCTCGGTGTCTCAGCATCCTTGGCTCCACTTGAGCCCACCATGGAAACGTCCCTCAAAGAGGCATGTACAGATGTATGTACAATGGCTCCCTCTTAGTCTGCCAAATCATCATAGACAGCCTCATCAGTCACACACAGTTGCTCCTCATCTGTTTCAGCCTCGGACTCAGCAGCAGCAGCATCAACTCTAACCTCATCTCTGATGGTAGCCGTAGGAACCTTAGAATAAGCTGCAATATCTGCACTCGATGTGTTGGGAATCGCCATAGTCCCAAATAGTGAAGTGAATTAGTGGACTTAGTTAGTCCACATCCTTTCTCAACCCCATAATGTCGATTTTCAAGGCCTTCACATCATAAGTGTCTCCCTGGCCCTTCTTACACTCTACAACTCTCACAGTCAGGGCATCCAAAGTCGACTTGTAATCCCTCATCTCAGCCCTAAGTGGGGACAAGGGAGCAACTATCACCCTTTCTATCATCTCAGACATAGCCGCCTCAACTCGGGAGGCACTCACATCAACAGAATGAGCTAAATGGCCCATCTTGTATAGCATGGCCTAGGTAATAGGAGGTCGGGAAGCAAAAGCAGCATCAATAGATCTAGGGGGTGAAACATAAGTAGTCGGAGTCTTAGAAGAGGAAGGTGCAGATGTACCTGAGGGTCCACTGTCCTGATTAGGCATGAATGCCTCTGTAGGTAACATATCAATGTTGACCTCCAAAGATATATCCATCGGTGCTGCTCTCCTCCTGTCATCCCACTGGTACTCGGCCTTAATATGCCGGATGTCAGTAGAGGAGGTGGGTGTCACCTCCACATTCGTCTTCTCATATCGAGGAACATGGGCCCGTCTACACAACCGGGAATGGGGGAGATGTCTGTCTGCTTGGCCCTCATGGCCATCTCCTGCTTAATCAATAGCCCCAGATTCAGCTTCTGGAGGGAAATGAAACACCCTAAAAATGCTGCCTTCGAGTGCTTGAGTATGGATTCATTTTGGGATGGAATGATAGTGTTGTTGATGAACCTGAACCAGTATCTTACAGCCATGTTCAAGTCCTTTTTCCTTATCAGTGCACCAGTTTCTATCCACATCGGGGTGGCATCGGAGATAAGGGGCCAGCCAACCTTTTAGGTCCTCCAAGGTCTTCTTCTGGACCAAGTCGATATAATCATGCATGAAGTCATAAGTGCACCCCAGAACAACATTTATGTTAGAACTTTCACACTTCACCTTCATACCCCGAACTATCATAGAATCAACTGGTTTGAAGGCACTGGCCTTCTTCTTCCCTTTCGGCACCAAGTCTCTGTAAGTCGAATAGAACTCCTAGACCCAATTGGGAATGTATGGGCCTCGGGGTTTAGTGAAAATGTCTAACTTATGGAACTTGAGAGTGTTTCATATCTCTGGATTCTTGTCCACTATTCCATCTGTGGACAATCTTTTCTCCTCTAGAATGGTCCTCAAACCCTCAGCCTTTAGCCGATTGAGTGACCAAGGAGGAGGACCTTGTACTGGTGGAGTCGGGACTACAGTCTATGTTGAAGCTGCAGCTAGAGGAGGAGGGGGAGTTTAAGGCACCGGGATCCTAGACAAATCATTCATCACCTTGGAGCGAAACTTTGTTCTCCACCTTGCCCTTGCATTTGCCTTTTCCTCCCTTTGTAGGGAGTTTTGCTGCCTTTTCTCGGGATGCAGTTTCATCCTCATTTATAATGATTCCACGTACCCGCTTTTGTGGCGGCATGTCTCTATCGACTACTTTGGGTCTACCCATTCCCGCAAAATAACATAGGGACACTTAGAAAAATTCCAGAAAAACATCAAAAATGAATTGCAAGAAGACTCGCCGAACCGGTTGGCGAGTTACCGAACTACTTGAGCGAGCCAAATCAGGCTCGCCGAAAGTTCCAACACAAAAATTTCAAAAGTTCAAAGCTGGGCAGCGATGTCCAGGACCATTCGCCAAATCGCCAATTGGTGTCGGCGATCTAGAAGTAGCTCGACAAAAGTTACAGTGTATTTTAAGGACTTAGAGGTGTAGAAAAGGCTATCAAGAAGCACTTTCTGCGACTCACCAAGTGAACTCGGCAAGCTCAGGCATATCGCCGAAAGTTACAAAACAAAAACTCAACATTTAGAGAAATTAAGGGCGATCTAAGGGAACTTAGGTATATCGTCGAATCCTTCGGTGAGCTCGACCCAGCTCGCCAAATGGCCCAACGTGTCAGTTTTCACCCCATACTTAAAAATCAAGCTCGCAACCCCTATAATCAAAATTAAACACCTACACTATAAAATTAAAGCATGACCCATACTACCCACGCCCTCGGGGTACTCAGACTTTCCCCGATTCGGCTAAAATTGGCCACTTGACATCTTTTACCCTTAAGAATGACGTCAACCACTCCATCATTAGGTAAAATATGACATTTGGCACAATCTGGGGTTACTCAAACTTCACCCCGATAGGCCCAACACATATTCAACACAACCCAACAATTACGACTCGATTTTAACAAGCAAAGACATGGGAATCAAGATTAAAGGCCTATTAGTTACGATTTCATTCAAGATTAGGCAAACAAACTACAATACGATGCTTAATACAACGCTACCCACAGATATCAACACAAAATATTGATTGCATTCGATTTCAACCACATATAGAGTTTGGAGTTCAGAAAACAAACTTGTATGTCGAAAAATATTTAAAATGCTAGGCGGCAAAGAAATCCAAATTCCGTCCCTAAGCAAAACTCCAAATACAATGAAAGTAAAATGGGAAAAATAATTCAAGAACTAATATTGGGTGAGAGAATATGGGGGTTAAAAAGTAGGAAAATGAAAGGATTTTAAAATTTTGAACAGTTTGGCCTTTAAAACCTTTCAGTTCGCATACCAGTCGACGGTATAAGATGTGCCCACTGAGCCACTCGGCTCCCAGCAATTTAGAGGTTCAAACAGCGGATAAAGTCGGGTTCACCGACCTGTTCGGCGAATCGTCGACTGAGCCTTTGGCTCGCCGAGTTTTACAAAGTTCCCCATCAATCTGGGTGGTTCCAACAGCGATCTAAGTCGGGCTCGCCGACCTCTTTGGCAAATCCACAACTGGACTCTTGGCTCGCCTAATTGCCACTTTCCAACACTTTCACTTTTCAACTTGCACAATCAACACCCATTTTTCAAAAACAACATGTAAAACATCAAAAACTTGGGTTGCCTCCCAAGAAGCGACTTATTTAACGTCGTGGCACGACGAAAATACCAATTCAAGCTTCATTTTTGGGGTTGACTGTTGTGTCACTAGGGAACCCCTTTTTTTGTTATGGATTCAATTGAGTCGACATTTGACCCATATGTGTCTCCAGCTGCTTAATAGAGACTGAATGAGAAGTCACCGTCTGATTGTTGAGACGTCCTCCTTCATCACTTTCAACACATTGTCCGACCCTTCAACCTTATTTAGAATGCGTGCAAGCATGTCTTTCGTACGGAAGTTCTCCTCGTAAGCTCTTTGTTCTTTATGCTTTTGGCGTTCATTAGGTAGGACGTATCTTTCCTTCTCACCATCCCTTTCCTTCCAAGTAGCATTACGATCACGCCATCTCCTATCACGATCTCTCCATCCATCGTCTCTATTCCAACCTAGATTTCCACCCGGACTTAGATAGTTTAACGAAATCCTCCTCCTTGATTTGCAAGAAAGTTCACTTCCTCATTGTACATCGCTTCAAATTGTGCTTCTTCGGGGTTTACTCAACCAACACCCACAACATTTACACTCTTCAACCCACTACCCATCATATTTTTCGATAATAAATCTAGCTAGGTCATCATTTTGGCCATGTTTTGGTCTCTCTTTTGATCTACGCTTTTTCGACATCCTAAAAGTGAGAGGAGACACTTGGTCCTCACGAGTGTACTATGCTCTATTTATCTTGGTCATGCCATCAAGGAGTTGAGATGCTACTTCATAGGGTTGTTGCATTATACCTCCAGGAACAAGTAGATCAGCAACTCCTTTTTTCACCGAGTCAAGACTCCTATAAAAGTATTGTAACAATATGTGGTTGGGCAGTCCATGAGTTGGACATTGAAGTACTAACTTCAGAAATCGCAGCCACGTCTCATGGATTGGTTCACCTTCCAAGCGCTTAAAACTATCCCTTAGCATCTTCATCTTCGGTGGGGGAAAGAATCTCACGTGAAACGCTATGGTAAGTTCATCCCAAGAGGTGATGGAATCCCTCGGTAACTCAGCTAACCATTTGGTAGCTTCACCCATCAAAGAGAATAGGAACAACCTGAGAAGACTGATTCTTGTGATAAGTTCTTGAATGAGAATGGACCACAAACATCCACGAAGTTCCAAATATGCTCATGGGGTCTTCGTAGGCCAACCCTCTATATAATCCTTTCATTTGGAGGAGTTGTAGCATCGTTCTAGTAACATGGAAGACAACATTACCCTCAATAGGAGGAGACGAATTGCACCAATACCACCTAATTGAATTGGGTCATTCACATCATTAAGATTCCCAATATCGTCTTGGTGGTCCACTTGGCTACCATTACTCCCGTTCACGCTCATCTCTTCCTCTGTTCAAAACAAAAAACACAAACACAAACCAAAGTAAGTTGATTCAAGTACAACCAAAAAAATCACAATTCAACTTCAGTCATAAAATTCTAAACAACACCACTCCCCGATAGCGGTGCCATTTTGATTGAACGTATCAGTTTACACCACTTTCAATTCTAGGTGTAAAGACGATTGTTATCTAGTATAAAACCCAACAAAGAGTTGAGGTTGAACCCACAGGGAGCGGTACAATGTTTGAATTCAATTACGAAGTACAAATGTGATTTAAGAGGTTATAGGAATAGAAATTATCCAAAACATACAAAAAAAATCTAAGGGGGTGATAATGAATGTCAAATGGGAAGTTTGGATTGTTAATTAACAATTGAATCAAGTACGAAACCAAGGGAAACAACAATATTAAGAGGGATTCTCGAGATGTGATCGCTTATAAGCTAATTACGTTATATGAGTAATTGAAATTTAACAATAATATGCTGAAATATTGTGGGTAGGCTGGACTTTAAGTGCAATAGCTTTCTTTCGAATAACTATTACGGTTCAGGCGATTTCTCTTGAACATCGACAAGCTTAACAAGATAATCAACCCACAACATTAATGTGTCCACTATCTTGAGCTAGATGGGTAGAATGCTAGATGGGTAGAATTGAGTTTTGGATTCACTCTCTCGAGCTGAACCCATATCAACCCAATACCTACAATCATTAATCAAAAGCTTTGGTTCCATAACCTCTCTCTCAATCAAGTTAAGAACTCAAAATTAGAATTGCATTTGCAACTACAATTCATAGATTAAAACACAGCTAATGATTAAACCCACATTAAAACAACAATGTCATCATTAAACAACAATACCCATAAGAGAATTAGACAAATAAACACATGATCACACCCTAAGAATTAGGGTTTTAGATACCCATGATAAAAATAGAGAAACGATTACCAAATACATTAGTCATGATCTTGGTAAATGTTCTCAAGTCTTTACAATGGTCCAAATTGAACAAATAAAAAAATGCACTTCCAAATCTTCAAGTTTGAACCTCAAAAGCTTTAAAGTCTACAATGGAACCTCAAAAACTAAGAGAAAACTCTAACTGTAAAACTCAGGGAATTAGAACTACTGAATCCTCTAAATGATTGATTGATTCCTTTTGAAATTTTCATTATAAATTTCAATTTATAGTTGCCAAATTTTTGGCCTAAAGGCCATTGGGCGGAGTAAGTCAGGCCTCATCGAACTGGTCGGCGATCCACCCTTTGCTTCCCTCTATCGCCAATTTGCAATGGCCATCAGTCCTTCAGGTCCTGTAACTTCGGGTGATCAAAGTTGCCCTCGCGGAGTCATTCGGTGATTTGCCGACTGCCCATTCCTGTCGCCAAGTTGGTTCTTCCCCAAGGCTGGCATGCTGGAACTTTGGGCGAGCTAAAGAGCCACTTGGCGGTTCGTCAAGTGGTCTTGGCGATCACCAGGATCACATTTCTTCATTTCTTCAGCTTGTTTTGGTCCTTTTTGCCTAGTAGTGTCCTTACCTTGTTCCTTAGCATACATACCTGCAAATCAATGATGTGACATCAGTTTATAGCATAAATTAGGCATTTGAGGATACTAAAACCATCAAAATAAAGCCCTAAATAAGTCCAAATCTCGGACTAATCAGTATGTAAGGCAATTCATAGTGTTGGACCAGCTCTTCTTAACGCCCTACATCAAAATTCAGTCAGAAATCATTACATCTAAAAGGATGTATTCCTAGGTCTTGATCTATTCATAATTCTTGATATTTGATTTCAATTCTTTCACAAGTTGAGGTTTTGATTCATATTTTACATGTGAATTTTATAATGTTGTTCATGCTTAGTATCACATGAACCCTATTGATTTAGTAAAGTTATGTTTTCAAAGAAAATTACATGAATGTTCCTCATATATTGATTTTGGGCTTGAAAGATAAGTTCTTGAGCATACGTTTTAAAAGTGTAAGTTTTACACAAAATCCTTGAAAAGAGAATCAAATATTTTTATATGTACTATTTGACAATTGAGAAAAAAGAAAGAGTATGATTGATGTTTTTGAAAAGTACTTCAGTAATGTAATAGTCCCTTTCTTTGTAAAGGGTGATTGAGCAAAGTGAAAAGTAAGTAAAGTAATAGTCTCTTTCTTTGTAAAGGGTGATTGAGCATAAAGTATATTGATTTTTTTGGGAGTAGTATCTAGCCTTAAATTGGGTAAGAGTCTATTAAAACTCAAAAGTCTCATAAAACTACATAGCCAGCGTAGGATAAAATAGCACTGATTCTTTGTGTGACTCCTCACTGCCTCTAAGAAGGCCTATTAGATGGATACATAGTTATAATATCATCTTATACCCCCAGCAAGGTATAGAATCACCTTTGCAATGTGGGCGAAATGTTGTATCAATTCTAGGATCATAGTAATGGTTGTCGGTTAGAAAAACTCCCCACAAGTAAAAAATGTTATTTTCATATTGCTTTTATTGCATATCTTATTGTAATGTTTAAATGATTTTCACTTCATGTTCATGTATTGATTCAGTTGAGTGCTTTTATTCATTCAGTTCATTTATTTGTTTCACTCAACCATTTTACATACTTGTACATTCAAATCTAATGATGGCATTCAACCTGCATCTTTTATGATGCAGATACAGGTGTTCATGATCATCAACAAGCGCTTCGTTGAGATCATTTGACCCTCCAGTTAGCTTTGGTAAGCCTCCTTGCATTCTTGAGGATTTTCCTTTTTCCTTTCAATTTAGTCCTTTTAGGATGTTGTGAGTCTTGTCCTAACATCCATATTGAACTATAGAGGCTTCATAGATAGTTAGAGTTGAGTAGTGTCTTAGTAATTCCTTTTGTTTGAGATATTTTGAGACTGTTTTGCAAAATATTATTATATTGCAATTAAGTGTTTTCAAACAGTTTGAGTTAAATATTTTCTTGAGTTTGAATGTTCTAAATTCTATTTCTAAGCTTGTTATCGCTTGAGTAAATCTTCCGCTAAGTATTCAGTTAGACCAAGTGTTTGCTTGAGGACCAGAAATGGTTCTCGAGTGCCGGCAACGTCCAGAGTGTAGGCTCAAGGCATGACAGACCAAATGAGGGGGGTCTTATATATTGTTCTTTTTGTGGAGATGGCAAGTTTCTATTGCTATCAGCTTGATTTTATAAGGTTAACTCTATGGCTTATCATTACTAAAGGCACACTACTTCCTAAGGTAAGAGGAGTTGATCAGGAATTGATTAATTTTTGGACCAAAATGTATGATTAATTAAGGAGGTGATTTAGATGTTTTTTTTTGTTGAATTGTGATTGGATCAAGTCAATCAATTGCTCACATAAAATTTTATTTATTAGTTGAGAGAAGAATTGGAGTAAAGGGTAAATTACTTCCTATTAAGTCTTATGTGAGACCTCTAGTAGTACAAGAACTAGTACTTAGATATTTTGTGAATTGTTGATAAAAAAAATTATTTGATATTGAAATATTATTTGTATTTATGTTGTATTGACAAAGTAAATTATGATTGACAGTACGAGGATGATATTTTAGTATATTCAAATATCAAAAATTAAATGGCCTTTGACCTAATATGTTATTGGATGAGTGTACATGATGTATTCAAGTTTCATCGAATCAAGAGGGTAAGACATCAAATTAATGTCTTGATGCACCGTGATATTACAAAATATTGGGTTCAAACCTTATTAAATTACGGCCTAGACCAGTGGCGTAGCCACCTTATTGCTAGGGAATTCATCTGAACCCCTTTTGACGGAAAATTATACTATTTATACATGGTTAAAATAATTTTTTAGGTATATATAGTAGATTTTGAACCTCCTTCGGCTACTTCGTGTGTCTATTTCTTCAGATTTTGAACCCCCTTATTGAAAATTCTAGCTCCGCCACTGACCCAGACTTCCTTTTATGGATAAGACATTGGATCTAAGTCCTAATGCACCATAGTGATGATATAATGATGACTAACACAATATAATTATTTTGACCACAAGTCATGAATTTTCCCTTGTTGGTTTGCTTCATTCTCTTATGTGAATGTTGTACCAGTACATGATAAGTCTGAAAGATAACAATGATTTGTGATTGTACAATGAATATGGACATGAGTAAAGAAAAATTATAATAGTCATCATTATGGATAAATGAAGAACATTATGGGTTCTCCAAATAGTCCTTCAAAATGTGAAGGTAGTTTTTATTATCAAAATGGTATGAAAGGTCATTGGACATGTGATTGTTGTCGACCCAATAATTTGACAAGTTTATAAATCTTCCATAAAAAAAAGAAGATAAAATGATGGTACACTTGACTTTTCAAAGTGATGTTGAGGTGTGTCATGGAAATATGATAAATTCTTGAAAGTGAATGTGTCAAAATATGAACAAAAAAGTATGAATAAGAACATATTCATGTATGGTAGGAAAATGCCACAACTCACCTTTACATGAGGTTTGAGAGAAATAAATAAATTTTATTTGACAGGAATAGTCAATGATCGTGTACGTTTATACGTCATAAATATTATGGTATGTTTATTGTGAACTATCGAAAGGGCAAAAGAAAGAAGTAGTTCTTGCCTATAAAGATTGTGGTCATGACCAAAATAATATTATTGTGTGGTAATAAAAAATTGTCATTCGTTGTGTACCTATGGTACGACAAAAGTAAAACAAGAAACATGTCTTGCCTATAATAATTTCGACCATGACAATAATAATTTAATTTTCTCTTTGAAGGAGATGTTTACCATACAGATGGTGTCATGGAATATGTGATAGTATACAAAATTAATTGTAAGCTCTAAAGAGCTATTGTGGTACACTATAAATTATAGGAAGATTTAATATCTTCAAATTGCGACAACCGAAACGGGTTAGAAATATTTATGTAAAAGGTTACACATCTTTTTCTCTTATTTGTTGTATACAAACATGAGCATGATGATAGATCACATGCAAAAGTGAACTGAAAGCTTACTAGAATAAAGAAAATATATGTTGGTATGACCGATTGACCATCTCGATTCAATTGTGATGCAAAAATAATTGAGAATGCATATGGTTGTATATTGAAGAAATAGAAAGTTCTTCATGAATTCTCATGTGCTTCTTGTTCTCGTGATAAATTGATCAATACCATCTATGGTTGGGATTATGTCCCACATTTTTTGAAACATATAAAAAGGTGAATATGGGTCCGTTCACCTGCCATGTGGACCGTTTACTATTATGATTTACTAGATGCATCTAGAGTATGGTCACATGTGCGTTCGTTATCAACTTGCAATTTAATTTTTGTAAGATTATTTGCTCGAATTGTTAAAATACGAGCATAGTTCCAAGTTATAAAATCATGTTGATAATGCTGGTTGGTTTAGGAGAAATTGTATGCCTTCAATTATAGCTAAATCAAAGGTTACTAGAGAAAATCTCTCAAAAGAAATTTGGTATGAGATGAATTTATTTAACATGCAACAATACTTGTATACATCAAGCCAACAAGGTTTCCCTATCAAAATTGGTTCAGGGTTAGAAACCAGATAGTTTTCATCTAAAACATTGAATGTGCGGTTATGATGTAATTGTCCATCATGCACAAAAATGGATCCCCAAATAAGATTGGGATGAATGTTACATATTCTGACATCAGGGGGAGATATGATTGATAGCTGAAAATTATGTAAGAGATGAATTATGAATTATCCAGATCCTTGTTAGAAAAAAAAGTAAACTTGAAGTTCAAGAGATAATTCTTTTGCATAATATTGCAAATCAATTGCCAGATGAGTTTACTAACCTTATGTTGTAATTCAGCTGCAAATGCTCCAATGAGAGATACTTGAAGGACAGAGTCTATGATACGCATGAAGCATGGTAGACCGATCGATTCCAAATATAAAATTTCTTGAGGAAGGAGAGGAGCAAATGATCAAGATGGTCAAGATAATGAGGCAAGTGCTTTAAAGGAGCACGACGACATAACACTTCATCAAACCTTGACAAGGGTTCAGGTACCTTAAATGATGAAAAATGAAGAGATCGATAAGTTATGTCATATTGGAATCATAGCGCTCAATGATATAGATCGTAACGAGGATCTTGAATTCAAATCTGTCATATAGTGTGGACAAATAAATGATTGGCCAAATAAAATGAATAATTAAAGCATTTTTTGTTTCACTTAGAAAAGTGACATTTTGAACTGATAGTTTGCAAATCAAGGTATAATGTCAGTGGGGTACAAATAAATTATTATGCATAGTATGACCGTAAGATATCTAGTACGGCTTGTGCCTTGAGCGTAAAGATTTTTCGCAAAATTCCTGACATTATTGGAGATATTTTCTCCTATGGTGGATGCAATGATGTTTGTTTTGATCTGGAAACATATGAAAAACTTGAATTCATATAATGAATAATTGTCATGTCTGGCTAGATAATGGAGATTATATAAAAATTCTTGAAGCATTCAAGGTACCTGAAGTATATAAAAGATTGAAAGAAACTTTTTCAATAAAATTTCAAGAATCGTTAAATGGATTGAAATAATAAAGGAAGAAATGATACAAAAAATGACTCTATTTGTCCTTGCATTTTTATAAAAATGTCAGGATCGGAATTTGTTATAATATAGTTGAGTATGCTGATCACTCGAACATTATTAGCACCTTAAAGAGCTTTTAAAAGTTGTTGAGTGTTTGAAAAGGAAATCTAAAATGAAAAGATCTTGGTAAGACACAATTTTGTCTTGACCTACATATTGAGAATTTGACAAATGAAATATTTGTCCATCAATCAACATACATTATAAAGTTTTGATACGATTTTACATGAATAAATCACATCCATTCAGTACCCCAATGATTATGGGATCGCTTGACATAAATAAAGATCCATCTCGATCTCAAAAGAAGGATGAAGAACTTCTTAGTGATGAAACTCCATATATCAGTCAATTTGAGGCACTAATGAACCTTGCTATATACGATCAAATATTTTGCAATGAGTTGATTGACAAGATTCTACTCCTCCCCAACAAGAACACGTTGAAATGACATCAAAGACATTTATTTGAAGTTATTAAACAAGATAATCAATTGCAAATGAAAGTATTTACAAGATGATTGTTGCTATGAACAAGTTGAATGAACAATTTACTTACAACAATGAAGTCACAAATAGAGTGATTTTTCAAGAATGTATTCGACTAAGCTCAAAACCTCATCATATCCATAAAACCAAAAAATGATATATGAGGATGAGTTCAATCATGCAACATCTTCGTGAATGTGATTTGATCACAAAGACACTATCAATATTTGAAAACTTGGTATATAGGATTGAATGACATCATCACAAGAAATTAAGTGATGTTTTAATAAGGGGGAGTATAATACGCATTGCACACTTTTTTTCTTAACCGACGTTTTGTCCCACCGAGTTTTCCTGGCAAGGTTTTTAATGATGCAACAAATAATGCGTATCAAAAGATATGTGTACTCTTTTTCCTTTATTAGAATTTTTTCCCACATAGTTTTCCTAGTAAGGTTTTAGTGATGCATATTATCTATAGACATCCAAGGAGGAGGGCTATAAATCTATTGAATAGTGGATTGTCCATTTGATTTCTTCAAGAATTAATTGAATTCATGTATGTATAATCCAAAGTGATATGAACCTTGGTGGATAACTATGTATCTACTAGTTTGACTTTTAACAAGGTAACCTTTGAGTATGATATTTCAACACTATAAATAGAGATATCATTCATCATTTGAAGGACACACTTGAATAAAAAGAAAAGTTCTCTCTTGCATCTACATTTCTTGCCTTCTTCTCTTTATACTTATATTGCTTTGATCTTCATTTTATAAAACTTTTAATCTTTTTACGTTATTAGAATTTTTATATATAGTATTGGGTCAAAATGTAAAAAATAAATAAAAATTATTGAAAGTATTTATCATCTTTAATTAAATCTCACATGTGTTTTGTTTACGAAAATTTATCCGTTTGGTTGTGGTGGGCATGTCGGGGGTGAAAGAGGGACGTCTAATCCAATTGTTCCGACGTCACAACTCACGAGACTTCTCCAACCAACTCTGAGGCCAACCCTCTCCCTTGACGCTTTCTTTTCTTCAAGCAAAAATCCCATTATTGCTTCCTTTCGTCTTTTCCGTTGAAATCAAATCACCCTTTTGCTCCTAAAGGTACTTCAGATTGTGGGTCTTGATCCAAAATTAGATACATTACTTGTTATTCCAAACCCTCATTCTTTTTTTGGGTTTGGGTTTGGGTTTGTGGGTATCTGATAGATCCTCACAAGATTTCCTTTTTTTGGGTTTTTTCTTAATGTATCAATCCTAATTTTTTATATAGGAATTGTTTCTTGCTGTATAGGTCTATTCCTGTTATTGATCGTAATATGAATGAACATTTTGGAAATTCAAGAGCAAGCTCGAGTTCTCCCTCTAGTTTGAATAGCAGTTCACAAGGTACTGAGGATGATCATGCCATTGCGAAAATCTTGGCAGAAGAAGAAGAAATTGCTTCGAGGTACGGGGGCAAGCTTGCGAACAGACTCTCTCATTTGGACTCAATCCCGGTACAATCATATTTGCTTGTACTAGACAGTTTTTCTATGTATATGACATAGTTTCAATATTGTCATGTTGTAAGTTATCAAGAATTTGCCTGTTTTGTAAATTTAGTGTTTGTCTATCATCTGTAGTAATGAGTTTTTGTATAGAGTTGCATTGATGTGAGCAGTGATTCAGTGCACGCTTTAATTCTTGGAATAATAATATGCTACTAACCATCATATTCTGCTTATAATCTTACTGTCTTTGCAGCACACTCCAAGGGTCATTGGGCAGATACCTAATCCTAATGATGCCACACTTGACCACGAGAGGCTCTCTGGCAGGTTGTGTATCACTTTACTTAATGTATCATAGCCCTTCAGCTTGACAATTGATCTTGAAACCACAGTTTGAAATGGAGAAGCCAGATGTATGACGTCGGGGGCTCTAATTGAAGATTTCCAATTTTATTTGGTTTCATAGAATTTAAACTGGTGTATTCAAATAGTTAAAATGAAAAGCTGATGCAATCCTAGAAAAGATATGGCCCTTTGCTTGTACAGTTTTTACGCTGTTTCTCTACAATATATTGTTCTCCGGGATAGTTAAAAGTACTTATTTGTGATCTGTAGTTTTCATCATATGTATGGAAAAAGCCATGAGTTAAAAGAGGAAGGATGTTACTTTATATCTCTTTACTATTTTGGTATTGTCAGTAAGGAATATTTTTCCTTGTTAATGTGTAATATTATCTATCATCAGGTTGGCAGCATATGGCCTTGCTGAGTTTCAAATTCAAGGAGATGGCAATTGCCAGGTTATTCTCTTTTAACTAGTCTACAAGCCATTCCTGCACTTGACATACATGCGTGCTATTTGTGACTATTTCCTTCGACTTATTGAACAGTTTCGAGCCCTTGCAGATCAGTTGTATCATAATCCAGAGTATCATAAGCATGTGAGGATGGAGGTTGTCAAACAGGTATGGGTACATTAAATTTTTAATATATTTTCCTTTCATCTCATTATTATCTGTTATAAATCAAGATGTTACCAAGGCTACTGTCATTTTATTCGAGGATTGTTTTTCACTAGGATCATCACATATTACAGCTTAGGTTCTCTTCATGTGATTTTTGTAAGATTATTAGTCTTAACCATAAAAAAAAAGATACAATTGTCGCTTTGAGGGTTATATGTACCTGAAGTATAATTCGCAACTCAATAATAGTGTAGCTTTTTTGCTTTTTGTAATATCAAGATTGAGTTAAACACTGCAGGCTATCTTTATCACAATTATCTACCACAAGCATCAGGGAGACTGAAATTCGGACAATGCCAGTTTTGCTAGAGTTCAGTTTCTGTTGGAACCATATCTCAGTCGTCATATTTTTGTGATTTGCTTGCAAACTCAAAGATATATGTGAACGAGGAAGTGTTGAGACTTGCAAGGTTCTTTATGAAGCTTGTGTTTGATAGCAATACAAAGAATAGAAAGGTTAAGATGTTGTCAAGGAAGAGATGAAATAACAAGTAATGCCTTATCATTGGTGTTCATGGACTTGGTTTAGTAGAAGTGAATAAAGCCTATCATCATCTTCTAAACAGAGCAACATTATTTCGCTTCAATAACATGTAGATCAAGTTCTAGTCTGAGAAGCAAGATATGGAATATATGCAAGAAATCCTCACCTCTCATGACACGAGTCTCAATCAAAATGGATCAATTCTTCTCTTTGATAGACAGATCATACCGAACCACAACATAAGAGAAAGCTAAATATAGAGTCACTACTTTGAGCTTAGGTGTCAGAAATTTTGTTATTTAAGTGGTACTCAAACACTGACATAAAAATGCTACTCAAGCTCATGCCCACATATGCTAGTATCAACCAAGTCAAAAAGTATTTCTTCTCTCTCCTTTAGTACTACTAAAAAATAAAAAAATATAAAAACTTACCCAGTTCAAGTTACATCCCTCATAAAAGAACCGAGCAATACAGAAAAACTAAGAGAATTATTAACTACCTAATAAAGTAGAACAAAAAAGCATCCAAGCAATCTCCTTACCCCATACATAAAATGTGCATTATCCTCAATGCATCCTATAAATAACAAGTGGGTAAAATAAACTCCCTGAAAGGCCAAATGCTGAAACATTTGCAGCTTAGGGGATACTCAGACTTCTCCAGACACAGTTCTTTATACGGGAACCCCACACTTAGTTTCACTTTGCTGCTCGCTTTTGCATACTTCTAATGACTTTACTTCCTTGCACATACTTCTACAAATACAAAAAAACGTAATACTACAAAAAATACAATGATATATATATATATATATATATATATATATAAAGAAAGCAATAAGATTTGGTTGCCTCCCAACTAATGACTAATTTAATGCAGCAACACGGTGCTAACACTTTCACCAGTTCTCCTTTCACTTTGAAGATACGAATTAATCCCTCAATTTTGCATCACGGGTGGTGGTAAAGGTTTTAAAGGACCATGTAGCGAACATTGCATATTGCACTTCTTGGCCTTTAAGTGAGGGACGCCAATTTTTCTTTTTGATGTGGAAAAGTTTAGAATGTAAGAGTCTTGTTCCTGATCTATACACTTCTCCATAGGTTCGGATGGCTTGATTCTCATGTCACCACCTAAACATAATCTACAAAAATGTAGAATGAGGTCTAACACGCCTTAACTTTAAACCATCATTATCATTGATATCGTGGCCCTGGTATACCTTCTCATCCTTGGCATCAGAATAGTATTCGGTTGAATGGTTAGGATTCCTCTTTCTGCTTTACAAGCTGGTCAATATCCACAACAATTGGTAGTTGGGCATCAAATGCCTCAATCTTTTTATTCAACTCAGTGTGCTAATCATGGATATCTAAGCCAAATTGGTGCATCTCTTGTCTGATCTTAGTTCTTCCTTCCATCAAATGTTTCGCCTCTTTGTAAGACCACCATGGAGAAACCCATGCAAGCTTATTAGTTGAGCTTGTTCTGTTAGCCAAGATTGACTCACTATCTCTGCTTCTTCATGACTTTCTTGTTGCAGTACCTCGTTCTCTTCTTCTGCTTGGGGTTCGTCATGGGTATCAGCTAAACCTGTAACTTGTAGATAATTATAAGTTTTAGTCTTAGCTTGCATTGACACTCATCCCCATGGCTTTCCTATTTTATGCGTTCTGCTCCAATATTTGCTTCATCATATCACTAAGTCTAGCATCATGTTCCGTATCTTCCACTTCATTACTCCGGTTAATATCACAAACAAAAGGAGAATTATAATAGAGGATTGGGGAAGAGGAATAAGACATTCCACTCAAAGAAAATGTGCGCACACTCTGCTCCTGAAAAAATGATGACAATTTATATTTAAGTGAGGTCCTCCACAGTACAATTAAGAAATACCAACATATGAATACCCATTACTCGATGAATTTACATTCCGAGATGCCATTTCAAAAAGGATAAATAATACTATAGAAAACAAATATATATACAAAAATAAAAAAATTAAATTGGACTAGACAAAAACAAAAGTCTAATTTTTTTTTTTTTGAGAAAGGTAACATTTACTTCTATATATCCACAGGTATACTACATCAAAGTGTAGTTCCCCTCCAAATATTTATACTTACATCAGCCCTAAGATCTTCTAGTTACAGCCAGTCAATAACATTAGAAACATCTTCAGAATTTCCTATTACTACTTGCTTACACCAAAAATAATAAAGACCTAGGTAGTTTATCTTTATCTTCTGAATATTGTTGTTCTTTCCTTCAAAACATCTTTGATTCCTTTCATTCCAAATTGTCCACCAAATGCATGCTGGGACAATCCTCCATCTCTCCTCCTTTTTTCCTGCATTTCCATCACTATTCCAGCATTTTAGAACTTCTGTGATTCTTCCTGGTTTTGTCCACTTGATCTCCCTCTTGTGAATGAACATCTGCCATAATTGATCTGTCCATTTGCAGTGTAAAAGGAGATGGTTGACTGTCTCCACCTGCTCTTCGCATAAATAACATCTAGAGCAAAGGTTGCATTTCCTCTTGTTCAAGTTTTCATGTGTCAAGACTTCCTCCTTTGCCAAAAGCCATGTGAAATAATTCACCTTGTATGGGATTTTTGTTCTCCAGATCATCCTCCAAGGCCATCCTGCTTTCTGCTCTTCAATAGGTCTCAATTCTCGATATGTAGATCTTACAGTGAACTCTCCCTTTCTCTCCCCTTTCCATATCAGTCTATCTTGCTCTTCTGCTAGATTGGTAGCCCTAGCCATTGTGTCATGAAATCTTGCTATGGATGTTATTTCCCAGTCATTTAAGTTTCTTCTCAGATGTAAATTCCACCCTTGTCCTGTCCATAAGTCTGCCACTGATGTTTCTTGTGCTTGACTTAGACTATGTAGCTTAGGGAATGCTTGTTTGAGTGTCTCCTGTCCGCACCAGATGCCATTCCGGAAGGCCACTTTTTCTCCATTACCAACCTTACATTTTGTTCTATCTTTGACCAGTAGCCATAGTAGCCGTAAGTTCCTGATTGATCTCCAAACACTACAATCATAAGGGCTGGTCACCCCATCTGTCATCCACTTGTCCTCCATGCCATATTTTGTTGTTATTACTTCCTTCCATAGAGATACTTCTGGTGAGGCAAATTTCCACAACCATTTCATCATCAAGTTGTTATTCTGCGTACTCAGATATCTGATATTGAGTCCACCCCCTCTCTTGCTAACTAGCAACTCCTCCCATTTGACCAAATGATACTTCTTCTTATCTTCACTGCCTTTCCATAGAAAGTTCCTCCTAATTGCATCTAACCTCTTGGTTACTTTGGCTGGTATAGGGAATATTGACATCATGTATGATGGCAAGGCATCCAGGACACTGTTGACTAGAGTTAGTCTGCCACCTAAGGATAGATATTGACACTTCCAGTTCACGAGCTTCCTTTCACACTTTTCAATTACACCACTCCATATTCCACTTGATTTGCTCTTAGCCCCCAAAGGCATTCCCAAGTAGGTTGCTGGTAGTTCACCTACTTTCCCTCCAAGCTTGTAAGTTAAGTCCTCAATATTTGGTACTGTGTTTACTGGATAAATGAAACTCTTGCTCTGGTTTATGTGCAAACCTGACACAGCCTCAAAAATATTTAAAATGACTGTAGATGAGTGATCTCTAGATTGTTTCTTGTATTCTCCCCCACTTTGAAACCTCTAATCCAACCATTTGCTCTTGCAGTCTGGAATAGGTTGCTCAACCCCTCCATAGCCAAGATAAAAAGAAAAGGAGATAGGGGGTCCCCTTGTCTCAAACACCTGTTTGATGGGAAAAACCCACATGGGTTTCTGTTGATCAGAATAGAGAATTTCACTGAGCTTATGCAATGTCTGATCCACTTTAACCATCTTTTACCAAAACCCATCCTCTGCATCATCTTCATCAAAAAGTTCCAATTCAGGTGATCATATGCCTTTTGGATATCCAGCTTGCATAGGATCCCTGGTTGTTTATCCTTTTTCCTGGAATCAACACATTCATCGGCTATCAACATTGCATCCATGAACTGCCTGCTCTTGATGAAGGCCAATTGTTGCTTGTTCACATGCTTATGCATCACCTTCTTTAGTCTTTCAGCCAAAAGTTTTGTAATTATCTTGTAAACTCCCCCCACTAAACTTATTGGTCTAAAGTCATTAAGTTCTTCTACCCCTATCTTCTTAGGTATCAAAGTCACAAAAGTAACATTTATACTCTTCTCAAACACTTCTTCCACATAGAAGTTTTGAACTGCTGCAACCAATTCTGTTTTGATGATATCCCAACACTGTCTAAAAAAAGCCATTGAAAAGCCATCCGAGCCAGGGGATTTATCCCCCGCACATGCTTTGATGCATTCTAGAATTCCTGAGCTTCAAAAGGGGCCATCAGTTGGTTGTTGTCATTTTCATCAATCATAGTACACTCCCTCATTTCCAACTCTGGCCTCCAATCCTCAGTTTCAGAGTATAAATTCTCATAGTACTCAGTGATCTCTCTTTGAATTTCAGCAGGTTCAGTTAGTAACTCTTCCCTGGCTTTGATTTTATCAGTAGTGTTGACTCTTCTGTGTGAATTTGCTACCTTGTGGAAGAAATTGGTATTCCTGTCCCCCTGTCTAAGCCAAACTGCCCTAGATCTCTGTCTCCATGCTGTTTCTTCATTTTTGACTATTTCTTCCAACTCAGTGGTAAGAGCTAATCTGGAAACTATCTCCCCTTCTTCCAAAATTCTCTGATCCTGTATCATTTCAATTTCTGCTAATTGATTGAGTACAAGTTGCTTTTGTTGTTTCAGATTCCCCTGACTGGTCTTGCTCCACTCTTTCAACTTTTCTTTCAATGCCCTCAGCTTTGCTACCAGTACAAAATCTGGTTTTCCCTGGAAATGAAAAGATCCCACCATCTCTTTACTCTGTCATTGAAACCTTCTGTAGTCGGCCACCAATTTTCGAACTTGAAATATGATTTGGTTGACCCCCATTCTCCACATTGTAGCATCAATGGGGAATGATCAGAGACAATTCTCTGCAGAATATTTTTTTGAAACTGGTAATGTGGTATTCCTCGGCATTAAGGTATGCTAGAGACCTCCAAAAAGGTAGTAACAAGCTAAGACAAGAGACTAATTACAGTAATCCTAAAGGATCTATAGACTGCTTGATATTCCTGAATTTTGTTTCCCAATCTTCAGAGATCATGAACCTGTCTAGTCTTGCTGCTGTGGAATGTCTTTCACCTTTCCTCCATGTGAACTCTCCCCCTGCTAATCTAAGTTCATTAATTCCATGTCTTCAATGAACCCCGAAAGATCTGTCATTGACCTACTGATTCTACTGCAGTTGAACTTCTCAGAAGGATATCTCACTGTATTGACATCCCCGCATTAGACCCAAGGACCTGTAAATAGACCTCTAGCTGCCCCCACTTCCCACCAAGTTTCTTTCCTTTCAACTCTGTCATTTGGGGCGTAGACTCCTGTTAGGTGCCATTTAAAATCCTAGTTTTTGCCAGAGAAACAACATGAAACTGAGTATGCTCCCACACTACTTACTTCCCCTTCCCATATTCTTTTATCCCACATAATTAGTATGCCTCTTCCCACTAGCTTCTAGTTGCACATAATCTGCCCATCTACTACCCCAAATTTCTTTAACTATGTTTGCAATCTCCCCCTCCAGTTTTGTCTCTTGAAAACACAACATCTGCTTTCCAGATTCTTAACATATTCCTGATCATACACCTTTTCTTCCCACAATTCAGTCCCCTCACATTCCAGGAAACAATGTTTAAATTCATTGATCCATGATGGACAAATACTCCCCTTTACTTCTAGAGCCATTGCTGTGAAACTTAGAATCTAGTTGTAGGTTCTTTAGTTCCAATTGCCCTTTCTTCTTGCATGTTGACTGTTCACTCTGTTTCCCCTTACTTTCTCGCTTATTACTGTCAATTTTCATCAATAATTCCTTCTCCCTCTCCTCACATCCTTTGAAATTAACCACAAATTCCGAGCTAAGTTTGATTATATTTTGTTGTATCCATTCTGAGGTGCTCAGTGTGTTGTAGTCTTCCTCTGGGAATTGGATACCCAGTGGGATAACATCCTCCGATCCTCCATTTGTATTCTCCTCTGCCAATGATTGTACCATTATCGCTGTACTTTTCTCCCCCAATTCTTCCTTATTTTTTCCAGGCATGTCTACCATATGTCTTGCAACTTCCAGTTCCCCATCGTCCCTATTCCATGGTGTAATTTGACTTTGAGCTTTATTTTCCTTCGTTTGATTCGCTGCTATCTCAATGTTAAAAATGTCTTCTGAAGGGATTTGTAAAGCTTGGGCTCTAGCCTTTTCTCCAACAATTGGGTCCAAAAGAATTGGGCCCAAATTTGGGCCCACTTTCCTTTGACCTAGTTTTTGTATGCTATAAACATTATATTCTCCCCTTTTAAATCTCGGGCCCACTTGCATGAGAGACCCCTCACTGGAAGACCCCACGTGCCCATCCACCTTTTTCGCTGCTATTACCTCCTTTGTTATCTGCAAAAGCTGATCTTGGGTATTGACTGCTGGGTATTCTCCCTTCTCCTCTCTCCTCTTCTCTGAAAATTTCACGGTGACCGGAGCTTCACACCACACCGGAATGGTGTAAGTGAAATCATCGCAGGTTATTTCTACTTCTCTGGGAATCCGTTCGCCGTCGCCTTGTTCTTTTATTCTTGCCCAATGAAGATGATTTTTGAGAGAGGTCTCCTCCTCTGTCTCAATATAGCCTCCAGATAGGTTACCGATCTCTTTGAAAACCTTCTGCGACCATAGATTCATAGGTAAACCTAGCAGTTTGATCCATACCCAATCTCTCCCTACCTCTGCCGGCCAGCAGCCAGTTGTTGGTTTCCACCATTCAAGTTCCAACTTCATCTTCTTCCAGGTCCATTGGCCTGTTAAGACATGCTCTGCTGCTAGTCTTGACGATAGTTCAAACATATAATGGCCGTCGTTTGTGGCATACACTTTGACTTCTATCGCCGACTTCCAAGAGTTACATGCCCATCTTCTTACATCGTTCAAGTTAGGGTTGTCATTTGTTTGGCACTGGAATTTCCCTACTAAGCATCTGTTCAAGAGGTCCTTTTCTGATTGCGATTTGCCTCCTGTGATCCTTACTCTGTTTGCTGTGCTTTGTATCTCTGCCTTCTCCGTTACCTCCGTCACCCATCTGTCATGGAAGAGAGCTTCTTTGTAGGACCTGTGGAGTTGTTTGTTGTCCTTTACTGTTATCCCCTGTGTTTCATCTGGTTCATAAATAAACCCAGCATTCTTGTGAGCTATATTCCCCCAACCTCCTTTGAATGTAGATTCTGGAGTAATTATGACTGATTTGTTTTGACCTTGTAATGCTATAAAACTGATGTATCTCCCGCTCTCATTGTATTTGAGAGTGCAATAGAATGCTGCAAAGTGGTCCTTCATGTTCCACCTCTTAACTGTCCTCCCCTGCACTTTGGAAGCTTCAACAAATACTGCAACTAACCATTTCAGGACTTTAATTCTAATTTCCACTCTTCTCATCTGACGTCGGCTGCGTTCCACCCATTCAAACCAACTCCCAACTTTGTCTTTACATCTCGTAATGTCGTAGGACTTGAAACCTGCGTTGTAAAAGATGCTATCCTCCCCTATTGGATGTGTTCCGGCGAGCTTGCCGGATCCACCCATCTGAAACCTAAATTTAAAACACTTTAAACTAAAAATTGACAGGCCTCACAAAAGTCTAATTTAGAAAAATAGTTAATTTTCAAGTCTCGACAATGATGTCAAAAACTTGTTGCGGCCAAACGCACTCATAAGGACATGCGGTTGTAAAGTAATAAAGTGACTAAAAGTCAAATGTCGAACCCATAGTGACTTGTGATAAACTGTTAACTAAATTAATTAATGTGAATTAACTTAACAACAAATAAAATCCAAACTTATAATTATAAACTAACTAAAATAAAAAGAAAAGTACTAATGAACTTTAACCAAGAAAGAGTGTATTTTTATGTTGTCAATGAGGTAAAATCGATCTAGGGAAATGGGCTATCTAACAATCGTGTTATTGATTTAACTAATTAATTTATTATGATAATTGATTGACAGGGTTAATTTTACTCACAATTTTCTGTCGAGTAATTGTGCGTCTATTCAAGTTAACCTAATTCTCTATGTCTAGTAGAAAAGAATTAACGAGAATGCATTTATATCTCCTTGTATATCTATCAAGCAACGCGATTAGCTATGTTTAGCCTAATCACGAATTCGCTCCCTCCTATTAGGAGAACACATTCTAATCAACCGTATGCCCAATCTATAATTTATGTTGTACCACTCAATTATAGATGCGTGAATAGTATTTCACTGTTAGCTATGCAACAAAATAATTAAGAACAGAATTGAACAACTGACCAATGAGATAAACTAATTAATTGAAAATAATATTCAAATAATAACGTTTACAACCCCCTAGAATGAAAAATTTAGCTCCACATAGACATGGAGGAAATAGCATAAATCATCCAGAATAACACAAAATGAATAGTATGGAGAAGAAAAGGTAAAACTCAATTAACTCCATCTCCACGGCAGCTCCAAACTGTCTACGTCAATAGTCTTTTTCTTTTCCAAAACGTGTTTATGGACTATTTATAGGTGTAGGAAAAGTCCCAAATGAAATAACTGAGTCCAAAATGAGTTGAAATAAAATCAGAATCTGGGTTGCCTGGCGCGCCTTGCTGCATATTTCATTGCTTTGTCTTTTTTTCATTGTTGCCTTCATGTTGGATGACAAGGACAATAATTAAGCCCCCTCCCCCCCTCCCCAATTTTACTTAAAATCTCTTCATCCTCTCACACCGCTTTATTTCTACACATCAAAAATATAATATTAAGCATAAAACAATATAATCACTACTTAAAAGACAATTAAAAGTTCTAAAATGTGAGATAATTAATGGCTAAATATATCCATTTTAGGCCTATCATCAATCAAGTGTCTGAAACTCATTTGAAACCCCCGGGACACAAACCAAATATGAAAATCAATCGTAGAATGCAATCCAAACCTGTTGGAATCACCGATCCCAGGTTTTCTTAACCAAATGTTGACAGTGTTCAACTAAAATTTCCAAACTTAACCAGAAACTCAACCAATAATCCAATTCACTCATGAGCACCTTGGGATCCATACAAAACATCCAATCAAGTCATTAATCACCATCCATACCTATTGGAACCGTCATAACTCAAATCCAAACTTCTTAACCAAAATGTTGGCTTTGGTTAAACTTTCCAGATGGCAAATTCTAAACTTTCAAAGATGAAAATCTTCCCCAAAATGCATCTGATCACACCGGGAATCGTGCCATCCATCCCCGCATGTCATAAACAACATAATGAAGCTGTAGGAAAGGTTAAACTGGGGAAACGGGTTGAAAAATACAAAACAACCCTGCAGGTCGTTACATGTTTGAATCAATTTAGTGCCGAAATTTAGATGAAATTGAGTTTATTAGCTTATGCAAAAAGAGGCCCGATTTAATGCTATCTGAAGTTTTAACACACACAGCAGGAATCATAGGTCATTCTGCAGAAGCCAACAGGGTACTGCCAAGAAATGAAGAAACCAAAACAACTGGAATAAAATCCTATACTCAAGAAGAAAAGGAAAAGTTGGAAGAAAAAAGTGGCAGTTGTTCTCTTTGTAAAAATGAGTTATGGCTTTTAAAAGTTGATAAAAATCTGTACTTGTAGCTTTACATAAACCCTGATTAAAGAAATGCAAATTTTCTAAACAATGCCCTCCTTTTTTTCAAAGAACTTAAAACATTGCTCAATTCTATAGATATGAAATCTGTCCCATATGAGGTCAAATTGGTAACCTAATGTCTGGCCGAGTAGAGCATTCAAGAGTGAGGAACGACCCATGTGACATAATAACAGGTCGGGGACAAGATAATACTGATACTAATGGTTAGGTTTTGGTAATTGATGGGAATAGTGAATGCAGTGAAATATAGAAGTTATCTGAGGAAGAATGCCTGAAAACTTTTGATAGTTAAAACAGATCAAAATTCGGGGGTTGCAAGGAGTGCCTAAGAAAGTTCTTGTCTTAAGCTAGTTCGCGATCTTGTTAATGGGTATTTGTGATATATGATTGCGAAATCAAGAGGAGGTGAGACATAAGTTTTCGAGAATGACAAAATTGATATTTGCGATCCCTGTGTTAGTTTAGTAACTTAGTTCTTAATGTTCATTTTTTAATATCATATTTTCAAACCTTAATGTTCAGTTTTTTCTAACCAAATCCTCAAGCCTTAATCTTTAAATGGTCCTTCAACTATTCAGTATAAAATCAAGTTTAATTTTCCGGCGCATTTTGAGGATAATGTTTTTGCTCTTTTGGATTTTGTCAGCCCTTTACTTTTTCTACCGTAGCGAGTGGAATATACAGGAACTATATCATTTTTTGTACTCATGTTGTTTCCTCTGGATACTGATTGAAAGAATTAAACAATTACCTGATAAAAAAAGTTAAAATGAAACTTAAAAAGAAACTATATTGTACTTTTGTTATAGGTTCCATCTGATTCGAGTTTTTCTCTTCAAAATTTATCCAAAATCATTCTAATGGCGTTGTTGGAGGATATTTAAAACAAAAAGTTAAACATTGAGAACACCATAAGAATGAACTGAATATTGGGTGCTAAGATGGCACACCACAAGCATTATGGATCAATTTGATGATCTTCTTTTAAGTTCTTTACTAGGTAGTCTTCTAAGCTTCAACTTATAGTTCACTTTGATCCCGAAAAATAGGATATCAACCTTTTTTTGATGTACAATTAGGGAATAAGAATGATTTCAACCCTATTAAGTCCCAATTTAGCTACTACTTTGTTATCGTTGTCTTACACTCCTACTGTAGTGCACGTACCTGTTTGATTTTGACATTCTCTAGTATAAGAACCAAACTTTTCTTCCTAGAGGTGTATAACTCATGAATATTGATTTTAGATATATTAAGTTCAGGAAATTGGTGAAAATCTGTGCTGCTATTAATATCAAATGTACATTGGATTGGATAATTGTCTAGCGACTTGCAAGTTGTTAAGTCAATTAGTCATAGAGCAATTATTTGTGACAATATTTCATGGTTAGTATGAGGTTTTCTTTTCTCTTTGAGTTTTCCTTGCGTTTTTCTTTTAAAGGATGGCTACTTATTCACAAAGTCGGTACCGAAAACAACATTTTGTTTTTCATTATAATTCGGAATATTCTTTTAAGACTTAGTTTATGAGGTTGACCTAATGGCTCGGAATGATGCCCCATCGATATGATCCTTTGTGACTCCACATCACATTTAAGTACTAATTTATATAATCTATATGTGCTTATTCTTGTTTCTGCCTCTCTACCTTCACAAGGTAAGAGTAAGGTCTGGTACATACCACCCTCCCCAGTCCCCACTTGTGGGATGACACTGGGTATGTTGTTATTGTTGTGCTTATCCTGGTTTCTAATCTGTTTCAGCTAAAGCATTTCAGAAAGTTTTATGAAAGTTATGTTCCCATGAAATACAAAAGCTACCTGAAGAAGATGAAGAGGTGAAATCTGGTTTCAATCTATTGCTTACATAAAGAAGACCAGACAGACCATTAACTAGCTATTTCTTGTTCAAGCCAGGTTGGGGGAATGGGGAGATCATATCACTCTCCAAGCAGCTGCAGATCGAGTAAGTGAGAGAGTATCTTTCTTTCTCAACTTGCTTTAGTGGCATAATTCAATACATGTGTAAGCAGTGTAGATCATTATAAGACATCTTAGAACTAAGAATATGCTCTATAATAAGTAGGATGTGTGATACCTGCCCTACATCAAATATAACTTGTTTTGGTGGGGTTCAATTTGTAAAGTTTCTAGATGTTCCCTATTAACATGGACTCGGAACTTTCAGAGGAAATCCTGTTAGATGAGCAAACACATAGTTTTGTTATAAGAATGAAATCCTCCTAGATATGCGAAAATGAATTCAGTAAGTAGCCTGATAAAACTTTCAGTAAGGATGAATTCTGTTGGATGAGCAAAAATGAATTTCAATAGTTCTCTAAACTAGGAATGGAATCAAGGTGCAGCTATGGTATCAAAGCAAAGCAGTGAGAGACTAGTCAAAAGTGTGAGAAGCGAGAACTAAGTCCTATGTGGAACTATGCTACCACATGCTGGTAGAAGTTACATCCACAACCCATAGCTGTCGCCTCTATGATATTGCTAGTATCTTTTTTGGGTTTCTTTGGCTGTTTGGTTTTCAATTTGATTCCCAATTATTTGAATTTCACTTAACATTGTTTTGGTCTTTTCTAAATAAAGGAAATAGGTTCTAGGATAGGGATGTTCTAATGTTGTCTTTGGTATTGAGCGGCTAGCCGTCATAGTGGAGTGTTGTTTTTGGTTCATGATTCATCAACCCAAATTGATCTTTTTTAATATTGTGAGCTTCTTGTTTTACTTGTCCAGTTCTATTTGAAAATTTATAACAACGGCTCATACAACACTTAATGTGAAAGTCTTTTGATATCTCAATTTTCAAATCAGAAGACATGCATACGTAGCTTTTAGGGAGAAGGGCCAAAATTACCCCTAGGCTATTCGAAATAGGTCAACTTTACCCTGTTACATTTTTGGCTCAAAATGCCCTACAACTGGTCAAATAGCTCAAAATTATCCTTACTACTAATGGTTATCTAACTGATAAAATTGTATATGTAGAAGTGAAGGTCAATGGCCAAACTGATATAAGTGGCAAGTGAACGAGTGACTTCATATATACAAATACTGCAGAATCAAAGATGCCTCTACTTAAACCAAAAAATGTACAACTATCATATGGTCGGGATAGGGCCCCGACTTACCCATAGTCATAGAATATATACAGGAAAGAGTCCTAGACACATCCTAGCTCCAAGTAGAAGTGGAGCTCACCAAATGTATAGCTGAGAGGATGAGTGCCTAGTGGGATGGTCTGCTAACCTGTGCGTCAAATTATGCATTTATGTAAATGCAGTGCCCTCGACCATAGGGACGCAAGTACGTATAAAATATGTACTTATATGTCAAACGGACAAAATAACAAGTAAAAAAGTAAGGAAGCTCTAGTGAATACGATATCAAATATGAGCAAGTGAAGATCATCAACACTTTCTGAAACCATAACCATGACACATTATCAGCTCGTTATTCACATGTCTTAAGATATTTCATTAGCAAGTGTCCAAATAATTGTTTATAGTACAATATCTTATAACATTTCATATGATCAAATGAATGGATAAGCCTCAAGGGTCGTCTTTAGCACATGAGTAGCATATATCAATTAGAAGTGGTTTAGTCTCGTAAATTTTGTAGCGCTTGAAGGTACGCCTGTAGTGGCTCACAAATGATCTACAGACGCTTGACATGTATGCGGCAGTCAAGGCTGCAGTGGGATAATACACTCGCAAGCGCATACCTACAAAAAATAGAATCAAGAATTTTTGTTTTATCATAATAAAACTTAGTACATAGTACAATATAAAATTCACATACCTGCACTAAAGAAAGAAAACCACAAATATCACTTGAAGAGTCCATTGATGCATGACATACACAATAGTACAAGAACGATAACGCAACTGCTCCCTAAGCTTGTGGTGACATTGCGTCTAAGTCACGCATGTCAATCAAATAATCTGAACTGAATTTACACCCAGACTTGTCGGGAAATATTGTTCCCCCGCACAACCAAAACAGGTACAACCTAACTCTTTGTTGCACCTTCAGTTCCATCAAATCATAAGTAATATCATCTAAATTATTGTTATATGTAATTTATAAATAGCTGCACCGTACGCCTTGTCAGTCAACGTCTTGTGAATGCAGGGGAATTTATTCCCTTGCTCTGAAATGTATGTAAGCAAGGGAATAAATTATACAGCTAAGGCGTGGGACTGGTACTGCCTTGCAAGGCGTGATGCCCTTCATGCCTTAGCAATGAGAATTAACGGCCCCTTAACGTTTGTAGTGAGGCGTGGGCGGTACATGCCTTTGCCGTGTTGATTTGTTTGTATATTTAGTTGCACCTTTGGCAATTCCGGGAAAAAAAGTTGCCCTTTAGGCTCTGGATTCTAGGTTATTGTATCAATATTTTCCATCATTTTTCTTCATGGGGAAAGAATCACCGAAGAAATCAATTCCCAAACTATAATGTTGAAAATAAATGTAATTTATATGGTAGATGTTAATAGATTAATATCTAGATTTGTTATATTTTATTAGAACATTGTAATATATTTCCCTACTTTTATTAGATTAGGACTCTTTATATAAGGGAAATTAAAACAAAAGCTAGGATGAAATCATGATTCAGGCACATATTTTTTATCCTTGCTCCCAAAAGTTCATGCATTCCTTTTCTTCCAAATAGTCCACCATAATTCATGCATATTTTTACAAATCTATTTAGATATTTGAATTAATTTTAGCCGAATCCCCGCACCCCATAACCATACTTAGAGATCCGTACTACTCGCGAATCTTAAAATTTAGATCATGAAGGATACAACCTCTGATACAGGTACGTACCTGTATTAGACACCCGCACCTGAGTCCGAGCAACTTAGCCTATGAATGATGTAAAGAAATGATATTACATCTTTTCAAGTTTTGTTAGCCTCTGAATCACTAGGTAGGTTTGGACATTATCCGCCTAAAGGATTTCTACACTCTTCATTTCTGAGAACTGCTTTACCCATTTCTTCTTTCTTGTGCTGCTTATACTTTCCTATCTATATGTTTTTTTTCTTTTTCGGGTGGGCCACTGTGATGGTGTTGTAACTCTTTGCGCCTGCTGAATTTTGATTGCAGTATGGAGTAAAAATATGTTTGGTCACTTCTTTTCGCGAAAATGGCTACATTGAGATTCTTCCTAAGGACATACAGCCTTCTAGAGGTACGTTCATACATCTTGTCTACATCTTGTCTGTCATGTATGCACAAAAACACCCACACATGCATGCATACATTCGTATGTGAATGAGCACACATACTTACCTAGAGAGCTACCTAGCTGCTACTACCAAGAGACATAATCCTATGCAAAATAACCTAATAGGATGATGTTTTCTGATTGATAGTACTTTTGATGTACCATAGTAACTGAATGTTTCTCCTGCAGAAATTCAAATTTAGATCATGTTTGTGGATGTTCTTGAGCTGATTCTCTTTAAATAGGCAAACATCTCTGTTTGTGGTCATCTAGAGAAAACTAATTAAAATGTTCAAGTAACCTTGGCTAGGTTCAATAAGGAACATTGTTTGTTTCAAATTCATTGTTGCAATACGGCAATACTTACTATGAAGAACGATGTAGTAGTCGAGCAAATTCACGTGTGCTGAACATAAAAATAGGACTGCTTTATACTTTAGTTTGTGTTCTCAATTTGTCTTAGGTGTTGATTTTTCTTCTCTTTTTTGTATCTTCACACATTTAACTTGTTCTTTATTTTTAGAATTGTGGCTGAGTTTCTGGAGTGAAGTGCACTACAATTCTCTATACGTAATTGGAGGTACATCAGTCTTGTTCTCTGAGGCAGATCCAAAATTTAAACTCAATGGGTTCAACCTTTATCTCTTAACCACTAAATTTGTTACACTTCTGAAATTATGCGTTCATAACTAAATATTTTTCACATATCTATTCAATGTTCTGTGTCATAACCGGTAGGTTCAATTGAACCCATTAAATCCATATTCTACCCACCTCTGCCACTTGTGCTTCCATTCTTCCTTAAGAATTTGTCTTGGCTATCATTGGTTGCTGATATATTGGGTCTCTTCTTATCTTGATGTGCAACAGAGGTGCCTGCTAGAGTGCGCAGAAAGAAGCATTGGCTTTTCTGAGGCTTTCACCAGCTAAAGTATTGAGAGCTACATTTGAGTGTAATGCCTCAAAGAAACACATTTTACATGGAGGATATCCAAGATTCAAGTCGATCTGCGTGGAGTACTCTACTGCACTCATTAATCTTTACTCTTTTGCGACGATTACGGAGTACTTGATAGTAGATGCGAATATATCAACAATCTTTATATATGTATATTTAGTATTTACATAAATGTGAAACTGTAGCTGGTCTATACCTGGATATCTGAAAAGGGTTACGACCAGCATAAAAATAGTCAAATTAGGAATCATCGTAACATATAATGAGCTGCATAGTTATAGAGAATTCATATGGTCTTGTTTGAGATTGAGGGGTAATGAACATATATAGTTTGAATACAAATGCAGAAGAGCTCACTATCCTCACAGTGTATTAGTAGTATTTAATTAGCTAGTTGGTACATAGCATAGCCACTGTTCAGGAAAGCGAGCGCGACTTAAAGCAATGAAGTGAAGCGATGTGAGCCTTCTACGCTTCACAGACTAGAATGAGTGTGTGAGTACTTCATTGCTTAAAGCGTGAAGCGGGGTCTTATCGCTTTTTTCTGCTTCACGCTTCCTGAACACTGAGCATAGCAATCTCATAACTCATAAGGAATATGTACTTTCTGGATAATCTTTATTAATATTACATTCTCCTTATAGTTTTTCTTCTATCTCATAACTCATAAGGAATATGTACTTTCTGGATAATCTTTATTAATATTATATGCTCCTTATAGTTTTTCTTCTATCCGCTGTTGCACTTTATTCCTCAAGATTCGAGATTCACACCGTGTAGGGCCTCATTTGGGGGGGGGGGGGGGGGAGGAGGTGCTCCCGACCTAGGATTTTTTCATATTCAGGGCTCAAATTGGAGTCTTTTATTTAAGGATGGCAAATGCACTTTATTCCTCTTTTTTTTGGGGTTCATTGGGTGTCTAGTACATTGGAGGTTGACGAATTTGGTTCGCCGCTGCATAGGGTCCATATTCAGGGATTCAATTAGAGACCTTTATTTACGGGACAACAAATGCGCTTTATTCCTCTTTTTTTGTATTTTCATTGAGTGTATGGTATCTTCATCGGAGGCTGACCAATCCGGATTCGTGCCCCATTTGAAAGGAAATTGCTCCCGACCAAGAAAATTTTTTTATACCCAAGGTTCAAACCTGAAACTTTGGTTAAGGGAGAAACAGTTCCATCCATTCACTTATTCCATTGGACAAATCTCATTGCCAATGAACATCACGTGGCTTTCCTTTTATTCAGCACAAAGGGTTTGATCTGCCCAAAGGAATAAAGTGCATATGCTGATAGAAGACTCACTTAAGCAACACACTTTTCTCATAATTGAAAGGATTTCTCCTGTAGCTTTTATAATTTGAAAATGCAACTTTATTGGTTAACATCCCTCTGTTATTCTTAAGCATTTCTAGATATTATAAATATAAATGGATTGTGGCGCACTGGTGGGAGTGTTTAACCCTTAATCAGAAGTTTCGGGTTCAAGTCCTGGGTATGGGGAAAATCTTGTTGGGAGTGCCACCCTTGAATGGGCTCTGCAGAGCGCGATTTGAATTTAGTCGGAGCTTCAATGTAGATTCCGAACACTGGATGGAAAACAAAAAAAAAACCTAAAAATATATATATAAAAATTAACAAATGAGCTTTTTAGTTTACACGGGGGAGGGAGTGGAAATGAAAAAAGGGGAAGGGGATGCTATACTGATGATGAGGTTTGAACCTTCTACTCAAGTGTAGAATGTAGCAGGGTCAGATTTAGGGTATAGCTTAGGAGTATTTTGATGATGGTTAGAGTTTTGCTGAGATTATTAGTATCGTGAAGATTACAATGCATGAATTGTTTTTTTTTTTGAATATTTGGTTTGTTGTATTGAAAATTAAATATGCATTATAATTTTAAAAATAGAATATTTATTCGCAATGCACGATAAACGATTTTTTTTAAAATAAGGCAATACAAGGTAAATATATTTGGGAAAATAACTTAAGTATACAAATTAAGTACCTTAATTATCACTATATAGCAATAGTTTTTTTCCCCGCCTATATAACAATAGTTTTTTTTTTTTCAAAGTTAGGTTTTAATATTAAAAAATATATTAAATTAAAAGAAAAAACGTTTGATTAGTGCTCCACGATTTCTGTTGTTTCTCATTTTACTCCAAATTGGTAATAAATATTCTCTCCTATCAATAAAAGGTTTCTTAACAAAAATAAAACTCTCTTTCTATTCATTCTGGTCGACTATTCAATCATGGATACCAATAATTATTCAATCCTAATTCAACATAAAGGACGTTGGGACACATCAAGTATTAATGATAATTCAATATTGAATTGGTGTTTTTTTAAGTGACTCGTCTAATTTGAAAAAATATGATCGTTGTGTTGTAGTACATCAGTTTTGCTATGTATTTTTGTGTTACAATCGCAAACCAACATTAAAAATTACTTTTATAAAATTGAATTTTGTCTATGATGAGTCGTTTAATTAATGGAATAAAATAGGTTGTTGGTGTTATTCACCAATTTTTTTTATTTTTTATTTTGTTTTAATTAAATCTTTGATTTGTTTTGTAGGGTTTTGAGATTTTGATAGAAAGAATATTTACTGATTATTTGTTTTGATAATTGATTTGGTTAAATTGATCGTTTTTAAGTAGCGAAAATGATGGACTACATGTTTGGTATTCTTTCTGGGTTTTTTTGTACATGATGATGTTGTACGTATTGATTATATTTTGGTGCATAATGATGGTGTAAACAGAATATTTAAGTTAGAAACTACTTTTGTAAAATTGAATTTTGTCTATGATGAGTCATGTAATTAATGTGTAAAATAGGTTGTTTTGCTATTCACCAATTTCGTGTTTTGATTATTTTTTGTTATTAAATCTTTGGTTTATTTTGTAGGGATTTGAGATTCGGAATAGAAATAATATTTAGTGTTTATTTATTTTGGTAATTGATTTGGTGAAATTGATCGTTTTTAATTGCGACAATGATGGACTGCATGTTTGGTGTACTTTTGGTTTTTTTTGGTGACATTCAAATTTTGTTTTTTTTTTTAAAATGATGACGGTGTACGTATTGATTATATTTTGGTACATAATGATGGTGTAAACACAATATTTAAGTTAAAAATTATCATGTCAGCAAAAAACATTCTTTAAAGCAAATATATAATTTGAATACATTGAACTGACCATGCTATTTGACGCGATGCACTACTAATAATTTTTTGTCTAAAACAGGTAGATATGTTGATTACGATATTGAAGAAGTGATATATGATGCAAACACCAAATATGAAGGCTTAATTACCACTATTGCTTCCCAATTAGGTGTGGACACGACAATCTTTCATTTAGAACTGAAATATGTCGTGAGTGATCTATCTCCACCAATGAAGATTCATAACGATATGGGTGTCCAAGTTTATTTAGATAAAAATATGCAATTCTGATTTCTTTTCAAAGTAACCATTGTGTGTTACATGTGTTGATAGAGCAATGGAAGCCATTGGTTACCAAATTGGTGTCCAAACAACAAAGCAAAATACTATCAGATCAACAAAGCCATTGATTAGTATTTATTAATGGTTTTCATTCTAGTATTGATAACTTATCCAGTTCAGAAAGTTAGTTTTTTTATGGTATAAAATGTTCTTTTGGCGAAAATTAGATGTTAAAATAGGTTCATATATATTTGTATATTTAAAGGTATGTTTTATAATAATTGTTGGTGTAATGGTATTTCAATAGTTGGTACAAGTGTTTGTATATTGAATGGTTGATTATTTGTTGAAATATCGTACAGATTTGTAATATTTATTGGTACATATTGAGTTATATCGTTAGATTAATACACAATGTATTCATCTTAGGAACATAATTACTTAAGAATTACTATGTGGCATTTAATGGTATAAGATTACCTATTAATATAAGAGTAATTTTATGTCACAACTTAATTATATACCAACTTTAAAAATGATTGGATAGTAATTCGAAATGTTAAGTAAGCAATTCGAAATGATAAGTTACAATTTAAATATATCAAATTGTGAAAGTTAGTTTTTTTATTGTATAAAATATTTTTTTAGCCCAAATTAGATGTTAAAACTTAAAATAATAATTTCATATATATTGGTAAATTTAAAGGTATATTTTAAAATAATTATTGGTATAACATTATTTCTATAATTGGTATAAATATTCGTATATTAAATGATTGAATATTCATTAAAAATACAGTACATATTTGTGTTATTTATTGGTATATATTGAGTTATATTGTTAACTTAACATATGGTGTATTCATATAAACAACAGAGCTACTTAGAAACTATTATAGGTCATACATGGTATATACATATTAATATAAAAGTAGTGATACTATTTATAAAATTATGTAGTGCCTATTAATACCAAGTGGTAATGTTATACCATTTTGAACCACAACAATTATGATTAATAATAAGATCTATTTAAAGAAGGATTACAAATTGAGAGACGACAAAAATCAATTTTCTGATTGATTAAATAAAAAGTGAAGAGAGAGAGAAAGAAAATCATAATTTTTAAAGAGAAGTAACTTATCAGTTCCAAAAAATCAGCATATTAATTCCAAAAGGAGGGAAAAAAATGGTATAATATATATCTCGATTTTTTTTAAAAATTGTTATGTTTATAATTAAAAATCTTATTTTATAAATAAAATAGAATAAATACATATATTGTTAATTAAAGGTCTTAAACAAAATATTTGATTTAAGGCTACAATTAATAATTTAGTGTTAAGGCTACCCTTGATATTTTGATTTGATTGAATAAAAAATTATGAGAGAGAAAATCAGTATATGGGCAAAAAAGATAATATAAAAGAATATGATTATGATTGGAAAGTCAAAATAAACAAGAATTATCAATCCCATAAATTTAGCACATAACCCCTCAAAAAAAAAAGGAAAAGAAATACGTATACTACAATATATATATATATATATAAAATAAAATTTGAATATTCTGTTAGGCTAGTAATTAAAAACCTACTTTTGTAAATAAAAAGGAGTATATACATATATTGTTAATTAAAGTCTTAAATAGTATATTCTTGTAATTTTAAAAAAAAGTTAATTGTGGCCTTTTGGGTCACTTTCTTATATATATAACAATTCTTAACAAACATGACCCGACCCAATCAAACTAGGCCCAAATAAAAAACAACATAAGCACGTCTAGTCTAAAATCTGAAAAAACAACTAAATTAGAATAGAAAATCGTATCTTTTCCACATTTGTGATTTGTTCTCGGAGTTCAGATCTCCATGACTGAGTTGTTGATCTTCTCTTCGAGGCCATATCGATGTTTACTTCTACCTTGTTGTTGCTTCCAAATGCACACACAAGTATACGTGGTCACATAAGTAATATAGTGACTCTTTATGGGTCAAATTATTGAACCCAAATAACTTACGATTAGATGATATTCAATTTCACTAATGATTACAAATTTAATGCAAGTGCGTCAAGAGAGTTTGATGGGTATTTCTAAGCTAATAATTTCATAATTTAAAGAACTTAATTAACTAATTATGATTCAATTTCATCCGGAGTCAAAACAACGACTTCGGAAATTCCAAGGCTACAACTTGACTAAGAATTCCTCTATATAAACTTCGAGTGGTTATCAACAAGGTTAATTATATGATTATATCTCCCGACCTCTAATCATCTACCACACCATAATTGACAGTCTAACTACATCATTGAGCGTTGATAGACCAAATCAACTGCGGAACACTATATTTTCGTCTTGTTTTGTAACCAGGCATGGTAACTAGGTATATCCCTATACTAGATACAAATCAACACTAGTTTGTGTACTAGAAAAGATCATGCCTCTTATGTTCCTTGTTCTATCTCTCTATTCCTCTGTCAAGTTCAAGACATACAATAAGTTTATTCTAACGGCGATCAAGCATTAAAATAATAAATTTAAGAACACAAGAATAATTTGTAGTGATAACCAAACTCATTCTATATATTCAATACTACAGAGTCCTTCATAGCCACATCCCTAGAACAAAGGGATTTAGCTACTCATAATTCGATTCTCAATATTCCAATGTTCAATAATCATAAGAGAATTCACAAGATGAAAAAGAGTAGTAATGAACCCTAATATTGGAAGAGAAAGCCGTCCAAGTCTTGTCCTCCGAAAATTAGAAAAATAATGCCTCATAATAATAAAAATGAGCCTACTTATAGCTTGGAAAAATCTAGCACGTAGGTCCGCGACAAGGAGTTGGTACAAACCTTCCTATTTCCTCACCAATGCCTTCTCCGCGACAAGGAGTCGATAGGTACTCCACTGGTTCAAAATCTTCTTGAGCCAACTTTTAATTCCTAGCTCTAGGACATGGCGCCAATACGGAGCTGGGTTATTTCTGATCAACTCTTTCTTTCACTCTTTCGAGGCTTGCCTCTTTTACTTCTTCACTTCTGTTTCATCTCTAATTCGTTTCTTGTCATTTTGTGCCCATTTCATGCGCTTTCCATTCTACAAACTCCTAATCACATTGGTTAGTTGAAATATATAAACACGATTCAAACATTGTCAATATAATAGGATTTTGCTCTCAAACTTATCTAAAGTATGAGTTTCATTTGGCTTTTTTACACATTTAAATATGTCCAAGATTAGCACCCCACACTTAAAATTTTGTTCGACCTCGATCAATTCCACACTAGACCTTAACTTACGACTTGGCCACAAACAAGTGCTTTGGCTACATAACTCTTAAGGCCCTTATCACTTCAAAACCAAGCATGTCATATGTTTAATTCAATCCATGCAAATATATTGAAACCTCATGGCCTCAATCATTGTCTTAACGACTTTCAGCAACTCAAACATAGAGTTTCATGCAACATCACTTATCCATCGTCAAACATGTGCCCTTACCATAAATAATTGTCTACTTTTAACTCATTTTTACTGTATGAATTTCAATATCACAACATAGAAATACTAACTCTAAAAATAAATTCACATGCTTCACATGCTTCACAAAATGAAGTCATAGGCTTGCTTTTAGTGTATTATGCTCGACTAGAAACAAACACAACTTTGATGGGTTATAGTGTGGGCTAAGGGATGGGTATGGAAACTATATAATAGTGACTTACACTTCTCTAAGCATGATTTAATGTCTCAAATACACCTCATCCGATTCTAGGTGTAGACGATCGTTATCTAGTATAAAACCCACGAAGAGTTGGGGTCGAACCCATAGGGAGCGGTACATGTTTAAATTCAGTTACAAAGTTATAAAGTGGTCTAAGCGGTTATAGGGATAGAAATTATCGAAAGCATACAAACAAGTCAAAGGGGGTGACAATGAATGTCAGATGGGGGGTTTTGATTTGCAATTAACAGCTAAAACAAGTATGAAAGCAGGGGGAACAATAATATTAAGAGGAATTATCGGGATGTGATCGATTATAAGCTAATTATGCTATATGGGTAATTGAAATTTAACAATAATTTGCTGAAACATTGTGGGTAGGCTGGACTATAAGTGCAATAGTTTTCTCACGAACAACTATTACGATTCAGGCAATTTCTCTCGAACATCGACAAACTTGACAAGATGAAAAACCCGCGATCTTAATATATCCACACTCTCGAGCTAGATAGGTAGGATTGGGTTTAGGATTCACTCTCTCGAGCTAAACCTATATCAACCCAATACCTGCAATTATTAATCAAAAGCTTGGGTTCCAAAACTTCTTTCTCAACCAAGCCAAAAACTCTATGCTAGAATTACAATTGCAAGTACAATCCATAGATTAATACATAACTAATGATTAAACCCACATTAAAACAACAATTTCATCATTAAACAACAATACCCATAAGATAATTAGACAAATAAACACATGATCACACCCCAAGAATTGAGGTTTTAGCTACACATCATAAAAAAAGAAAAATGATTACCAAATACATTAACCATGATCTGAGTAAAGGTTCTCAAGTCTTTACAATGACCCAAATTGAATTAATTCAGAAATCCACTTGCAAATCCTCAAAATTAAGCTTAGAAATCCTCAAAGTCTACAATGTAAAACTCTAAAACTAAGAGAAGACTCTAACTCTCAAACTTGGGGATCAAAACTCTCAAAGAGAACTGAGAACTCCCTTAAATTTCATTTGAAATTCCAATTTATAGTTGCCCCATTTTTGGCCTGAAAGGTCATTGGGCGAAATAAGTCGGGCCTCGCCAAACAGGTCGGTAATCCGCCTTTTGCTACAATCCATCGCCGATTTGCATTGGCCATTTGTCCTGAGGGTTCTGTGACTTTAGACGATCAAGGTTGCCATCGCAGAGTCGTCCGGCGATTCGCCGACTACCCATTTATGTCGCCAAGTTGGTTCTTCCCCCAAGGCTGGCACGCTGGAACTTTAGGTGGGCTAAAAAGCCACTCGGTGGTTTGCCGAGTGGTCTTGGCAATCACCAGGATCACTTTTCTTCACTTTTTCAGCTTGTTTGCTCCTTTTTGCCTGGTAGTGTCCTTGCCTCGCTCCTTAGTCTACATACCTGAAAATCAATGCTTTAACATCAGTTTATAGCATTAATTAGGCATTTGAAGACACTAAAACTATCAAAACAAAGCCCTAAATGAATCCAAATATCGGAATCATCAACACCCCAACTTACACTTTTGCTTGTCCTCAAGTAAAACTCAAGATCAATCGGTTCAACAAGGATGTCTACAAACAATGCTGCTTAAGACTCAACATGAATGCACACAAAAGGTTCAAACTACACATACAATGCTCAATTGTGCACTCAAAGATTCAAATTGTGATTCACCATTATCAGGTGTACTCAAGCTCACAATTCTTGCTTTAAATGCAAGTTCAAGCTCAACAAAGGTACTCAAATGTCCTCACAACAGAGATGATTCCATATTCACACAAAATTTCTCAAAAATTTAAGGTCTCATAATCACATACAACTCTCACATTCAAAAAGAAGAACACATCCATGACTCCACCCATATGCTTGCCCTTATTTTCCAATCAACATTCGTTTCACTTCACTAAAGATCACAAAGGTCTTTTTAGGGCTTGTAATGGGGATAATTGTAAATGTATGGTCATTTAGGCTTAGTGTCTTCTACCTTCATAAAGTATGGCGTGAAACTCACTTTTACTCCTTCTCTTTCACATTCAAACATGATTATAATCCACCCCATTATTTGACTAAACATGAATCACCGGCTACCCCATTTGTTTTACTATTTTTGCACACTTTATTTCACAACTTTTTCTCTTTTTCAGTCTCTTTCTTTTCTTTCTTCTTTTTCTTTGCTTCTTTTTTCTTACATGGAGGGGGTTCCATCTTTTTCAAAACAATCCTTCAAAGGGAATTTTTTTTTACACTTCTTGACTTTCCTTCTTTTTCACCACACGCCTAACATAGGCTTTTGGCCTAAGTTGGCTATTCAAATGAACCAATACTCCATAAAGGTTATGGGTTTTTGGATAAAGAGGTCAAAGTTGTTCAAGTTTCTTCCAAGAAAAGGATAGGCTCAAAAGGTGCCAAGCAAGGGTCACACATCTCACAAGGGTGGCCACAAAGAGGTATATTGTCAAATTGGCTCACTCTTTAAAATTCTCGCCTAAGATCATTTCAATTGCTTGCTTCACTCAATCAATCAGACCAACGGGGTAAATTCTAGATGTCATCAAGCACAATGTTCAAGACAACCTCACCACACAAGGCATTAGTACAATTATCAAACAAGACTCCACACTTTCTAGCTAGCATGCAATATTCATCACAAGAGACTCAATCAACAATTGACTAGTTACAACGAGATGTTAAAAGTTCACATATTGCCTATATAACTTAGTTTGCCTCATCGTAGCCACACATTCATTTTCTTCAATTCAGAGCACTATTCAAGTCATCGGTATTGACCACAACCGACACTCAAATTTGCACAAGAACAACCACAATCACATACAAAAGAGGTGGCAAAAATTTTAAACTTGGTTCAAAACCATTTCAACACCATTTTCAAATTAAAACAATGGGCCATGATTTATCACCAACCACAATCAAATCAACCAAAATAAATATATACCAATGAGCTCCAATATTCACAAAAACACAATAAGAGTCAATTCACTATTCACAAAACAACCACAAGAGGTAGGTATGGAAATACCTCACCCCTAACAAAATACGTAGTTTTCCTCAAATGCAACTAAAAACAAAAACAGTCTAAAAAGAGAACAAAAAGGAGGCAAAGAAACAGGGTAGGCCTAGGATGAAGTCTGCATGTCCACAGCTCCGTCTGTCTGGGCATCAGTGCCTGGTGTCTCAACATTCTTGGCTCCACTGGAGCTTAACATAGAAGTATCCCGAAGTGATGCCTGCCTAGAAGTCTCGAACATGGCACCCTCCAAGTCAACCAGGTCATCGTAGACCATCTCCTCACGAACACCAAGCTGCTCCTCATTTGTCTCAGCCTCTGACTCAGTGGCAACATCATTAGCTCTAACCTCTTCTCCGGTGGTAGCCGGAGGAACCTCAGAACAAGATGGAATATTTGCACTCGGCATGTTTGGAATCTCCACGGTCCCAAACAACATAGACATTTTAGTGGACTTAAATTGGTCCACATCCTTTCTAACTCAGTAATATCATCTTTCAAGGTCGTCACCTCCTCTGTAGCACCATAGGTCTACTCACAAGTTGCGACTCTAACAGTAAGGGCATCTAGTGCCAACCTGTGATCCCTCATCTCAGCCCTAAGTGGGGCCAATGTAGCATCTATTGCCCTCTCTATCATCCCAGGCATAGCAGCCTCAACCTGGGAGGCATGTACATCAGTATAATGGGCTAAATGACCCATCTTGTAAAGCATGGCCTGGGTGATAGGGGGTCGGAAAGTAGATGCAGCAGCAACATAGTATATAGTGGGAGGGGGTGCACTAGAAGTACAAGGAGTCTCGAAAGTAGTAGGTATGGAAGTACCTGAAGGCCCACTGGCCTTAGTAGGTAGAAATCTATCTTTAGATAACATATCAACCTCCGGGGATGTGTCCACTGGTGCTGCCCTCCTCCGATCAGCCTCATCCCGTAAATACTCGACCTCTATACGCCGGATATCAGTAGAAGATGTGGGAGTGACCTCCACATCCATCTTCTCATCTCTGGGAACACAGGCCCATCTACATAATTCTGTGATCACTACCGAGAACAGGAGCGAGGTCTGACGCTGCTTGGCCTTCATGGCCATCTCTTGCTCAATCAGTAGTCCCAAATTCAGTGACTGGCGAGAAATGATGGACCCTAGACATGCTTCCTTCAGGTGTCTGAGGATGGACTCATTCTTGATGGCATGATAGTGCTGCTGATGAACCCGAACCAGTATCTGGTAGCAACATTCAAGTCTTTCTTCTTTATCGGTGCACCAACCTCTATCCACCTCGGGGTGGCATCAGTATAAGGGGTGCCAACCAACTCTTCAGATCTTCCAAGGTCTTCTTTTCGACCAAGTTGATGTACTGATGCATGAAATTATAAGTGCACCCCAAAACAACATTGATGTCAGAACTATCGCACTTCACCTTCTTGCCCTGAACTATCACAGAATCAACCGGCCTGAATATGCTGGCCTTCTTCTTCCCTTTAGGGACCAGCTCACCGTAGGCTGAATAAAACTCTCGGACCCAATTGGGAATGTAGGTGCCCCAGGGTTTGGTGAAAATTTCAAACTTGTGGAACTTGATAGTATTCCACACCTCCGAATATCTATCCACCATACTGTTGGTAGACAATCTCTTTTCTTCCAGAATGGTCCTCAAACCCTCCGCCTTTAGCCGATTGAGTGACCGGGGAGGAGGACCCTGTACTGGTGGTGCTGGGACTACTGTCTTCTCTGGAGGAGGCACTGGAGCTGAAGTTGGAGGGGTAAGAGTCGGAGGCACCGAGATCCTAGACGAAACATTTAGCGCCTTGGAGCGAAGCTCTGCTCTCTAGGCCTGTAATAGTTGATCATCCTCAGGCTCAGAGATGGAAGCCTGAGAATCATGAGAATCCTCATCACTGCCTGAAGTGGTGAGGTGTGTCTCGTAAACTCCCTCATTGTCGGAGCTGGCCTTTAATGTCTCAACCACGGGCGCCTTCCCCTTGCTTTTGCCTTTTCCTCTCTTGGTAGGGAGTTTTGATGCCTTTTATCGAGATACAGCTGCATCCTCATCTATAGTGATGCCTCATGCCCGCTTTCGGGGTGATATGTCTCTACTGGAAACTTTGGGTCTAGCCATTCCTGCAAAACAATGTAGAAACACTTAGAAAAAATCAAGAAACACTTCAGAAAATAAGTGCAGGAAGACTAGCTGAACCATTTTGGTTAGCCATATCAGGCTCACCGAAAGTTGCAACACAAAAATTTCAAGAGTTCAAAGCTGGTCATCGATATCCAGGGCCATTCAACGGATCGCCGACACCAATCGGTGAACTAGAAGTAGCTCGCTGAAAGTTACAATGTATTTTAAGGAATTAGGGGAGATAATATATTTTACGGAATTAGGGGCGCAGAAGGGCGTTCAAGAAGTACTTTCGGCGAGTCGCCGAGTGAACTCAGCAATCTCACGCATATCGGTAAAAGTTACAAAACAAAAACTCAACATTTAGAGAAATAAAAGGCGATCCAAGGGATGTTTGGCGAACCGCCAAACCAACCGACGAGCTCGACCCAACTCGCCAAATAGTCCTTCGTGTCAGTTTTCACCCCAATCTTTGAAATCAAACTTCCATCCCACGAAACCAATATTAAACACTAGCAATATGAAATTAAAGCAAGAACCATACTACCCATGCCCTCTGAGTACTTAGACTTCCCCCCATTTGGCCAAAATTGGCAAATTAACGTCTTTTGCCCTTAGGAATGACGTCAACCACTCCATCATTTGGAAAAATATGACATTTAGCAAAGTCCGAGGTTACTCAGACTTCATTCCGCTAGGCCCAACACATTTTCAATACAACCCAATAATTTTGACTCAATTTCAACAATCAAAGACACATGAATCATGATTAAAGGCCGATTAATAATGATTTCACTTAAAATTAGGAAAACAAACACTCCCACGACGATTACCCAATGATATTCAATAACAAAATATCCATTGCATTCAAGTTCAACCATATATAGAGTTTGGGGCTAAAAAAACCAACCTTTTATGTCGAAATAAGGTTTGTAAAGCCAGGTAGCAAAGTAAATCCCAATTCCATCCTGAGCAATGGTCCCGATAAAATGATAGTAAAAGAGCAAAAATATTGAAAACTAATATCGATGAGAGAGTACGGGAGTTGAAAAGGTGAGAAAATGAATGATTTTTTAATTCAAAACCATTTGTCCCATTTTAAAACCTTTGAGTTTGCGCGCCAATCGGTGTTATAAGTCAGGCTCACCGATCCACTCGGTGATGGCTGAGTGGTAAATTGGCTCGCCTAGTTTTATAGAATTCCCAACAATTTGGGGGTTCAAATGGCGGACAAAGTCGGGCTAACCGACTTGTTCAACGAGTCGTTGACTGATCCTTTGGCTCGCTGAGTTTTACAGAGTTCCTCATCAAGCTTGGTGGTTCCAACGGCGGTTCAAGTCGGGCTCGCCGACCTCTTTGGTGAGTCACTGACTGGACTTTTGGCTCGTCTAATTGCCCATCTTCCAACATTTTTCACTTTTCAACGTGCAAAATTAACACCCGTTATTCAAAATGAACATTTAAAACACCATAAACTTGGGTTGCCTCCCAAGAAGCGCTTTATTTAACATCATGGCACGACGGAAATACCAATTCAAACTTCATTTTTGGGGTTGAATGTTGTGTCACTAAGCAACCCTCTTTTTGCCGTGGATTCAATTGAGTCGAGATTTGACCCATTTGTGTCTCCAGCTGTTTAATAAAGACTGAATGAGAAGTCACTATTTGATTGAGAGTTGAGACATCCTCCTTCATCTCTTTCAACACTTTGTTCGACCCTTCTACCTTATTGAGAATACGTGTAAACATGTCTTCCGTACGGAAGTTCTCCGGGTTTGCTCTATGCTCTTTAGGATTTTAGCATTCATGAGGTGGGATATATCTTTCCTTTTCACCATCCCTTTCCTTCTAAGTAGCATTACGATTACGCCATTCCCTGTCATGATCTCTCCATCTATCATCTCTATTCCAGCCCGAATTCCCCCTGGCCATGGGTAATTTGAACGAAATCCTCCTTCTTGATTTGCATATAAGTTCACTTCCTCATTGCACAATGCTTCAAATTATGCTTCTCCGGGGTTTACTCCACCAACACCCACAACATATACACTCTTCAACCCATAACCCATCACATTTTCGATAATAAATCAAGCTGGGTCATCACTTTGGCCATATTTTGGTGTCTGTGTTGATTCTTCTCGATCTTCTCTTTTGTCATCCTAAAAGTGAGAGGATACACCTGGTCCTCACGAGTGTACCACACTCTATTTATCTTGGTCATGCCATTAAGGAGTTGAGACGCTACTTCATAGAGTTGTTGCATTATACCTCCAGGAACAAGTTGATCAATAACTCCTTTGTTTACCGAGTCAAGACACTTATAGAAGTATTGTAGCAATATATGGTTCGGCGGTCTATGAGTCGAACACTGAAGTACCAACTTTTGAAATCTCAGCCACGTCTCGTGGATAGGTTCACCCTCCAAGCGTTTGAAACCTTGGATACTATATATGAGCGTCATTATCTTTGACGGGGGAAATAATTTCACATAGAATGCTCTAGTCATCTCATCCCAATTGGTGATAGAACCTCGGTAACTCACCTAACCATTTGGTAGATTCACCTATCGAAGAGAATGGAAACAACCTGAGATAGATTGATTCTTGTGATATGTTCTTAAACGAGAATGGACCACAAACATCCACGACGTTCTGAATATGCTCATGGGGGTATTCGTGGGCCAGCCCTCCATATAATCCTTTCATTTGGAGTAGTTGTAGCATTGTGCTCGTAACATGGAAGACAACATTCCCCTCAACATGAGGTAGACGTATTGCACCAACACCACCCAATTGAATTGGGTCATTCACATCATTAAGATTCCCATCATCGTCTTGGTGGCCCACTTGGCTACTGTTATTCCTGTTCACGCTCATCTCTTCCTCAGTTCAAAATAAACCAACATAAACACAAACTACAGTAAGTCGATTCAACTATAACACAAAAATATCACAATTGAACTTCAATAATAGAATTCTAAACAACACCACTCCCCGGTAGCAGTGCCATTTTGATTTAACATCTCAATACACCTTATCCGATTCTAGGTGTAGACGAACATTATTTAGTATAAAACCCAACGAAGAGTTGGGGTCGAACCCACAAGGAGCGGTACGTGTTTAAATTTAGTTACAAAGTTATAAAGTGGTCTAAGCGGTTATAGGAATAGAAATTATCGAACACATACAAACAAATCAAAAGGGGTGACAACGAATGTCAGATGAGGAGTTTTGATTTGCAATTAATAGGTAAATAAAGTATGAAAACATGGGAAACAACAATATTAAGAGGAATTCTTGGGATATGATAAATTATAAGCTAATTATGCTATATGGGTAATTGAAATTTAACAATAATTTGCTGAAACATTGTGGGTAGGCTGGACTATAAGTGCAATAGTTTTGTCATTCAAGCGATTTCTTGCGAACATCGACAAGCTTGACAAGATGAACAACCCACGATCTTAATATATCCACTCTCTCGAGCTAGATAGGTACGATTGGGTTTAGGATTCACTCTCTCGAGCTAAACCCATATCAACCCAATACCTATAATTATTAATCAAAAGCTTTGGTTCCAAAATTTTTCTCTCAAGCAAGCTAATAACTCTATGCTAGAATTGCATTTGCAACTACAATCCATAGATTAAAACACAACTAATGATTAAACCCACATTAAAACAACAATTTCATCATTAAACAATAATACCCATAAGATAATTAGACAAATAAACATATGATCACACCCTAAGAATTGAGGTTTTAGCTACACATCATAAAAAGAGAAAAATGATTACCAAATACATTAGCCATGATCTGGGTAAAGGTTCTCAGGTCTTTATAATGGACCAAGTTGAATAAATTCAGAAATGCACTTGCAAATCCTCAAAATTAAGCTTAGAAATCCTCAAAGTCTACAATGGAAAACTATAAAACTAAGAGAAAACTCTAAATCTCAAAGGGAACTGAACTCCATCAAATTTCATTTAAAATTCCAATTTATAGTTTCCAAATTTTTGGCCTAAAAGGCCATTGGGCGAAAGAAGTCGGGTCTTACCGAACAGGTCAGCAATCCTCCCTTTGTTCCAATCCATTGCTGGTTTGCATTGGCCATTTGTCCTCAGGGTTATGTGACTTTAGGCGATCAAGGTTGCCATCGCAGAGTCATTCGCTGATTCGCCGACTACCCATTTCTGTAACCAAGTTGGTTTTTCCCGATGACTGGCACGGTGGAACTTTGGGTGGGCTAAAGAGCCACTCGGCGGTTGGTCGAGTGATCTTGGCGATCAACATGATCGCTTTTCTTCACTTCTTCAGCTTGTTTGCTTCTTTTGGCCTGGTAGTGTGATGAATCCGCGATTTGGACTCTTTTAGGGCATTATTTTGATAGATTTAGTGTCCTCAAATGCATATTTCGTCTCAATAACTAATGAAAATCCTTGAATTTCAGGTATTTGGAGTTAGAGACAAAGCATAGACACTATTGGGCAGAAAGGAACAAGGCAGCTGAAAAGAACGAAGAAAAGATGACCTGAGGATCGCCTAAACCATTAGACGAGTCGCCGAATAGCTATGGTCTCGCCTAATGTTCCAGTGTGCCAAGCTCTGAAAAAGAAAATTGAGTTGACGAGATAAATGAGAAGTCGGTGAATCATCAAACGATTCCGCGATGCAGTACTCCATCGCCCATTGTTACAGAACTTGAATTTGCTAAAGGCCAATGCAGAAAGGTGATGAACCAGACCAAAGGGTGGATCACCGAGTGGATTGGCGATCCCGACTAACTGCGTCGAATTGTCCTTCACAAACACTTTTTGACAACTATAAATACTTGTTTGAATTTTTAGTTTAGTATGCAATCTATAACAAATTTTTAGAATATCAAACATTATTCTCAGTTTTTAGAACTTAGTTTTGGAGACTTTGTTCGTTAGCTTTTGAAGATTTAAAGATTCCCATTCTTAAGCAATTGGAAGTGGGTATTGAAGATTCTTTAGTTTAGACGTGTGTAAAGACAATATCAATCGTACCCACCTGATAAATTTTTTTGGTATCGATTTGTATCTCTTTACTATGTCAAGCTAAAACCCCAATTCTTAGGGTGTGATTATGTGAATATGGGTTGAATTTACTGCTAGGTATTGCTAATTGATAATTAATTTGCTATTTAAAGGTGGTTTTGTTCAGTAGTTGTGTTTGAATTTAATAGGATTGTAGTTGCAAATACAATTTTATCTTCGTGTTTTTGGCTTGCTCGAGAGAGATGTTTTAAAACCAAAACTACTGAATCGATAGTCGGTGGTTATTGGATTGTCGTGGGTTCAACTTAAGAGAGTGAATCCTAAACCCACTCCCATACATTCTGCTTGAGAGAGTAAATAGACTAAAGCAAAGGCTGTGCTAAATTGCTGCTTATCGGTGTTCGAGAGAAACCAATTTGATTCGGGGTAAATTATTCGAGAGAAAATTTATCCCCACTAAATTCTAGCTTAGTTAGGAATTTACAGCGATTTACTATCAATAGCATTTACCCGGTTGTTTATTTTAGCCCATAATCCTATCACATCCTAAGAATCCTGTCTCCATATTCGTATTTCTATATTTTTGCTGTTTTTAGTTGCTAATTTGACTACAAATCCCTCTAGATAATTGCCACTTGTGTCACCCTTTAATTTGATATGTTTTTCTTGGTATATGTCTTTAGCTATAATTGACTTGAACGAAGTTCTTGCTTTCCTATTAATTCTCGATTACAAACCGCTCCCTTGGGACTCAACCCCAACTCACTAGTTGGGTTATATTACTATTGAATGATCGTTAATGCTTAGTACTGGATGAAGAGTCACTGATACGTCAAATCAAAATAGCACCGCTGCCGCGGATTTGTCTTAGTTGAGAATTTTTAGTTAAGTTGAATTTTGTTGTTTATAGTTATAGTGATTGATGAGTCCACAAACTGGACTCATTTATGACTTTATTTTAAATAGAAATAGTGTCTTCAAATGCTTATTTTGTCTAAATATTTGATGAAAACACTTAAGTTTCACGTATTTGAATTTTTAGTGGAAGTATGGACACTTAGGCGTAAAAAAGGAACAAAAAGGCTGAAAAGAACGAAGAAGGTGAAGCCTGAACATCGCCAAGCATGCTTGGCGATTCACCGATGGGACGCACTCTGCCCTTTTGTTCTAGTCCCCGAAGCCCTGAAGAAGAAGGACAAAAAAGGCGATGAAAGGAGCAATCGACGTTTCGCCAATCAGTTCCGCGAAGCAGAAGTATACCACCCAATGATCCAGAACGCACAATTACTGAAGGCAAAGCACAAATGACGATGAACTAGAAGAAGGGAGAATCGCAGAGTCATTCGGCGTTCGTGACTAACCTCGCTGAGCGGTCAGCTAGCACTATTTGCTGAAGTCTATAAATACTAAACTCTTTCCTAGTTTTGAGAGAGGGAGAGCAGATTCTGAACATTATTGTAATTTTCACTTTAGCTTTCATATTTTCTCTCAAGTTTGGAGAGGGTTTTGTGGGAGACTTGAAGAAAGGAGTTCATCTTCCCCAAATTGGAAGTGGGTCTTCTCTATTCTTCTTCCTTTGCTTAAATTAAGGTTTAATTTCTTATACCCATTTGATCTCTCTATCATTTTAGGTATAATGTCTTATTTCTTGATGTGTGGCTAAAACCCCCCATTCTTGGGGTGTGATTTAACAAATATGTGTTGATATTATTGTTGGGTCTTGCTTGCTGATAGGTTAGATGTATTTTAATGGTGATTTCACCTAGTGGTTGTGGTTTAATTTAATGGGTTTGTAGTTGCAAATACAAAACCACTTATGTGTTTTCGGCTTGCTCGAGAAAGAGGTCGCGAAACTAAGACCGCTAGACTGATGGCCTAAGGAGTGGATCGACATGAGGTTCAGCCTGAGAGGGTGAGCCCTAGTCCCATATCCTAACACTCAGCTCGAAAGAGTGAGTGGGGTAAGGCGTAGGCTGGCCTTCATGCGGTAAATGGGTGTTCGAGAGGAACCCATTTGAAACGGGGTAAGTTGCTCAAGAGGGAACTTACTTCCATCTAAAGCTTAGCGTAGTCACTGTTATCTTGCAAATTTCCTATTGAAAGTATGTACCCAACAATTTATATCAATATATATAACGGTCACATCCCAAGAATCTCTCCCCATACTTGATTTCCTTTATACTTTACTAGTTTTATTTGATCTCGTGACAAAACTCCCTATTGTTAAGTGACACTCTTGTGTTCCCCTTTAACTTACAATGTTTTTAATCGTTAAAATCTTTAGCTACGACTAGCTTTAGCACATTTGCGCTTAACCACTAATTTTCACGCCCACTCCCTTGCGACTCGACCCCAACCCTTGGTTGGATTATTATACTATTGCATGATCGTAGACACTTGCATCAGAAGTTGTGTCGTTGATTATGCAAATATCAAAATGGCGCCGCTGCTGGGGAGTGGTGTTACGTGAAGATGAAGTCAATTAGATATTTTATTCTTTTTTGTTATAGTTGTCACTGATTTAATTTTTAGTTTTGTTTTGCGTGTTTCTGTATTGACGCAGAGGAACAACAAATGGAAAACCACTATGGACTTCACACGGATCATCCCCTCTTGAAACTGCTGAACCTCAGGGACAACCTCCTGACCTTTAAGCAAGTATGGGATGAGACTCTTGAGGAAATGTGGTTAAAATTTCAAACAATACTAAGTCCATGCCCGTCTCATGGGATGACTGACAAAGCGTTACTGGAATGCTTCTCTAGAAGTTTGGGACCTAAAAAATATAAGTAACGCGAATCAACTGTTCGCAGGTGGTGTGCTGTGTCAACCCTAAGAGGTCGTACAAAAAACCCTAGATGGCATGGTTGAAGCCAACAAGGAGACAAAGAAACAAAAAGAGTGGAATACATTGGTTACTAAGTTGGATGTTTTGTCCAACCGAGTTTTGGCATTGGAAGCGCAAGCCATGGAAAGAGAGAAACATGTCACCCTCCAAGAGTGCCGAAATGGGAAGAAGCATGGAAGTGCACGAGATGATGAGGTCCTTTCCCTTATTCAACAAAAGATTGCCGAACAAAACAATAGGTTGAATGAGATGAAAGATACCATGGAAATGCTAAATGAGGTGTCCACCTCAAACTCCATGACTATCCAGCTGCAGGATGCTCAAATCTCGCATTTGATGACAAGTCGCTATCCACCGTTCGCCGAGGACTCACCCAACTACACCATGGGCGACTCTGAGGGTGAGGAATAGAGGGTTGACTTGCATCGTGCCACGACGTTAACTAAGGCGCTGCTTCGAAGGCAACCCAAACCCTTTTTAATTGCTTTTATTCCTTGGTGAAATAATGGTGTGATGCTTGTATAGATTGAAGTTATGGAAATGTTTGAAAAGGTGTATGAAGGCGAGCAAATAATCAAATTGGTGTTCCGCCGGCTTATTCAGTGACCTCGATCTTTTCCGCCATCTGACTCTGTGTTTGCTGGAAAAACACTATCAGCTTGGATCCTGTAAAAATTGGTGGTCGGTAAGTAATGAGAGGCGTGTCGCCAACCATGTCGGCGACCTCAATGTAGATCGCCGTTAGGATTCTCACATGAGATGCAGATCCTGTTTCATTAGGCGAAGTTAGTAATTACTTGGTGCTTCGCCGAGTGATTGGGCGAGCCTGACTCACTTCGTCGAATGGGTGGTAACTGAACGTTTTTTGCAAGCCACAGGTTTAAAAGTTCTACTTCATTCATTTCCTCTCACTTTTTCATCCTATCAAACTCACATCTGCACTTTAGCTTTATATTTCTTGCAATTCTAAAGTATTATAAGTGTTGAATTGTGGGCAGATTTGGATCGCATTGCTGCCTAGCATGTCAGTACAATCTAATTCATCACCAAAGGTTGATAATCGAACCCCTCAGTTAATTTATCAAAATTAGTACTCATTTGCATAATGATTGATAGTATAAAATCTCTGCTGAGTCTCCAAGTTATTGGGATTGCATGTATTATGGATTATGATTCAGTAGCTTTCGCGTGATTTGAGGGGCTCCCATTCGACTGTGCTTTGAGTTGATTTTTTTTCTTTCGCTGGGGAAAATGTGAAACTCCTATGGGTCTTTGTTGAAATTGTGTTATTTAAGCCTAAATTGCATTATCTGGGTTGCGGGGTGAAATTTGAAAGAAATAGGTTGAAAATAGACACGTTTGGCCAGATGAACAAAACTCACCCAATTGCTCGGTGGTTCACCTAATGTCCTCATTTCACTTTTGATCGATTGATCTGCGGTTTCGACTGTTAGCCTAAATTGTAAACCGCACTCGGCGACTCGCCAAAAGACCCTTTGTTCACCCTTTGTCTCCGCCCTTGTATCATTCGTACATCATTTTCAACGAATAACCTAGGTAGATAAATACTTCACCAACTAGTTTGGCAATGCAATTCTGCTATTGGAACCCTCCTTTCTCCTGTTTAAATTACTGTCTAACTTGTATTCGATGTTTTTGCAGAAATGGCTAGACCAAAAGTCGCAGGGAGAAATAAACCACCCCGAAACATAAGAGCACATGAGTTTGAAGAAGATGAAAAGAAAGCAGAGCCAGCCAGACAAAAGAAATATACCAAGGAATCTAGGGCCAGAAGGAGGATTCCTATTGATCCCACCATTCCTCCGTGGAGATGCGGATTCTACACAACCATTAATTCCTTTTTGGCGGCTCATGACGTGGATAGAATGGGTGAGGCTAACATCGCTGCGGAAGCTAAGGAAAATGAAAATAATGCAAACCAGAATGAAAACACTTCGGGAGATATTACTTTATATCAAGCTGATGCATCAAACACCAATGCACATGCAGATGAAGCGAATGCATAAACAGGACCCCTCTTGACCTTCCGCTCTGAGTTTCTTTATTTTTACTGTTGAATAATTTATCACTTGCATTTGAGGACAAACACTTTTATTGTTGTGGGGTGAGGCCCACACCTTTGATATTGTTTCGAATGTTGTTTTTGATATATACTTGGGTTGTCTGTTTGATATTTGGTTGTTTGCTTTGAGATTGTTTGAGGTTAGGGCTCTCTTTTGGGTTTAATTGAAAAATTATTTTGTTTTACCCTTCTGACAAATTTTCATTTTTCAAAATTTTTTGCCACCTCTTGTGTTGAAAGTGGTTGTTCTTGTACAAATTTAAGTCTCGGTTTCGATCAATACCGATGACTTGAATGGTGCTCTCAATTGAACAAACATGAACGTGCGGCTGCGACGATACCAAATGAAGTTGCATAGATAATATGTGAACTCTTTGCATCTCGTTGTGATTAGTCATTTATCGAATTGATTCTCTTGTAATGACCATTGCACACTAGTGAAAGTGTGTGGTCTTGTTTGACTTAAGTGTCAATTCCTTGTGTGATGAGCTTACTTTGAACCTTGCATGAATAAACCTAGAATTTTCCCCGTTAGTCTGATTGATTTAGTAAGGTGTGCTCTTGAAATGATCTTAGGCAACTTTTGAAGAGTGTGAGCCAAATTTGACATATACCTCTTTTGTGGCCTACCCGTGAGCGTGTGAAACTCTCTTCAACAACCTTTGAGCCTTACCTTTCTTTGGAAGAACCTTGATGAACCCTAGACCTTACTTGACCCACTACCTATAATCCTCTTGATTTGTGGTTTAGTGAATAGCCAACTTAGGCCAAAATCCTAAGTTGGGGCTATTGTGAAAAGGAAAAAGAGAAGTCAAGAAGTGCAAGAAAAGTCTCCCTTAACACATGGTGTTGTGGAACAATGGAAACCCTCCATAAAAAAATAAGTTGTGGAATAAAAGTACAAAAGAAATTGGGTTTCCAAGCAATCCATGGAGGTAAATAAAAAAAAGGACTTAGAAGCACTAGAAAAAGAATTGATAAAGAAAAAGAAGGGGATGCCTTGAGAATACCGCATCTCATGAGGAAAAAGTCACTGAGCCTAAATGACCATACCGTTGCACTCAACCCCATTACAAGCCTCAGAATGACCTTTTTGATCTTGAGTGAGCCGAACCGAAGATCGATTGGAAAATAAGGGTAAGACTATGGGTGAAAACATGCATTGTGTTCCTCTTTTTGAGTGTAAGCGTTGCATCTGATTCCTGATCTTGAATTGATTAACATGTGTATGTGAATATGGAATCATTCTTTATGTGAGGGCATTTAGATACTTTTTGTTGAGCCTGAACTTGCACAAGTAGCAAGTATTGCGAGCTTGAGAATCTTTGGAAATGGTGTGTCACAACTTGAATATTTGAGTACACAATTGATATTTGCATGAGTAATTTGAGACTTGTTGTGTATGTTCATGATTTAGTCTTGTGTAGCACTATTTGAGACATCCTATTTGAACTGCTGAACTTGAGTTTTACTTGAGGACAAGCAAAAGTTTAAGTTGGGGTGTTGATGAGTCCACAAACATGGACTCATTTAGGGCTTTATTTTAATAGAAATAGTGTCCTCAAATGCTTATTTAGTCTAAATATCTGATAAAACACTTAGGTTTCATGTATTTGAAGTTTTAATGGAAGCATGGACACTTAGGCGCAAAAAAGGAACAAAAAGGATGAAAAGAACGAAGAAGCTGAAGCCTGAACATCACCAAGAATGCTTGGCGATTTGCCGAAGGGATGCACTCCACCCTTTGTTCCAGTACACGAAGCCTTGAAGGAGAAGAATAAAAAAGGCGATGAAATGAGCAATCGGTGTTTCACCGATCAATTCTGTGAAGCAGAAGTAAACCGCCCAATGATTCAGAACGCACATATGGTGAAGGCAAAGCACAAACGACGATGAATTAGAAGAAGGGCAAATCGCCGAGTCATTCGGCGTTCGTGACTAACCTCGCCGAGCGATCCGCCAACACTATTTGCTAAAGTCTATAAATACTAAACTCTTTTCTAGTTTTGAGGGAGGGAGAGCACAATCTGAACATTATTGTAATTTTCACTTTAACTTTCATATTTTCTCTCAAGTTTGGAGAGAGTTTTGTGGAAGACACAAAGAAAGGAGTTCATCTTCCCCAAATTGGAAGTGGGTCTTCTTTATTCTTCTTCCTTTGCTTAAATCAAGGTTTAATTTCTTATAACCATTTGATCTCTCTATCATTTTATGTATAATGTCTTATTTCTTGATGTGTGGCTAAAAACCCCCATTCTTGGGGTGTGATTTAGCAAATATGTGTTGATATTATTGTTGGGTCTTGCTTGCTGATAGGTTAGATGTATTTTAATGGTGATTTCACCTAGTGGTTGTGGTGTAATTTAATGGGTTTGTAGTTGCAAATAAAAAACCACCTATGCGTTTTCGGCTTTCTCGAGAGAGAGGTCGCGAAACCAAGATTGCTAAACTGATGGCCTAAGGAGTGGGTCAACATGAGGTTCTGCCTGAGAGGGTGAGCCCTAGTCCCATATCCTAACACTCAGCTCGAGAGATTGAGTGGGGTAAGGCGTAGGCTAGCCTTCATGTAGCAAATGGGTGTCCGAGAGGAACCCATTTGAAACGGGGTAAGTTGCCCGAGAGTGAACTTATTTCCATCTAAAGCTTAGCCTAGTCACTGTTATCTTGCAAATTTCCTATCGAAAGCATGTACCCAACAATTTATATCAATATATATAGCGGTCACATCCCAAAAATATCCCCCCATACTTGATTCCCTTTATACTTTACTGTTTTTATTTGATCTCATGACAAAACCCCCTATTGTTAAGTGACACTCTTGCGTTCCCCTTTAATTTACAATGTTTTTAATCATTAAAATCTTTAGCTACGACTAGGTTTAGCACATTTGCGCTTAACCACTAATTTTCATACCTACTCCTTAAGGACTCGACCCCAACCCTTGGTTGGGTTATTATACTATTGCAAGATCGTAGACACTTGCATCAGAAGTTGTTTCTCTGATTATGCAACATCAGTGATGGCTTACTAAATTTTTAGTTTTAATCTTTGTGTCGCTGTTTTGAGTAGGAAATTGGAACATGTCTGGCAGAAATGGGGACCAAATGGACCTCTCTCTTTTGAGGATGATGTCTCGTAGGGATAACATCCTAAGTTTTAGATAATTGGAGGGGGAGTCCATCCCTGAATTGTGGATGAGATTTAAGACACACTTCCTGCAATGCCCCGCTCATGTAATCTTAGAAAGTGTGCTATTGGACTGTTTCTACGAAAGTCTTGGCCCGTAAAACAAAAGAATGCCTGACCAAATATTTCCAAGGGGTTTCTCACAACTACCCTACGCAATAGCAGCCCAGATCCTTGATCATATGGCCATGACCAACAAGGAGATTAAGAAAGACCATATTTTTTCCACACTGTTGACTCAGCTGGATCTAGTGACCAAGAAGATCATGGAATCAGAAGTACCGTTAAAAGGAAGGACCTGTACATTCCCTCTCATGAGCGTATAAAGCCCAATGCGAATGAGGGTGGACAAATAGAGGAGATACTTTCACTCATTCTCCACAGAGTAGAAAGTCATGATAAGATGCTGAATGAGATAAAAGAGAATGTCTTACTGCTGAATGAGATAACTGCTTCCCAATTCATATTTGTTCAGCTACTGGAGACCCAAATAGGTTATGTGTTGTCTCGTTTCTACCCCATAAATAAAAATTAAATGGGAAAGTCATGCCACAACGTTCAATAAGGCGCTTCTTGGGAGACAACCCAAGGTTTTATTGCTTTAAATTGTTATTTTAGAATAATGGTATGTTGATTGTGTAGGTTAAAGTGTGGGAAATGTTTGAAAAGTGTAGATTGGCGAGCTGAAGTCCAGTCGGTGAAATACCGAAGATGTCGGTGACCCCGACCTAGACCTACCGTTGGACTCAAGACAAATTCAAATGGGAGTCTGTAAAATTCGGCGAGCCTAGGAAATTATTGGCGAGTCGCCGACCAGGTCAGTGATCTCGATCTAGTCCGCCGTTTGGATCTTCACTATAACTGGAGGTCCTATAAAACTCGGTGAGGTAAGTGGTCACTCGGTGTGTCGCCAAGTGGTTTGGCGAGCACGACTAACGTCACCGAATGGGCGAGAACTGGACTGTTTATTAAAAGGCCAAAGGTTTAAAATTTCAAACTCTTTCATTTTACTCATTTTACATCTTTCCAAACTCGCACCTACTTAGCATTTTCAATATTTCCGCATTCTATAAGTATTTCAGTTGTCGGATTTGTGTTTGGAGTGGATTACATTGCTGCCTAGCTTTTCAGTCCTTATTATTCAACATCTGAGGTTGGTTTTCCTTATCCCGTATTTATTTTTAGTAATTTGTACTCTTATGCAAGCAATATTATGTTGATGATGTGTGCTGGGCCTCTCAGATAGGATTAGAATATTTGAATGCCTGTTTGTTTCTCGATAATCTTGTTTGTAATGTTTTCAATGTTAAATTCTCATCTTTTTGTGCTCTCAAATGAAGTAAATTTTGTGGGGTCGTGCTTGCATGTTATTTGGCTTGGTTGGGTGAAGTCTCAGTAGCCTGTATTTGTTCCAAATGATGTAATTTTCCTAATGATAGAGCGGGTGATTTCGTTTTTAAGGGTAAATGTTGTCAATTGGCCAAATTTGGCGAAATCGGGAGAAGTCTGAGTATCCCGAGACAATGGGTGTTACGGGTCTTGTTTGAATTTGAGTTGGGCATGGTTTGATTTTGTTTTTAGGGGTTGCGGGGTTGTATTCGAGAAGTTGGGTTGAAAATAGGCATGTTGGGTCATTTGGCGAGCTGGGTCAATCTCGCCGAATGACTCGGCGGTTCGCCTAATGTCCTCATCTCGCCTTTAATTTCATGCCTTATGGGCTGTTTTGTTCTGTAACTTTTGGCGAGAAGCCTGAGGTCGCCGAAGGCACTCGTCGACTCGCCGAAAGCCTTCTTAATTGCCCTTTGTCTGCACCCCTGAACCCTTTTTGCACTTTAACTTTCGGCGAGCTAATTCTTACTAACCGAAAGTTATTGGGAATTTGCCAAAAGACCTTTCCCTTCAACGACTTGCCTAGAATTTTGAGCCAATCCTTTCGACGAGCTCGACCTCGCCCTTAAACCGATTCGGCGACTCACAGATTGGTTCGGTGAGTCTTTCTGCAACTGTTTTTCTATAAATTTGATCAAGCTATTTTTAAATTTTTCTTGATGTTTTGCAGGAATGGCGAGGAAAAACATAGACATGCCACCCTGTAAAAGAGTACGGGGTATCACAATCAATGAAGGGGGATCAAATCCTTCATAAAGAGGAAGGCAAGAACCTACACCAGGTGACAAAGGAAAGGGAAAGAGACCCAGGTCTGACAGGGCTATTACTGGCTCCCAGGCATCTTTATCTGAACCTGATGATGACCAGCCTTTACAGTCCCGACGGTTTGAGCTCCGAGCTAGATCTCACACCACGTCCAACAAAGTCCCTCCTACATCCACACCAGCAAAATTAGTGCCATCTCCGGCACCTCCTGTGGCTCCTGTGCCTCCAGTTGTTCCTCCAACTAGACTCCTCAATAGGTTGAAATGAGATGGTTTGTGAATTATCCTCGAGAAGAAGCTACTGTCTACGGAGGGTCTGGAGGACAAAGTACTCCAGTGTAGAAGAACTATTACAATGGCACCAGTTCCATATTTTCACCAGGCCCCGAGGTCCGTTTATTCCTTCATGGGTCCGTGAGTTCTACACAGCATATGGTGAACTAGTGCCAAAGAGAAAAAAGAAGGCCAACGAGTTTAGACCGGTTAAGTCGGTCACTGTTCGAGGTGTAGAAGTGAGCTACAGTGAGGAGTACATTAATGATGTATTAGATAGGCCTCCAGGGTCTGCACTCTCATATGAAAGTGTGTCTACGACAGAAACTCTGGAGGATCTAAAGGGCTAGCTTTCCCCCTTATTTCTGCTACCACTCCTAGGTGGATTGAGGCGGGAGTCGAGATAAAAAAAAGGATTTGAATATAGCTGCCCGCTGTTGGTTCGAATTCATCAGTAGTTCACTTATGCCTTCACAGAACGAATCTATCCTCCGACATGCAAAAGCAGCCTGCTTGGGCTCTATCTTATCAAAGTGGCGGCTTAACTTGGGCCTTATCATAGAACAGGAGATGGCAATGAGAGCTAAGGAGAAACAAACCTCTTTTCCCTTCCTAGTACTGAGAGCTGTGCTAGCGTGCTGGAGTTCCCTGAGATGTTGCTAGCGAGTTTGATGTTACCCCGTCCTCCTCCATTGGCATCCAGCGCATTGAGGCCGAGTATACTAGAGAGGAGGCTAACAGGATGAGGATAGCTCTAGTGGACACATCCCCGAAGGTGGACGCTGATTCAATGCCTACAGAGGCATCTTTGCCTACTCCAACCTCCAGGTCTTCAAGTACTTCTATCCCTTCCTCTTCTTCACATGCTCCAGGCATATCCTCTTCCTCTCAGCCGACCAAGATTACTCAGGCGATGATCTTAAGGATAGGGCATCTGGCCCATTCAGTTGAGGTGAGGGCGACCTGATTAGAGAGGTCTGTCCCCTTGATGATTGAGGTTGCGATCCTAGTTGCACTAACCCCCCTGCAGACTTCTATTGACACTTTCACTACGAGGGTTGAAGCTTGTGAGAGCAGGTAGGGGGAGACCTCAGAGATTCCGGCTTTGAAAGCCAAGGTAGCAGACTTGAGGAAGGACGTAGACTATTTGAAGTCTACCGACTTCACTTTATTATTGGAGGCTGCAGATGATTTGTATGCTCCTAAGACTTTAGAGATCCCGCTGGCTACCGCCAGAGATGTACCCAGGGATAAAACAGCAGTTGATGAGTCAGATGCTGAGACCGATGAGGAGCAGATAGCGATACGGGATAAGAGCATATATAGAGACTTACCGGATCTTGGGGAGATGATCATCCAGTCGGTGATCCAGACATCACGGATCGTGATTTCTATGGAAGCTCCTAGTGGATCTGGTACTGCTGTTTCTTCTGAGGCAACTCCGGGCACTGATGCCCAAGTCCAGACTAATGCATCGGGCACTGATTCCTAGACAGATGGAGCGACTGCTTAGACATGATTCCCTCTTTACCTCTCTCTCTATCTTACTTTTATTTTGACTTGTGGATATTATATTTTTGTTTGCATTTGAGTACAAATGTTTTTTATTTGTGGTGGGGGTGAGGCCCACCTTTTGTGTGACATTTGTAACTCTTGTTTTGTTTATATTTGGGCTTTGAGCTACAAAAATTGTGTTTTTACACTGCTTTTGTGGATGCTTGAGCTTGTGGCTCCTTGCTTTTAATTGTAAATGATTTTTGACCCTTCCTAAAATTTTTGCCACCTCTTGTATGTGTTGAATGTGGCTGTTCACTTGCAAATTTGAGTACCGATTTTGATCAATACCAATGAATCGAATAGTGCTCATAATCGAACAAAAATGAATGTGCGGCAACGACGAGGCTAATTGAAGTTGCATAGACAATATGCGAACTCTTTGCATCTCGTTGTGACTAGCCAAGTATCGAATTGAGTCACTTGTGATGAATATTGCACAGTAGCGAAAGTGTGAAGTCTTGTTTGACATTGGTGTCAATGCCTTCTGTGATGAGCTTACCGTGAACCATGTGTGATGACACCTAGATTTTGTCCCGTTGGACCGGTTGACTAAGTGATGCGATTTCATGAGATGATCTTAGGAGACTTTAAAGAGTGTGAACCAATTTGACATCATACCTCTTTTGTGGCTTGCCTTGTGAGTTTGTGAACCTCTTATGAGAACCCTTTTGAGCCTTCACCTTTTCTTGGAGGAAACTTGATAACATTGCTACCTTTTATTGACCCATTACCCATAATCCTCATGATCTGTGGTTTGTTTGTGAAACGACCCCAAAAAAATGCCCGAAAATGTGCTTCGGAAACACCTATAATTGTAATTTCCATATATCTCAAAATCCGTGCATGATTTCGGAAATTTGACTTCATATTCTTATTCAGGGGGTAAAATTGAGTGGGAAATGGGTCTAACCCGAATTTTAGAACAACCGTATCAAAATTCGAAAATCGCAAAAAATGCGATTTTGAGGGTCAACTTTAAAGGGGAATATCTCTCAGCACACGAGGAACTGGAAGGAGCTCAAACTATCAAAATTAAAGCTCTGTGAGTTAGCTTTCCAACGCAATTTGTTTCACCTCATTCCGAGTTAGGATGAAGGAGTTATGACCATTTTTGTAAAACCTGTCCGACAGAAAATGCAAATTCCAGTAGCCGAAAACACTGTTCACCCGCCTCAATTTTTTTTTCTAAGTGTTGGGACGTTTTTTATAAAAAGGGGACATATCCATACTTAGTCATTTAACTTCAAAACATCCAAAAACTCTCTCTAAACCCTCTCCAAAAATTCCACCAAGATCATCAACCAAATTCAAGGATCCCAAGCTTTAATTCCGGATTCAAGATTCAATCTCAAGCAATTCTCCATTCCAATCTTCATCAAGAATTCTCCAAAGTTGAGGTATGTGGGTTGATTGTGGAAACCTTCCTTTCCACAAGTCCAACCATTTATCCTCTATTTTACTTCAAGTTTATGGGTCCTTATGATCATTTATGAACTCTTGAATTATGGAATTATTACTACACATCCTATTATGGTCTATTTTTGTATATTATCATGAAATGGAATGATTATATGATGTTTATGGTTTTCATGCCTCAATGATCAAATTATGAAGGTTGTTATATATGTATATATATATGTATGTTGTTGGTGGGCTGTTTTATATGGATTTTGAAATTGGTTGGACTTAGTACTCTTGAAACACATGATTTTATTTACATGAACAAGTAGCCCACCATATGTTTGATAAAATGCCATTTATAGAATTCTTATGAAATGGAAGGTCCAATGTACGTCCTATGAGTCGGATGATTATATAAGTATTGAAATGATGATGAAATGGATACACGTATATGATTTTCTCTATATAGTGTGTGAGTCGATCAAGCCTAGCTCGGGGGGTTGTAGGCCCGGGTAACCGTATCAAGGGGTTGGTACCTTGATTGCCTAGTACGGGGGGTAGTAGGCCCGTATAACCGTATCGAGGGGTTTGTACCTTGGTTGCCTAGTACGGGGGGTAGTAGGTCCGTATAACCGTATCGAGGGGTTTGTACCTTGGTTGCCTAGTACGGGGGGTAGTAGGCCCGTATAACCATATTGAGGGGTTTGTACCTCTTTCGCCTCTCCAAGGGGGTGGTAGGCCTTGGAAATACTATATTGATGGTCACTCACTACACATATATTATGTCCTACTAAATATGATTTTTATATAAGCATCATTATACATATCATCTCATTAATATGCTATCTATCGGGTACGATTATGCATTTTGCCTATGATGTCCATCCCTTGTTGCATTGCATTGCATTGCATCCCATATACTTAGTACATTCAAACGTACTAACGCATACTCTATGCCTACATGATGTCACCATGTAGGGACCGGAGCACCGCTTGACCCTCGTCCTCCGCGTGGCTAATACGATTTTCTATCAAGGTTATTGGTGAGTCCTCCATTCCGGGGACGTTGCTTATGATCTTTTGCTATGTATAAGACTTTTCCTTTTAGTTATGTTTTGACTATGAGGGTGAGCCCAGTTGTTTGTCTTGGCCCCCGCTAAAGTACCTATGTTTAGAGGTGGTGTTGGACAAGTTGTGTATTATGTTTGAGCTTGGTTCATCTATGGTATTTATGTATCATTTCTTTTTTTTTTTTCTTGCTCCCTTAGTCCCGATTTCCCCCTTGATTATGCTTATCGCTTATGGTCATTTTAATTGCTTCCGCGACCAATGATGTGTAAGATACGCTATGAGGCTTGTTTGGGGTTCCTTCGGGTTCCCCATTCGCCGGTCACGTCTAGGCCCTAGGCTTGGGTCGTGACAAACTTGGTATCAGAGCACTAGGTTGATAGATTCTCGGAGTCCAACCCACCGCGTTGATTAGAGTCCGATTCATGGTTGTGTTGTGCACCACAACTATGAGTAGGAGGCTATGAGACGTTTTAGGAAATGTTTCCCTTCTCCTTGTTCTAAGTCGTGCTATAGAGTTGAATCAAGTTCTTCCCTAACGGTTGCTCTTTGCTATGCTAGATCATGCCTAATACAATAGGAAGACGAGCCCGAATTGTTGCGTGAGTCATATAAGGTGTGTACTCCTATTGGTGCATATATTGTTGCTAGGAAGGTCTATAGAAATTGTCCTATTTGCATCTTGCATAAAATATTGCCTTGTGATCTTGTTGAGTTGGACATGGTCGATTTTGATGTTGTTCTTGGGATGGATTGGTTGCATGCATACTATGCTTCCATTGATTGTAGAACCCGTAGGGTCAAGTTCCAATTCCCAAGTGAACCCATTCTTGAGTGGGAGAGCCAAAATGTGGTAGTCAAGGGTAGGTTCATCTCTTGCATTAAAGCCCGTAAGTTAATCTCTAAGGGGTGTCTCTATCACCTTGTGAGGGTTAGGGATGTGGAGTCCAAAACCCTTCCTATAGAGTCGGTTCCGATCGTAAATGAATTCCTTGATGTCTTTCCTAATGACCTTCCCGGTGTTCCTCCCGAAAGGAAAATAGATTTTGGCATAGACCTCCTCCCCGATACTCAACCCATTTCTATCCCCCCTTATCGTATGGCCCCAGCGGAGTTAAAGGAGTTGAAGGAACAATTGAGGGACTTGTTGGAGAAGGGTTTTATTAGGCCTAGCCAATCACCATGGGGTGCACCGGTGTTGTTTGTGAAGAAGAAAGATGGGTCCCTTAGGATGTGTATTGATTACCGGCAACTCAATAGGGTCACCATCAAGAATAAATATCCTCTTCCTAGGATTGATGACTTGTTCGACCAATTGCAAGGGGCTAGCCACTTCTCTAAGATTGATCTTCGGTCCGGGTATCATCAAGTGAAGGTGAGGGAGTGTGACATTCCCAAGACAGCCTTCCGGACTAGGTATGGGCATTATGAATTTGTGGTCATGTCCTTTGGGTTGACCAATGCATCGGCTATCTTCATGGACCTAATGAATAGGATCTTTAAACCCCACCTTGATTCCTTTGTTGTGGTCTTCATTGATGATATTTTAATCTATTCGCATAGCGAGGAAGAACATATGGGTCACTTGAGGGTTGTGTTGCAAAGATTGAGAGAGGAGAAGTTGTATGCCAAGTATGAAAAGTGTGAATTTTGGTTGAGGGAGGTTGCCTTCCTAGGTGATGTGGTGTCGGGGGATGGTATTAAGGTAGATCCTAAGAAGACCGATGTGATTAGAAATTGGCCTAGGCCATTGACCCCGTCGGATATTAGGAGCTTCTTGGGCTTAGCGGGTTACTATCGGAGATTTGTGAATGGGTTTTCTTCTATTGCTTCTTCCATGACTAAGTTGACACAAAAGAAGGCTAAGTTTGAGTGGACCGACGAGTGTGAAAGGAGTTTTCAAACCTTGAAAGATAAACTTGTGTCCGCTCCTATATTGTCACTACCGGATGGGCTTGAGGGATTCGTTGTGTATTGTGATGCTTCTAGAGTTGGCTTGGGTTGTGTCCTAATGCAAAATGGTAAGGTGATAGCCTATGCGTCTAGACAACTCAAAGTGCATGAAAAGAACTATCCTACGCATGACCTTGAATTAGCCGCGGTGGTGTTTGCTTTAAAGATTTGGCGTCATTACTTGTATGGGGTACATGTTGATGTGTTCACCGATCATAAGAGCCTCCAATATGTCTTCACCCAAAAAGACCTCAACTTGAGATAAAGAAGGTGGCTAGAATTTCTTAAAGATTATGATATGAGTGTGCATTATCATCCCGGTAAAGCTAATGTGGTGGCGGATGCTTTGAGTAGGGTGTCTATGGGTAGCCTAGCTCATGTTGATATTGGTGATAGGGAAATGGCTAGGGAGGTGCATCGGTTGGCTAGGTTGGGGGTTAGGTTGGAAGAAATTAGTAATGGTGGTGTGGTCGTTGTTGATGGTGCTAGGTCTTCCTTGGTTGATGAGGTGATAGCAAAACAAGATCTTGACTCTTCCTTGTTAGAATTGAAGGCCTTGGTGAAAGAGGGTAAGGTGGAAGTTTTCTCCCAAGGGGGAGATGGTGCCCTTAGGTACCAAGGTAGGTTGTGTGTGCCTTGTGTTGATGGTTTGAGGGAGAAAATTCTTGAGGAGGCTCATAATTCTTCCTACTCCATTCACCCCGGTTCCACCAAAATGTATAGAGATTTGAGGGATGTGTATTGGTGGGGAGGCATGAAGAAGGACATTGCCAAATTCGTCTCCGGTTGTCATAGTTGTCAACAAGTCAAGGCCGAACATCAAAGGCCGGGTGGTCTAACCCAAGACATAGAGATTCCTACTTGGAAGTGGGAAGAAATTAATATGGATTTTGTAGTTGGTTTACCCAAGACTAGAAAAGGTTTTGATTCTATTTGGGTGGTGGTTGATAGGATGACAAAATCGGCTCATTTTCTACCGGTAAAGACAACATATGGGGCGGAAGATTATGCAAGGTTATATATTCATGACTTGGTAAGGTTGCATGGGATTCCTCTATCCATCATATCGGACCGGGGTACTCAATTTACTTCACACTTTTGGAAGTCCTTTCAAAGGGGTCTAGGTACGAGAGTTAAGCTTACTATGGCCTTTCACCCGCAAACGGATGGACAAGCCGAAAGGACTATCCAAACACTTGAGGATATGCTTAGGGCTTGTGTATTGGAGCTTAAGGGTAGTTGGGATGATCATCTTCCATTGATTGAGTTTGCCTATAACAATAGCTATCATTCTAGCATCGGTATGGCTCCTTTTGAGGCTCTCTATGGGAGACGTTGTAGATCACCGGTTGGGTGGTTTGAGGTTGGTGAGGTGGCCTTGTTAGGACCAGATCTAGTTATGGAGGCTCTTGAGAAGGTTAGGATGATTAGAGAAAGGTTGAAGACGGCCCAAAGTCGCCAAAAGTCCTATGCCGATGTGAGGAGAAGGGCTCTTGAATTCCAAGTTGGTGATTGGGTCTATTTGAAGGTGTCACCCATGAAAGGTGTGGTTCATTTTGGTAAGAAGGGCAAGTTGAGCCCAAGATACGTGGTTCCTTATAAGGTGATGAGGAGAATTGGCAAGGTAGCTTATGAGTTGGAATTGCCTAGCGAAATGAATTTGGTTCATCCGGTATTTCATGTGTCTATGTTGAGGAAGTGTGTGGGTGATCCGAATGCCATTGTGTCTCTTGATGTTGTGGGTGTTGTTGAAGATAATTTGACCTATGAAGAGGTTCCGGTCCAGATTTTTGATAGGCAAGTGAAGAGGTTGAGAAACAAAGAGGTGGCTTCCGTTAAAGTCCTTTGGAGAAATCAACAAGTTGAAAGTGCTACTTGGGAGGCCGAAGCGGACATGCAAAGGCGATATCCTTATCTTTTTCACTCCACTCAAGCTTAAGGTATTGATCTTAGCCCTTTATAAAATCTCAGGTCTTAAGTTCGGCCCTCATGTCATTGCATACATTCATGTTTAAGTTGACAAGTTCAATGTGGTGTTACAACTATGTTGAGGTTTTGAATAAGGTGTAAGTGCATTGTTGCATCCTTATGTGGGCTGAAATTGCCATGGTTGTGTTTCTCATGTACGTCTCTTTAACATTCGGGGACGAATGTTCCCAAAGGGGAGATATTGAAACGACCCCAAAAAAATGCCCGAAAATGTGCTTCGGAAACACCTATAATTGTAATTTCCATATATCTCAAAATCCGTGCATGATTTCGGAAATTCGACTTCATATTCTTATTCAGGGGGTAAAATTGAATGGGAAATGGGTCTAACCCGAATTTTAGAACAACCGTATCAAAATTCGAAAATCGCAAAAAATGCGATTTTGAGGGTCAACTTTAAAGGGGCATATATCTCAGCACACGAGGAACTGGAAGGAGCTCAAACTATCAAAATTAAAGCTCTGTGAGTTAGCTTTCCAACGCAATTTGTTTCACCTCATTCCGAGTTAGGATGAAGGAGTTATGACCATTTTCGTAAAACCTGTCCGGCAAAAAATGCAAATTCCAGTAGCCGAAAACACTGTTCACCCGCCTCAATTTTTTTTTCTAAGTGTTGGGACGTTTTTTATAAAAAGGGGACATATCCATACTTAGTCATTTAACTTCAAAACATCCAAAAACTCTCTCTAAACCCTCTCCAAAAATTCCACCAAGATCATCAACCAAATTCAAGGATCCCAAGCTTTAATTCCGGATTCAAGATTCAATCTCAAGCAATTCTCCATTCCAATCTTCATCAAGAATTCTCCAAAGTTGAGGTATGTGGGTTGATTGTGGAAACCTTCCTTTCCACAAGTCCAACCATTTATCCTCTATTTTACTTCAAGTTTATGGGTCCTTATGATCATTTATGAACTCTTGAATTATGGAATTATTACTACACATCCTATTATGGTCTATTTTTGTATATTATCATGAAATGGAATGATTATATGATGTTTATGGTTTTCATGCCTCAATGATCAAATTATGAAGGTTGTTATATATGTATATATATATGTATGTTGTTGGTGGGCTGTTTTATATGGATTTTGAAATTGGTTGGACTTAGTACTCTTGAAACACATGATTTTATTTACATGAACAAGTAGCCCACCATATGTTTGATAAAATGCCATTTATAGAATTCTTATGAAATGGAAGGTCCAATGTACGTCCTATGAGTCGGATGATTATATAAGTATTGAAATGATGATGAAATGGATACACGTATATGATTTTCTCTATATAGTGTGTGAGTCGATCAAGCCTAGCTCGGGGGGTTGTAGGCCCGGGTAACCGTATCAAGGGGTTGGTACCTTGATTGCCTAGTACGGGGGGTAGTAGGCCCGTATAACCGTATCGAGGGGTTTGTACCTTGGTTGCCTAGTACGGGGGGTAGTAGGTCCGTATAACCGTATCGAGGGGTTTGTACCTTGGTTGCCTAGTACGGGGGGTAGTAGGCCCGTATAACCATATTGAGGGGTTTGTACCTCTTTCGCCTCTCCAAGGGGGTGGTAGGCCTTGGAAATACTATATTGATGGTCACTCACTACACATATACTATGTCCTACTAAATATGATTTTTATATAAGCATCATTATACATATCATCTCATTAATATGCTATCTATCGGGTACGATTATGCATTTTGCCTATGATGTCCATCCCTTGTTGCATTGCATTGCATCCCATATACTTAGTACATTCAAACGTACTAACGCATACTCTATGCCTACATGATGTCACCATGTAGGGACCGGAGCACCGCTTGACCCTCGTCCTCCGCGTGGCTAATACGATTTTCTATCAAGGTTATTGGTGAGTCCTCCATTCCGGGGACGTTGCTTATGATCTTTTGCTATGTATAAGACTTTTCCTTTTAGTTATGTTTTGACTATGAGGGTGAGCCCAGTTGTTTGTCTTGGCCCCCGCTAAAGTACCTATGTTTAGAGGTGGTGTTGGACAAGTTGTGTATTATGTTTGAGCTTGGTTCATCTATGGTATTTATGTATCATTTCTTTTTTTTTTTTCTTGCTCCCTTAGTCCCGATTTCCCCCTTGATTATGCTTATCGCTTATGGTCATTTTAATTGCTTCCGCGACCAATGATGTGTAAGATACGCTATGAGGCTTGTTTGGGGTTCCTTCGGGTTCCCCATTCGCCGGTCACGTCTAGGCCCTAGGCTTGGGTCGTGACAAACTTGGTATCAGAGCACTAGGTTGATAGATTCTCAGAGTCCAACCCACCGCGTTGATTAGAGTCCGATTCATGGTTGTGTTGTGCACCACAACTATGAGTAGGAGGCTATGAGACGTTTTAGGAAATGTTTCCCTTCTCCTTGTTCTAAGTCGTGCTATAGAGTTGAATCAAGTTCTTCCCTAACGGTTGCTCTTTGCTATGCTAGATCATGCCTAATACAATAGGAAGACGAGCCCGAATTGTTGCGTGAGTCATATAAGGTGTGTACTCCTATTGGTGCATATATTGTTGCTAGGAAGGTCTATAGAAATTGTCCTATTTGCATCTTGCATAAAATATTGCCTTGTGATCTTGTTGAGTTGGACATGGTCGATTTTGATGTTGTTCTTGGGATGGATTGGTTGCATGCATACTATGCTTCCATTGATTGTAGAACCCGTAGGGTCAAGTTCCAATTCCCAAGTGAACCCATTCTTGAGTGGGAGAGCCAAAATGTGGTAGTCAAGGGTAGGTTCATCTCTTGCATTAAAGCCCGTAAGTTAATCTCTAAGGGGTGTCTCTATCACCTTGTGAGGGTTAGGGATGTGGAGTCCAAAACCCTTCCTATAGAGTCGGTTCCGATCGTAAATGAATTCCTTGATGTCTTTCCTAATGACCTTCCCGGTGTTCCTCCCGAAAGGAAAATAGATTTTGGCATAGACCTCCTCCCCGATACTCAACCCATTTCTATCCCCCCTTATCGTATGGCCCCAGCGGAGTTAAAGGAGTTGAAGGAACAATTGAGGGACTTGTTGGAGAAGGGTTTTATTAGGCCTAGCCAATCACCATGGGGTGCACCGGTGTTGTTTGTGAAGAAGAAAGATGGGTCCCTTAGGATGTGTATTGATTACCGGCAACTCAATAGGGTCACCATCAAGAATAAATATCCTCTTCCTAGGATTGATGACTTGTTCGACCAATTGCAAGGGGCTAGCCACTTCTCTAAGATTGATCTTCGGTCCGGGTATCATCAAGTGAAGGTGAGGGAGTGTGACATTCCCAAGACAGCCTTCCGGACTAGGTATGGGCATTATGAATTTGTGGTCATGTCCTTTGGGTTGACCAATGCACCGGCTATCTTCATGGACCTAATGAATAGGATCTTTAAACCCCACCTTGATTCCTTTGTTGTGGTCTTCATTGATGATATTTTAATCTATTCGCATAGCGAGGAAGAACATATGGGTCACTTGAGGGTTGTGTTGCAAAGATTGAGAGAGGAGAAGTTGTATGCCAAGTATGAAAAGTGTGAATTTTGGTTGAGGGAGGTTGCCTTCCTAGGTGATGTGGTGTCGGGGGATGGTATTAAGGTAGATCCTAAGAAGACCGATGTGATTAGAAATTGGCCTAGGCCATTGACCCCGTCGGATATTAGGAGCTTCTTGGGCTTAGCGGGTTACTATCGGAGATTTGTGAATGGGTTTTCTTCTATTGCTTCTTCCATGACTAAGTTGACACAAAAGAAGGCTAAGTTTGAGTGGACCGACGAGTGTGAAAGGAGTTTTCAAACCTTGAAAGATAAACTTGTGTCCGCTCCTATATTGTCACTACCGGATGGGCTTGAGGGATTCGTTGTGTATTGTGATGCTTCTAGAGTTGGCTTGGGTTGTGTCCTAATGCAAAATGGTAAGGTGATAGCCTATGCGTCTAGACAACTCAAAGTGCATGAAAAGAACTATCCTACGCATGACCTTGAATTAGCCGCGGTGGTGTTTGCTTTAAAGATTTGGCGTCATTACTTGTATGGGGTACATGTTGATGTGTTCACCGATCATAAGAGCCTCCAATATGTCTTCACCCAAAAAGACCTCAACTTGAGATAAAGAAGGTGGCTAGAATTTCTTAAAGATTATGATATGAGTGTGCATTATCATCCCGGTAAAGCTAATGTGGTGGCGGATGCTTTGAGTAGGGTGTCTATGGGTAGCCTAGCTCATGTTGATATTGGTGATAGGGAAATGGCTAGGGAGGTGCATCGGTTGGCTAGGTTGGGGGTTAGGTTGGAAGAAATTAGTAATGGTGGTGTGGTCGTTGTTGATGGTGCTAGGTCTTCCTTGGTTGATGAGGTGATAGCAAAACAAGATCTTGACTCTTCCTTGTTAGAATTGAAGGCCTTGGTGAAAGAGGGTAAGGTGGAAGTTTTCTCCCAAGGGGGAGATGGTGCCCTTAGGTACCAAGGTAGGTTGTGTGTGCCTTGTGTTGATGGTTTGAGGGAGAAAATTCTTGAGGAGGCTCATAATTCTTCCTACTCCATTCACCCCGGTTCCACCAAAATGTATAGAGATTTGAGGGATGTGTATTGGTGGGGAGGCATGAAGAAGGACATTGCCAAATTCGTCTCCGGTTGTCATAGTTGTCAACAAGTCAAGGCCGAACATCAAAGGCCGGGTGGTCTAACCCAAGACATAGAGATTCCTACTTGGAAGTGGGAAGAAATTAATATGGATTTTGTAGTTGGTTTACCCAAGACTAGAAAAGGTTTTGATTCTATTTGGGTGGTGGTTGATAGGATGACAAAATCGGCTCATTTTCTACCGGTAAAGACAACATATGGGGCGGAAGATTATGCAAGGTTATATATTCATGACTTGGTAAGGTTGCATGGGATTCCTCTATCCATCATATCGGACCGGGGTACTCAATTTACTTCACACTTTTGGAAGTCCTTTCAAAGGGGTCTAGGTACGAGAGTTAAGCTTACTATGGCCTTTCACCCGCAAACGGATGGACAAGCCGAAAGGACTATCCAAACACTTGAGGATATGCTTAGGGCTTGTGTATTGGAGCTTAAGGGTAGTTGGGATGATCATCTTCCATTGATTGAGTTTGCCTATAACAATAGCTATCATTCTAGCATCGGTATGGCTCCTTTTGAGGCTCTCTATGGGAGACGTTGTAGATCACCGGTTGGGTGGTTTGAGGTTGGTGAGGTGGCCTTGTTAGGACCAGATCTAGTTATGGAGGCTCTTGAGAAGGTTAGGATGATTAGAGAAAGGTTGAAGACGGCCCAAAGTCGCCAAAAGTCCTATGCCGATGTGAGGAGAAGGGCTCTTGAATTCCAAGTTGGTGATTGGGTCTATTTGAAGGTGTCACCCATGAAAGGTGTGGTTCATTTTGGTAAGAAGGGCAAGTTGAGCCCAAGATACGTGGTTCCTTATAAGGTGATGAGGAGAATTGGCAAGGTAGCTTATGAGTTGGAATTGCCTAGCGAAATGAATTTGGTTCATCCGGTATTTCATGTGTCTATGTTGAGGAAGTGTGTGGGTGATCCGAATGCCATTGTGTCTCTTGATGTTGTGGGTGTTGTTGAAGATAATTTGACCTATGAAGAGGTTCCGGTCCAGATTTTTGATAGGCAAGTGAAGAGGTTGAGAAACAAAGAGGTGGCTTCCGTTAAAGTCCTTTGGAGAAATCAACAAGTTGAAAGTGCTACTTGGGAGGCCGAAGCGGACATGCAAAGGCGATATCCTTATCTTTTTCACTCCACTCAAGCTTAAGGTATTGATCTTAGCCCTTTATAAAATCTCAGGTCTTAAGTTCGGCCCTCATGTCATTGCATACATTCATGTTTAAGTTGACAAGTTCAATGTGGTGTTACAACTATGTTGAGGTTTTGAATAAGGTGTAAGTGCATTGTTGCATCCTTATGTGGGCTGAAATTGCCATGGTTGTGTTTCTCATGTACGTCTCTTTAACATTCGGGGACGAATGTTCCCAAAGGGGAGATATTGAAACGACCCCAAAAAATGCCCGAAAATGTGCTTCGGAAACACCTATAATTGTAATTTCCATATATCTCAAAATCCGTGCATGATTTCGGAAATTCGACTTCATATTCTTATTCAGGGGGTAAAATTGAATGGGAAATGGGTCTAACCCGAATTTTAGAACAACCGTATCAAAATTCGAAAATCGCAAAAAATGCGATTTTGAGGGTCAACTTTAAAGGGGCATATATCTCAGCACACGAGGAACTGGAAGGAGCTCAAACTATCAAAATTAAAGCTCTGTGAGTTAGCTTTCCAACGCAATTTGTTTCACCTCATTCCGAGTTAGGATGAAGGAGTTATGACCATTTTCGTAAAACCTGTCCGGCAAAAAATGCAAATTCCAGTAGCCGAAAACACTGTTCACCCGCCTCAATTTTTTTTTCTAAGTGTTGGGACGTTTTTTATAAAAAGGGGACATATCCATACTTAGTCATTTAACTTCAAAACATCCAAAAACTCTCTCTAAACCCTCTCCAAAAATTCCACCAAGATCATCAACCAAATTCAAGGATCCCAAGCTTTAATTCCGGATTCAAGATTCAATCTCAAGCAATTCTCCATTCCAATCTTCATCAAGAATTCTCCAAAGTTGAGGTATGTGGGTTGATTGTGGAAACCTTCCTTTCCACAAGTCCAACCATTTATCCTCTATTTTACTTCAAGTTTATGGGTCCTTATGATCATTTATGAACTCTTGAATTATGGAATTATTACTACACATCCTATTATGGTCTATTTTTGTATATTATCATGAAATGGAATGATTATATGATGTTTATGGTTTTCATGCCTCAATGATCAAATTATGAAGGTTGTTATATATGTATATATATATGTATGTTGTTGGTGGGCTGTTTTATATGGATTTTGAAATTGGTTGGACTTAGTACTCTTGAAACACATGATTTTATTTACATGAACAAGTAGCCCACCATATGTTTGATAAAATGCCATTTATAGAATTCTTATGAAATGGAAGGTCCAATGTACGTCCTATGAGTCGGATGATTATATAAGTATTGAAATGATGATGAAATGGATACACGTATATGATTTTCTCTATATAGTGTGTGAGTCGATCAAGCCTAGCTCGGGGGGTTGTAGGCCCGGGTAACCGTATCAAGGGGTTGGTACCTTGATTGCCTAGTACGGGGGGTAGTAGGCCCGTATAACCGTATCGAGGGGTTTGTACCTTGGTTGCCTAGTACGGGGGTAGTAGGTCCGTATAACCGTATCGAGGGGTTTGTACCTTGGTTGCCTAGTACGGGGGGTAGTAGGCCCGTATAACCATATTGAGGGGTTTGTACCTCTTTCGCCTCTCCAAGGGGGTGGTAGGCCTTGGAAATACTATATTGATGGTCACTCACTACACATATACTATGTCCTACTAAATATGATTTTTATATAAGCATCATTATACATATCATCTCATTAATATGCTATCTATCGGGTACGATTATGCATTTTGCCTATGATGTCCATCCCTTGTTGCATTGCATTGCATCCCATATACTTAGTACATTCAAACGTACTAACGCATACTCTATGCCTACATGATGTCACCATGTAGGGACCGGAGCACCGCTTGACCCTCGTCCTCCGCGTGGCTAATACGATTTTCTATCAAGGTTATTGGTGAGTCCTCCATTCCGGGGACGTTGCTTATGATCTTTTGCTATGTATAAGACTTTTCCTTTTAGTTATGTTTTGACTATGAGGGTGAGCCCAGTTGTTTGTCTTGGCCCCCGCTAAAGTACCTATGTTTAGAGGTGGTGTTGGACAAGTTGTGTATTATGTTTGAGCTTGGTTCATCTATGGTATTTATGTATCATTTCTTTTTTTTTTTTCTTGCTCCCTTAGTCCCGATTTCCCCCTTGATTATGCTTATCGCTTATGGTCATTTTAATTGCTTCCGCGACCAATGATGTGTAAGATACGCTATGAGGCTTGTTTGGGGTTCCTTCGGGTTCCCCATTCGCCGGTCACGTCTAGGCCCTAGGCTTGGGTCGTGACAAACTTGGTATCAGAGCACTAGGTTGATAGATTCTCAGAGTCCAACCCACCGCGTTGATTAGAGTCCGATTCATGGTTGTGTTGTGCACCACAACTATGAGTAGGAGGCTATGAGACGTTTTAGGAAATGTTTCCCTTCTCCTTGTTCTAAGTCGTGCTATAGAGTTGAATCAAGTTCTTCCCTAACGGTTGCTCTTTGCTATGCTAGATCATGCCTAATACAATAGGAAGACGAGCCCGAATTGTTGCGTGAGTCATATAAGGTGTGTACTCCTATTGGTGCATATATTGTTGCTAGGAAGGTCTATAGAAATTGTCCTATTTGCATCTTGCATAAAATATTGCCTTGTGATCTTGTTGAGTTGGACATGGTCGATTTTGATGTTGTTCTTGGGATGGATTGGTTGCATGCATACTATGCTTCCATTGATTGTAGAACCCGTAGGGTCAAGTTCCAATTCCCAAGTGAACCCATTCTTGAGTGGGAGAGCCAAAATGTGGTAGTCAAGGGTAGGTTCATCTCTTGCATTAAAGCCCGTAAGTTAATCTCTAAGGGGTGTCTCTATCACCTTGTGAGGGTTAGGGATGTGGAGTCCAAAACCCTTCCTATAGAGTCGGTTCCGATCGTAAATGAATTCCTTGATGTCTTTCCTAATGACCTTCCCGGTGTTCCTCCCGAAAGGAAAATAGATTTTGGCATAGACCTCCTCCCCGATACTCAACCCATTTCTATCCCCCCTTATCGTATGGCCCCAGCGGAGTTAAAGGAGTTGAAGGAACAATTGAGGGACTTGTTGGAGAAGGGTTTTATTAGGCCTAGCCAATCACCATGGGGTGCACCGGTGTTGTTTGTGAAGAAGAAAGATGGGTCCCTTAGGATGTGTATTGATTACCGGCAACTCAATAGGGTCACCATCAAGAATAAATATCCTCTTCCTAGGATTGATGACTTGTTCGACCAATTGCAAGGGGCTAGCCACTTCTCTAAGATTGATCTTCGGTCCGGGTATCATCAAGTGAAGGTGAGGGAGTGTGACATTCCCAAGACAGCCTTCCGGACTAGGTATGGGCATTATGAATTTGTGGTCATGTCCTTTGGGTTGACCAATGCACCGGCTATCTTCATGGACCTAATGAATAGGATCTTTAAACCCCACCTTGATTCCTTTGTTGTGGTCTTCATTGATGATATTTTAATCTATTCGCATAGCGAGGAAGAACATATGGGTCACTTGAGGGTTGTGTTGCAAAGATTGAGAGAGGAGAAGTTGTATGCCAAGTATGAAAAGTGTGAATTTTGGTTGAGGGAGGTTGCCTTCCTAGGTGATGTGGTGTCGGGGGATGGTATTAAGGTAGATCCTAAGAAGACCGATGTGATTAGAAATTGGCCTAGGCCATTGACCCCGTCGGATATTAGGAGCTTCTTGGGCTTAGCGGGTTACTATCGGAGATTTGTGAATGGGTTTTCTTCTATTGCTTCTTCCATGACTAAGTTGACACAAAAGAAGGCTAAGTTTGAGTGGACCGACGAGTGTGAAAGGAGTTTTCAAACCTTGAAAGATAAACTTGTGTCCGCTCCTATATTGTCACTACCGGATGGGCTTGAGGGATTCGTTGTGTATTGTGATGCTTCTAGAGTTGGCTTGGGTTGTGTCCTAATGCAAAATGGTAAGGTGATAGCCTATGCGTCTAGACAACTCAAAGTGCATGAAAAGAACTATCCTACGCATGACCTTGAATTAGCCGCGGTGGTGTTTGCTTTAAAGATTTGGCGTCATTACTTGTATGGGGTACATGTTGATGTGTTCACCGATCATAAGAGCCTCCAATATGTCTTCACCCAAAAAGACCTCAACTTGAGATAAAGAAGGTGGCTAGAATTTCTTAAAGATTATGATATGAGTGTGCATTATCATCCCGGTAAAGCTAATGTGGTGGCGGATGCTTTGAGTAGGGTGTCTATGGGTAGCCTAGCTCATGTTGATATTGGTGATAGGGAAATGGCTAGGGAGGTGCATCGGTTGGCTAGGTTGGGGGTTAGGTTGGAAGAAATTAGTAATGGTGGTGTGGTCGTTGTTGATGGTGCTAGGTCTTCCTTGGTTGATGAGGTGATAGCAAAACAAGATCTTGACTCTTCCTTGTTAGAATTGAAGGCCTTGGTGAAAGAGGGTAAGGTGGAAGTTTTCTCCCAAGGGGGAGATGGTGCCCTTAGGTACCAAGGTAGGTTGTGTGTGCCTTGTGTTGATGGTTTGAGGGAGAAAATTCTTGAGGAGGCTCATAATTCTTCCTACTCCATTCACCCCGGTTCCACCAAAATGTATAGAGATTTGAGGGATGTGTATTGGTGGGGAGGCATGAAGAAGGACATTGCCAAATTCGTCTCCGGTTGTCATAGTTGTCAACAAGTCAAGGCCGAACATCAAAGGCCGGGTGGTCTAACCCAAGACATAGAGATTCCTACTTGGAAGTGGGAAGAAATTAATATGGATTTTGTAGTTGGTTTACCCAAGACTAGAAAAGGTTTTGATTCTATTTGGGTGGTGGTTGATAGGATGACAAAATCGGCTCATTTTCTACCGGTAAAGACAACATATGGGGCGGAAGATTATGCAAGGTTATATATTCATGACTTGGTAAGGTTGCATGGGATTCCTCTATCCATCATATCGGACCGGGGTACTCAATTTACTTCACACTTTTGGAAGTCCTTTCAAAGGGGTCTAGGTACGAGAGTTAAGCTTACTATGGCCTTTCACCCGCAAACGGATGGACAAGCCGAAAGGACTATCCAAACACTTGAGGATATGCTTAGGGCTTGTGTATTGGAGCTTAAGGGTAGTTGGGATGATCATCTTCCATTGATTGAGTTTGCCTATAACAATAGCTATCATTCTAGCATCGGTATGGCTCCTTTTGAGGCTCTCTATGGGAGACGTTGTAGATCACCGGTTGGGTGGTTTGAGGTTGGTGAGGTGGCCTTGTTAGGACCAGATCTAGTTATGGAGGCTCTTGAGAAGGTTAGGATGATTAGAGAAAGGTTGAAGACGGCCCAAAGTCGCCAAAAGTCCTATGCCGATGTGAGGAGAAGGGCTCTTGAATTCCAAGTTGGTGATTGGGTCTATTTGAAGGTGTCACCCATGAAAGGTGTGGTTCATTTTGGTAAGAAGGGCAAGTTGAGCCCAAGATACGTGGTTCCTTATAAGGTGATGAGGAGAATTGGCAAGGTAGCTTATGAGTTGGAATTGCCTAGCGAAATGAATTTGGTTCATCCGGTATTTCATGTGTCTATGTTGAGGAAGTGTGTGGGTGATCCGAATGCCATTGTGTCTCTTGATGTTGTGGGTGTTGTTGAAGATAATTTGACCTATGAAGAGGTTCCGGTCCAGATTTTTGATAGGCAAGTGAAGAGGTTGAGAAACAAAGAGGTGGCTTCCGTTAAAGTCCTTTGGAGAAATCAACAAGTTGAAAGTGCTACTTGGGAGGCCGAAGCGGACATGCAAAGGCGATATCCTTATCTTTTTCACTCCACTCAAGCTTAAGGTATTGATCTTAGCCCTTTATAAAATCTCAGGTCTTAAGTTCGGCCCTCATGTCATTGCATACATTCATGTTTAAGTTGACAAGTTCAATGTGGTGTTACAACTATGTTGAGGTTTTGAATAAGGTGTAAGTGCATTGTTGCATCCTTATGTGGGCTGAAATTGCCATGGTTGTGTTTCTCATGTACGTCTCTTTAACATTCGGGGACGAATGTTCCCAAAGGGGAGATATTGAAACGACCCCAAAAAAATGCCCGAAAATGTGCTTCGGAAACACCTATAATTGTAATTTCCATATATCTCAAAATCCGTGCATGATTTCGGAAATTCGACTTCATATTCTTATTCAGGGGGTAAAATTGAATGGGAAATGGGTCTAACCCGAATTTTAGAACAACCGTATCAAAATTCGAAAATCGCAAAAAATGCGATTTTGAGGGTCAACTTTAAAGGGGCATATATCTCAGCACACGAGGAACTGGAAGGAGCTCAAACTATCAAAATTAAAGCTCTGTGAGTTAGCTTTCCAACGCAATTTGTTTCACCTCATTCCGAGTTAGGATGAAGGAGTTATGACCATTTTCGTAAAACCTGTCCGGCAAAAATGCAAATTCCAGTAGCCGAAAACACTGTTCACCCGCCTCAATTTTTTTTTCTAAGTGTTGGGACGTTTTTTATAAAAAGGGGACATATCCATACTTAGTCATTTAACTTCAAAACATCCAAAAACTCTCTCTAAACCCTCTCCAAAAATTCCACCAAGATCATCAACCAAATTCAAGGATCCCAAGCTTTAATTCCGGATTCAAGATTCAATCTCAAGCAATTCTCCATTCCAATCTTCATCAAGAATTCTCCAAAGTTGAGGTATGTGGGTTGATTGTGGAAACCTTCCTTTCCACAAGTCCAACCATTTATCCTCTATTTTACTTCAAGTTTATGGGTCCTTATGATCATTTATGAACTCTTGAATTATGGAATTATTACTACACATCCTATTATGGTCTATTTTTGTATATTATCATGAAATGGAATGATTATATGATGTTTATGGTTTTCATGCCTCAATGATCAAATTATGAAGGTTGTTATATATGTATATATATATGTATGTTGTTGGTGGGCTGTTTTATATGGATTTTGAAATTGGTTGGACTTAGTACTCTTGAAACACATGATTTTATTTACATGAACAAGTAGCCCACCATATGTTTGATAAAATGCCATTTATAGAATTCTTATGAAATGGAAGGTCCAATGTACGTCCTATGAGTCGGATGATTATATAAGTATTGAAATGATGATGAAATGGATACACGTATATGATTTTCTCTATATAGTGTGTGAGTCGATCAAGCCTAGCTCGGGGGGTTGTAGGCCCGGGTAACCGTATCAAGGGGTTGGTACCTTGATTGCCTAGTACGGGGGGTAGTAGGCCCGTATAACCGTATCGAGGGGTTTGTACCTTGGTTGCCTAGTACGGGGGGTAGTAGGTCCGTATAACCGTATCGAGGGGTTTGTACCTTGGTTGCCTAGTACGGGGGGTAGTAGGCCCGTATAACCATATTGAGGGGTTTGTACCTCTTTCGCCTCTCCAAGGGGGTGGTAGGCCTTGGAAATACTATATTGATGGTCACTCACTACACATATACTATGTCCTACTAAATATGATTTTTATATAAGCATCATTATACATATCATCTCATTAATATGCTATCTATCGGGTACGATTATGCATTTTGCCTATGATGTCCATCCTTGTTGCATTGCATTGCATCCCATATACTTAGTACATTCAAACGTACTAACGCATACTCTATGCCTACATGATGTCACCATGTAGGGACCGGAGCACCGCTTGACCTCGTCCTCCGCGTGGCTAATACGATTTCTATCAAGGTTATTGGTGAGTCCTCCATTCCGGGGACGTTGCTATGATCTTTTGCTATGTATAAGACTTTTCCTTTTAGTTATGTTTTGACTATGAGGGTGAGCCCAGTTGTTTGTCTTGGCCCCCGCTAAAGTACCTATGTTTAGAGGTGGTGTTGGACAAGTTGTGTATTATGTTTGAGCTTGGTTCATCTATGGTATTTATGTATCATTTCTTTTTTTTTTTCTTGCTCCCTTAGTCCCGATTTCCCCCTTGATTATGCTTATCGCTTATGGTCATTTTAATTGCTTCCGCGACCAAGGATGTGTAATGATATGCTATGAGGCTTGTTTGGGGTTCCTTCGGGTTCCCCATTCGCCGGTCACGTCTAGGCCCTAGGCTTGGGTCGTGACAAACTTGGTATCAGAGCACTAGGTTGATAGATTCTCGGAGTCCAACCCACCGCGTTGATTAGAGTCCGATTCATGGTTGTGTTGTGCACCACAACTATGAGTAGGAGGCTATGAGACGTTTTAGGAAATGTTTCCCTTCTCCTTGTTCTAAGTCGTGCTATAGAGTTGAATCAAGTTCTTCCCTAACGGTTGCTCTTTGCTATGCTAGATCATGCCTAATACAATAGGAAGACGAGCCCGAATTGTTGCGTGAGTCATATAAGGTGTCTACTCCTATTGGTGCATATATTGTTGCTAGGAAGGTCTATAGAAATTGTCCTATTTGCATCTTGCATAAAATATTGCCTTGTGATCTTGTTGAGTTGGACATGGTCGATTTTGATGTTGTTCTTGGGATGGATTGGTTGCATGCATACTATGCTTCCATTGATTGTAGAACCCGTAGGGTCAAGTTCCAATTCCAAGTGAACCCATTCTTGAGTGGGAAAGCCAAAATGTGGTAGTCAAGGGTAGGTTCATCTCTTGCATTAAAGCCCGTAAGTTGACTCTAAGGGTGTCTCTATCACCTTGTGAGGGTTAGGGATGTGGAGTCCAAAACCCTTCCTATAGAGTCGGTTCCGATGTAAATGAATTCCTTGATGTCTTTCCTAATGACCTTCCCGGTGTTCCTCCCGAAAGGGAAATAGATTTTGGCATAGACCTCCTCCCCGATACTCAACCCATTTCTATCCCCCTTATCGTATGGCCCCGCGGAGTTAAAGGAGTTGAAGGAACAATTGAGGGACTTGTTGGAGAAGGGTTTTATTAGGCCTAGCCAATCACCATGGGGTGCACCGGTGTTGTTTGTGAAGAAGAAAGATGGGTCCCTTAGGATGTGTATTGATTACCGGCAACTCAATAGGGTCACCATCAAGAATAAATATCCTCTTCCTAGGATTGATGACTTGTTCGACCAATTGCAAGGGGCTAGCCACTTCTCTAAGATTGATCTTCGGTCCGGGTATCATCAAGTGAAGGTGAGGGAGTGTGACATTCCCAAGACAGCCTTCCGGACTAGGTATGGGCATTATGAATTTGTGGTCATGTCCTTTGGGTTGACCAATGCACCGGCTATCTTCATGGACCTAATGAATAGGATCTTTAAACCCACCTTGATTCCTTTGTTGTGGTCTTCATTGATGATATTTTAATCTATTCGCATAGCGAGGAAGAACATATGGGTCACTTGAGGGTTGTGTTGCAAAGATTGAGAGAGGAGAAGTTGTATGCCAAGTATGAAAAGTGTGAATTTTGGTTGAGGGAGGTTGCCTTCCTAGGTATGTGGTGTCGGGGGATGGTATTAAGGTAGATCCTAAGAAGACCGATGTGATTAGAAATTGGCCTAGGCCATTGACCCCGTCGGATATTAGGAGCTTCTTGGGCTTAGCGGGTTACTATCGGAGATTTGTGAATGGGTTTTCTTCTATTGCTTCTTCCATGACTAAGTTGACACAAAAGAAGGCTAAGTTTGAGTGGACCGACGAGTGTGAAAGGAGTTTTCAAACCTTGAAAGATAAACTTGTGTCCGCTCCTATATTGTCACTACCGGATGGGCTTGAGGGATTCGTTGTGTATTGTGATGCTTCTAGAGTTGGCTTGGGTTGTGTCCTAATGCAAAATGGTAAGGTGATAGCCTATGCGTCTAGACAACTCAAAGTGCATGAAAAGAACTATCCTACGCATGACCTTGAATTAGCCGCGGTGGTGTTTGCTTTAAAGATTTGGCGTCATTACTTGTATGGGGTACATGTTGATGTGTTCACCGATCATAAGAGCCTCCAATATGTCTTCACCCAAAAAGACCTCAACTTGAGATAAAGAAGGTGGCTAGAATTTCTTAAAGATTATGATATGAGTGTGCATTATCATCCCGGTAAAGCTAATGTGGTGGCGGATGCTTTGAGTAGGGTGTCTATGGGTAGCCTAGCTCATGTTGATATTGGTGATAGGGAAATGGCTAGGGAGGTGCATCGGTTGGCTAGGTTGGGGGTTAGGTTGGAAGAATTGTAATGGTGGTGTGGTCGTTGTTGATGGTGCTAGGTCTTCCTTGGTTGATGAGGTGATAGCAAAACAAGATCTTGACTCTTCCTTGTTAGAATTGAAGGCCTTGGTGAAAGAGGGTAAGGTGGAAGTTTTCTCCCAAGGGGGAGATGGTGCCCTTAGGTACCAAGGTAGGTTGTGTGTGCCTTGTGTTGATGGTTTGAGGGAGAAAATTCTTGAGGAGGCTCATAATTCTTCCTACTCCATTCACCCCGGTTCCACCAAAATGTATAGAGATTTGAGGGATGTGTATTGGTGGGGAGGCATGAAGAAGGACATTGCCAAATTCGTCTCCGGTTGTCATAGTTGTCAACAAGTCAAGGCCGAACATCAAAGGCCGGGTGGTCTAACCCAAGACATAGAGATTCCTACTTGGAAGTGGGAAGAAATTAATATGGATTTTGTAGTTGGTTTACCCAAGACTAGAAAAGGTTTTGATTCTATTTGGGTGGTGGTTGATAGGATGACAAAATCGGCTCATTTTCTACCGGTAAAGACAACATATGGGGCGGAAGATTATGCAAGGTTATATATTCATGACTTGGTAAGGTTGCATGGGATTCCTCTATCCATCATATCGGACCGGGGTACTCAATTTACTTCACACTTTTGGAAGTCCTTTCAAAGGGGTCTAGGTACGAGAGTTAAGCTTACTATGGCCTTTCACCCGCAAACGGATGGACAAGCCGAAAGGACTATCCAAACACTTGAGGATATGCTTAGGGCTTGTGTATTGGAGCTTAAGGGTAGTTGGGATGATCATCTTCCATTGATTGAGTTTGCCTATAACAATAGCTATCATTCTAGCATCGGTATGGCTCCTTTTGAGGCTCTCTATGGGAGACGTTGTAGATCACCGGTTGGGTGGTTTGAGGTTGGTGAGGTGGCCTTGTTAGGACCAGATCTAGTTATGGAGGCTCTTGAGAAGGTTAGGATGATTAGAGAAAGGTTGAAGACGGCCCAAAGTCGCCAAAAGTCCTATGCCGATGTGAGGAGAAGGGCTCTTGAATTCCAAGTTGGTGATTGGGTCTATTTGAAGGTGTCACCCATGAAAGGTGTGGTTCATTTTGGTAAGAAGGGCAAGTTGAGCCCAAGATACGTGGTTCCTTATAAGGTGATGAGGAGAATTGGCAAGGTAGCTTATGAGTTGGAATTGCCTAGCGAAATGAATTTGGTTCATCCGGTATTTCATGTGTCTATGTTGAGGAAGTGTGTGGGTGATCCGAATGCCATTGTGTCTCTTGATGTTGTGGGTGTTGTTGAAGATAATTTGACCTATGAAGAGGTTCCGGTCCAGATTTTTGATAGGCAAGTGAAGAGGTTGAGAAACAAAGAGGTGGCTTCCGTTAAAGTCCTTTGGAGAAATCAACAAGTTGAAAGTGCTACTTGGGAGGCCGAAGCGGACATGCAAAGGCGATATCCTTATCTTTTTCACTCCACTCAAGCTTAAGGTATTGATCTTAGCCCTTTATAAAATCTCAGGTCTTAAGTTCGGCCCTCATGTCATTGCATACATTCATGTTTAAGTTGACAAGTTCAATGTGGTGTTACAACTATGTTGAGGTTTTGAATAAGGTGTAAGTGCATTGTTGCATCCTTATGTGGGCTGAAATTGCCATGGTTGTGTTTCTCATGTACGTCTCTTTAACATTCGGGGACGAATGTTCCCAAAGGGGAGATATTGAAACGACCCCAAAAAAATGCCCGAAAATGTGCTTCGGAAACACCTATAATTGTAATTTCCATATATCTCAAAATCCGTGCATGATTTCGGAAATTCGACTTCATATTCTTATTCAGGGGGTAAAATTGAATGGGAAATGGGTCTAACCCGAATTTTAGAACAACCGTATCAAAATTCGAAAATCGCAAAAAATGCGATTTTGAGGGTCAACTTTAAAGGGGCATATATCTCAGCACACGAGGAACTGGAAGGAGCTCAAACTATCAAAATTAAAGCTCTGTGAGTTAGCTTTCCAACGCAATTTGTTTCACCTCATTCCGAGTTAGGATGAAGGAGTTATGACCATTTTCGTAAAACCTGTCCGGCAGAAAATGCAAATTCCAGTAGCCGAAAACACTGTTCACCCGCCTCAATTTTTTTTTCTAAGTGTTGGGACGTTTTTTATAAAAAGGGGACATATCCATACTTAGTCATTTAACTTCAAAACATCCAAAAACTCTCTCTAAACCCTCTCCAAAAATTCCACCAAGATCATCAACCAAATTCAAGGATCCCAAGCTTTAATTCCGGATTCAAGATTCAATCTCAAGCAATTCTCCATTCCAATCTTCATCAAGAATTCTCCAAAGTTGAGGTATGTGGGTTGATTGTGGAAACCTTCCTTTCCACAAGTCCAACCATTTATCCTCTATTTTACTTCAAGTTTATGGGTCCTTATGATCATTTATGAACTCTTGAATTATGGAATTATTACTACACATCCTATTATGGTCTATTTTTGTATATTATCATGAAATGGAATGATTATATGATGTTTATGGTTTTCATGCCTCAATGATCAAATTATGAAGGTTGTTATATATGTATATATATATGTATGTTGTTGGTGGGCTGTTTTATATGGATTTTGAAATTGGTTGGACTTAGTACTCTTGAAACACATGATTTTATTTACATGAACAAGTAGCCCACCATATGTTTGATAAAATGCCATTTATAGAATTCTTATGAAATGGAAGGTCCAATGTACGTCCTATGAGTCGGATGATTATATAAGTATTGAAATGATGATGAAATGGATACACGTATATGATTTTCTCTATATAGTGTGTGAGTCGATCAAGCCTAGCTCGGGGGGTTGTAGGCCCGGGTAACCGTATCAAGGGGTTGGTACCTTGATTGCCTAGTACGGGGGGTAGTAGGCCCGTATAACCGTATCGAGGGGTTTGTACCTTGGTTGCCTAGTACGGGGGGTAGTAGGTCCGTATAACCGTATCGAGGGGTTTGTACCTTGGTTGCCTAGTACGGGGGGTAGTAGGCCCGTATAACCATATTGAGGGGTTTGTACCTCTTTCGCCTCTCCAAGGGGGTGGTAGGCCTTGGAAATACTATATTGATGGTCACTCACTACACATATACTATGTCCTACTAAATATGATTTTTATATAAGCATCATTATACATATCATCTCATTAATATGCTATCTATCGGGTACGATTATGCATTTTGCCTATGATGTCCATCCCTTGTTGCATTGCATTGCATCCCATATACTTAGTACATTCAAACGTACTAACGCATACTCTATGCCTACATGATGTCACCATGTAGGGACCGGAGCACCGCTTGACCCTCGTCCTCCGCGTGGCTAATACGATTTTCTATCAAGGTTATTGGTGAGTCCTCCATTCCGGGGACGTTGCTTATGATCTTTTGCTATGTATAAGACTTTTCCTTTTAGTTATGTTTTGACTATGAGGGTGAGCCCAGTTGTTTGTCTTGGCCCCCGCTAAAGTACCTATGTTTAGAGGTGGTGTTGGACAAGTTGTGTATTATGTTTGAGCTTGGTTCATCTATGGTATTTATGTATCATTTCTTTTCTTTTTTTCTTGCTCCCTTAGTCCCAATTCCCCCCTTGATTATGCTTATCGCTTATGGTCATTTTAATTGCTTTCGCGACCAATGATGTGTAAGATACGCTATGAGGCTTGTTTGGGGTTCCTTCGGGTTCCCCATTCGCCGGTCACGTCTAGGCCCTAGGCTTGGGTCGTGACAGTTTGAATAGCCAACTTAGGCCAAAAGCCTAAGTTGGGGGTGTGGTAAAAAGAGAAGGCAAATCAAGAAAATGCAAAGAAGTCCCTTCTGCCCATGTTTTGAGAAAAAATGGAACTCCTCCATATAAAAAAAAAAAGAAGAAAAGATTTAAAAAAAAACAAAAAAAAAAGAAAGAAAAAGTTGTGGAAATACAAAGAAAATGATGTTTCCAATGATCCATGGAAGATGAATAAGAGGTGACTTTTGAGCTTGAATGAAAATGATGAAGAAAAGGAAAGAAGGTGTTGTTCACATCACATTTCTTGATGATTTCAGCCTATAAGCCTAAATGACCATACCTTTACACTCAGCCCCATTACAAGCCTTGAAAAGCCCTTCTTGATCTTGAATGAGCTGAAGCAAAAGTCGATTGGAAAATAAGGGCAAACTTATGGGTGAAATCATGCATTGTGTTTATCTTTGTGAGTGTGAGTGTTGATCTTGATTCCGGAACTTTAAATGATTGAACCATTGAGTGAATATGGAATCATTCTTTGTGTGAGGGCATTTGAATACCTTTGTTGAGCTTGAACTTGCATTTGAAGCAAGTATAGTGAGCTTGAGATTCTTTGATAATGGTGAGCCACAATTTGAATCTTTGAGTGCACAATTGATCTTTCCACGAGTAAGTTGAGTCTTTTTGTGTGCATTCATGATTGAGTCTTGTGTAGCACTGTTTGAGACTTCCTTTTTGAACTACTGAACTTGAGTTTTACTTGAGGAAAAACAAAAGTTTAAGTTAGGGGTGTTGATGAGTTCACGATTTGGACTCTTTTAGGGCATTATTTTGATAGATTTAGTGTCCTCAAATGCATATTTAGTATCGAGATAAAAATCCTTGAGTTTCAGGTATTGGAGTTAGAGACAAAGCATGGACACTATTGGGAAGAAAGAAACAAGGCAACTGAAAAGAACGAAGAAAAGACGGCCTGAGGATCGCCTAAACCATTAGGCGAGTCATTGAATGGCTATGGTCTCGCCTAATGTTCCAGTGTGCCAAGCTCTGAAGGAGAAAAAATCGAGTCGGCGAGATAAAAGACCAGTCAGCGAGTCACCGAGCGATTCCGCGATGCAGTACTCCATCGCCAAACGTTACAGAACTTGAATTTGCTAAAGGCCAATGTAGAAATGCGATGAACCAGATCAAAGGGTGGATCGCCGAGTGGATCGACGATCCCGACTAACTGCGCCGAGTTGTCCTTCGCAACACAATTTTTGACAACTATAAATACTTGTTTGAATTTTTAGTCTAGTATGCAATCTATAGCGAATTTTTAGAATATCAAACATTATTCTCAGTTTTTAGAACTTAGTTTTGGAGACTTTGTTCCTTAGCTTTTGAAGATTTAAAGATTCCCATTCCTAAGCAATTAGAAGTGGGTATTGAAGATTCTTCATTTTAGACGTGTGTAAAGACAATATCAATCATACCCACTTGATGAAAACATTTTTTGGTATCGATTTCTATCTCTTTACTATGTCTAGCTAAAACCCCAATTCTTGGGGTGTGCGATTATGTGAATATGGGTTGAATTTACTGCTGGGTATTTCTAATTGATAGTTAATTTGTTGTTGAAAGGTGATTTCATTCAGCAGTTGTGTTTGAATTTAATAGGATTGTAGTTGCAAATACAATTTTATCTTTGTGTTTTTGGCTTGCAAGAGAGAGAGGTTTTAAAACCAAAACTACTGAATCGATAGTCGGTGGTTATTGGGTTGTCGTGGGTTCAGCTTGAGAGAGTGAATCGTAAACCCTCTCCCACCTATTTATCTTGAGATAATGAATGGACTAAAGTGACGGATGTGCTAAATTGCTACTTATCGGTGTTCGAGAGAAACTGATTTGATTCGGGGTAAATTGTTTGAGAGAAAATTTCCCCCCACTAAAGTCTAGCTTAGTTACCAATTTACAGCGATTTACTATCAATAACATTTACCCGGTTGTTTATTTTAGCCCATAATCTTATCACATCCCAAGAATCCCGTCTCCATATTCGTATTTCTATATTTGTGCTGCTTTTAGTTGCTAATTTGACTACAAACCCCACTTGATAATTGACACTTGTTTCACCCTTTAATTTGATATTTTTTTCTTCGTATATGTCTTTAGCTATAATTGACTTGAACGAAGTTCTTGCTTTCCTATTAATTTTTTATTACAAACCGCTCCCTTGGGACTCAACCCCAACTCACTAGTTGTGTTATATTACTATTGAACGATCGTTGATGCTTAGTATTGGATGAAGCATCACTGATACATCAAATCATAATGTCCTTTCCTTGCTTCTTAGTCTACATACTCGAAAATCAATGCTTTAACATCAGTTTATATCATAAATTAGGCATTTGAGGACACTAAAACTATCAAAACAAATCTCTAAATGAGTCCAAATCTCGGACTCATCAAAGCACTTTGCCATTGTAGACTTCATTATCCATTATTTTCTTCTCTTTATTTTTTAACTTTCTCCTCAACACTCCATTTCACTAGCAATTTCACTTCATCATCTCAAGAATGCGTCAATGAGTATTTTTTTTTCATGTCACATTCTTTTAATTAGGGTTTTGTCATCACCTTGTGGCAATCTGTAACACCTCGGAGAAAAAAAATTCTGTTTTGGGCTGGTGTCTGTATCTACGGGCCCCATCTACGGACCATAGAAGCTTATAGGGGCTGTAGATGGCAATCGTAGGTAGTGGGAAAATAATTTTTTTCAAAACAAATCTCAGTACCCTTTTTACAGTGGAACAAGACTGTTCGTCATTTCTCTTACTAGTCATAGATAAGTCTCGTAGGTCACCGCCAAACTTAGTGAAATTTTAAAGCTTAAAATTGGTTTCTACATTTATCATGTACACTAGAAAAGGCGGAATTGACCGCTTATCAACTTAAGGGTGTTGCTTAAATTTGGTTTAACTAATGGAAGGAAGAGAGGGCAATAGATGTGAGTCCTATTGATAGGGAGAAATTTAAGGTTGCTTTTCTTAATAGATTCTTTCTGCTTGAGATGAGGGAGGCAAAGGTACTTGAATTCATCAACCTCCATCAAGGAAACATGAGTGTGAAAGAGTATGCTTTGAAATTCATGCAATTGTTGCTGATCCAAGGGCAAGGCTGAGTAAGTTTGTGGTGGGTACTTCCGACTTGGTAGTCAAAGAATGCCTAACCATCAAGCTTGTTAAGAAGATGGATGTCTCCTGTTTGATGGTTCATGCACAACACATAGAAGAGGAGAAGCTTAAGGAGAAAACTAGGGATTCAAAGAGGGCAAGGAGGGATAATGGTGATTTCTCACATTCAAGGTCCAATGAAGGTAATCGTTCTCAATGTAATGATTTTAGTAAGCAAATGGTGCCCAAGTGTCGGGAGTGTGGAAAAAGATATAGGGGTAACTATCTAGCTGGTTCAAATACATGCTTTAGGTGTGAAAAGAGTGGACACAAAACGAGAGATCTCCCATTTCTTACTGCTAAGGAAAGGGATGGTAGGCAAGATAAAACTCGACAAGATGATGAGGGTTCCCCGGATGCGGAAATTGGTAAGTTATGATCTTTTAGCTTGTGGTTATGCATTGCTTGATGTTGGGTGTTTCGTTAGCTATGGTAAGACTCCATGTGTGGTTATTGTATTTAAGAATAATTCTCCAATTTCAAAATACAGTGCTAAGAACCCTAATTGATCTTAGTATTTAAAATTAGCGATTAAGACTAATTATGATACTAATAGAGTCAATTCAAGAACTTAGATCAAAGTGATCTAGACCCTATTACGAAGAAATTAGAGACAACAATTAGTATAAGACTAATCACCTTTAATTTACGAATATAAACCAAAGATATCAAATTAAGAATTGATCTTACCTCTTAAAGAATCATTCTTAAAGGTTGTAAGATAAATCCATAGTTACCACACACAAAGATGTAAAGAAGAGAAACCTCTCAAATAATATTAACCATGTCTGTTCAAAATAATAAAATCAACCCCTATATATTGGGAAAACCTATCCCAAATAGAATAGGATTTAAATCCTACTTTTATGGAAACTTTAAACTAGAAAAACTTTAAACTAGGAAACTTTAAACTAGGAAAACAAGAAAACTTTAAACTAGGAAACTTTTAAAATAGGAAATTTTGACTTTAATCGTTCAGCTTTTTGGGCTCTTTTATTTGGCTTTGTGTGGCCTAATCTTCTTTCTTTTGGGCTTGAATTTGGAAACTTCTTTCATGATAAACATATTCTTGATTTTTATTTGAAACCCGTCAACTTTAATACAAGTAGGCTGACATGGATGCTATCATTCCCTTGTTCTTGAAAACAATTCGTCCTCGAATTTAAATCTCTCAAAATCAAGACGACACACATTATCATACACCATGCATTACTCGAAAGCAACAATGGTAGGAACAAAACAAGATAGTGACCATGTGTCCACTTAACCCAACTAATCATGTCATGCATAAATACACCCTTATAAAGCATGTGAACATCATCATACCAATACAAAATTCTCCTACTTATATAAACACAACAAAATCCTTTTTTAGATGCCATTGCGAATGATACATGGAACTTCAATTTAGCTCTATCAATAAAGTTCTCCAATGGGCATAAACAAGACAATATAAAACTCCTATCAAATTGTGATATAGCCAAGAATCATCAATCATATCTCCCAAAGATTCTTCCACATAAATACTATTCATCCATTCTTCAATATACATTGTATCCAAATCAGCATTGAAGTGCTCATAATCATGTGCCTCATCATCACTAGTAGCAAACACCCTTTTCAACTCACAATAATCAACAATTGAAGAATTATGACTCATTACATAAAAAGAATCATATTCCAACAAGTTATCACACAAAAACACTTGAATAAGAGAAGAGTCAACTAACTCATTCACAATTTGCCACGCACAAACATCACACCTTTTTCAACAAGTGAAATCCACAATCAACTATGTCATGCTCAACTTTAAAAGAGCTCAAATTACTCTTATTAATCTTATCGATTGAAGTTAGTGACTTATTATACATCAAAATATCATTATCCTCAAAATCAATAAAGTCACCAACATAAGAATTAAGAGTGTAGTTCATTACCTCCAAGAAGACTTTAGGCGTTTCAGGAATACCAAGAATGTGAATGAACCAATTATACATACCATACTTGGTCTTATGTAGCAAAGAAATACCATCACCTCATTTTTTCTTTCTCATTGGTGTTAGATCCACAATTGCCTTATTGAACTTTTTGTTATGCACCTTATCTTGGACAGATCCAAAATAATTCTCTTTACCTTGATCGTTCTCATCAACATACACTTTCTCAATTGGACTTGTAGTATCAACTACTTTAGAATTAAGTTCATCTGATGACTTTAATTTTTCAAAGCATACTTTCCCATGAGTATCTACAAGAGAGTCAAAACAACTAGAACAAGAAGTAGGAATGCTAGAGTTAGAATAAGAAATAAATTCATTCAACTCTCTTGTTTTTTTCTCTCGACCTCACTGTCAGCCTTTTATTTTTTGCTCTCATAATCATCTCTCTTTTCTTTCCTCTCATTCTCACTTGACATCCCATTATTTTCATACAACATACCCTCTCCGTTTTCCTCTCTTGGAATGTCAGAATGAACTCTCTTTCTCCTCTCACTCTTTTCTCTCTCAAATTTGTTCATTGCCTCGTTCACGTGTTTTGATCTTCATATACTTGGGTTGGAGTTAAAGGTGCAAGTGTATATTTTCTTTTCTTTAGCTCAAGAGAAACTCTATTCTTTCTCCTATCATGAATTGCATTCCTATTAAATTGTCATGGCTGCCCAAGCATGATGTGACAATCTTGCGTTGGAATGACATCACAAAGAACATTATCAGATATCTTCCTATGGAGAAAGAAATCATGCATTGCTTAATCACCTTAAGCTCATTAAAATCATTCAACCATTGCCGCTTATAAGGAGTAGTGTGTTTAATGCATGTAAGTTTCAACTTCTCGACAACGTATGAACTTACCATATTAGTACCACTTTCACTATCAATAATCATAGAGCAAATATTTCTATTTATCCCACACCTTGTATGGAAAATAGTTTCTCTCCTTAAATTTAGCTATGATGACATTCTCTCCTTAAATGTCATTTTGAGTTCTAGCTTCAATTTCCTTACCTGCTTTTAACATCTCAAAAAAATATCAAAGAAACAAATATCTCTCAATTTGAATTTTTTTCTTTCTCTATTGATCTCACTCTCTCTTGACTTTTCCCACTCAAATTACTACCTTTGGATGGATCCTTTAGGATTGATATATAAACCTTATTAGTAACAACCTTTTAGAAGTAAGATGTAGAAAGAATGAAATTTATCAATACCCAGATATATTGGGATTGATGAGACAAGAAAAAAGACCACTTTGCGAAACAAGATAAAAAAAAACTGCAAAATTTCTCCTCTTCTTGATTTTATCCTTTTTGGAAAAAAATAATCAAGAATCAACACAAATATGGAGTTTCTTGAAATAAGTAACTGTATTTTCTTTTTATTCTTTTGTAATTTTCATTTTTCTTTTTTTCCCCCTTTTTTTGTTGCTTTGTAGCTTAACTTTTAAACAACTATAAAAAGACTATTTTTGTTCTTTTTGTTTTGAAACTCCCCAGATTATCAAGAACCGCTCTGATACCACTTGATAATAATCGGGTTACCAAAATAAATAAGAAAATAATGCAGAAGCAAAATTATAAAGATTAAAGACAAAAATTAAAATATATGTGAAATTTAAGAATAATTCTCCAATTTCAAAATAAAGTGCTAAGAACCCTAATTGATCTTAGTAGGTCCAATTGTAGATGGTTGTTGATGCTTATCGTGACCAATGACACTAGCCCACGGTTTGAGTGTCTACGATCGTTGATAATATAGTAACCCAACCTAGGGTTGGGGTCGTGTCCCAAGGAGGTGGTAGCGAAAATAGTAGTTAGGCTAGAATTTTGTTCTAGTTAGCTGTAGTTTGAGAAATTATCGAATAAAAATAAAGTAAATTCAAGTGGGTGACACAAAAGTGTCAAATATCAAAGGGGCTTTGTCACAAGTATAGTAAAAATAACGAAAATAAAGAGAAAAATCAAGTATGAGGAGAAGTTCTTGGGGTGTGACCGTAATACATATTGATACAAATAGTTGGGTTCATGCTTTTGATAAAAAAATTGCAAGATAATAGTGACTTGGCTAAGCATTATATGGAAATAAGTTCCCTCTCGGGCAACTTACCCCGTTTCAAATGGGTTCCTCTCGGACACCCATTTGCCGCATGAAGGCCAGCCTACGCCTTACCCCACTCACTCTCACGAGTTGAGTGTTAGGATATGTGACTAGGGCTCACCCTCTCGGGCTGAACCTCATGTCTACCCACTCCTTAGGCAATTAGTCTAGCGGTCTTAGTTTCGCGACCTCTCTCTCGAGCAAGCCGAAAACACAAGGGTGGTTTTGTATTTGCAACTACAAACCCATTAAATTAAACCACAAACGCTAGGTGAAATCACCATTAAAATACATCTAACCTATCAGCAAGCAAAACCCAACAAAAATCTCAACACATATTTGCTAAATCACACCCCAAGAATTGGGGTTTTTAGCCACATATGCAGAAATAAGAAATTACACCTAAAATGATAATGAAATCAAATGGGTATAATAAATTAAACCTTGATTTAAGAAAAAGAATAAGAATAGAGAAGATCCACTTCCAATTTGGGGAAGATGAACTCCTTTCTTCAGGTCTCCCTAAAAAACCCTCTCCAAACTTGAGAGAAAAATATGAACAAGCTAATATTCTAAGTGTAAAAACTACAATAATGTTCGGGATCCTTAAAACTAGTAAAGAGCTAGTATTTATAGATTTAGAAAATAGTGTTGTGGTGGATCGTTCAACGAGGTTAGTCGCGATCGCCGAATGACTCGGCGATTCGCCATTCTTCTGGTTAATCGCCTTTTGTACTTTTCCTTCAACATCTCTATATTCTGGATCATTGGGCGGTATATTTCTGCTTCGCGGAACTATTCGGTAACACCCTGACTTCTCCTTTCATCGCCTTTTAATCCACTTCTTTTAGGGCTTTGCGTACTGGAACAAAGGGCGAAGTGTGTCCCTTTGGCGATTCGCCAAGTATGCTTGGTGATGCTCACGCTTCAGTTTCTTCGTTCTTTTCAACCTTTTTGTTCCTTTTTGCACCTAAGTATCCATGCTTCCACTAAAACTTCAAATACCTGAAACTTTAGTGTTTTCATCAGATATTGAGATAAAATAAGCATTTGAGGACACTATTTCTATTAAAATAAAGCCCTAAATGAGTCCAATTTGTGGACTCATCAATACCCCCAACTTAAACTTTTGCTTGTCCTCAAGTAAAACTCAAGTTCAACTGTTCAAATAGGATGTCTAAAATAGTGCTACACAAGAATCAATCATGAATGTACACAACAAGACTTCAAACTACTTATGCGAAGATTCAATTGTGTACTCAAAGATTCAAGTTGTGACACACCATTACCAAAGATTCTCATGCTCACACTACTTGCTACTAATGCAAGTTCAAGCTCAACAAAAGTATCTAAATGCCCTCACACAAAGAATATTTCCATATTCACATACATAAGTTAATCAATTTAAAATCAAGAATCAGATGCAACGCTCACACTCAAAAAGAGGAACACAATGCATGTTTTCACCCATATGTTTGCCCTTATTTTTTGATCGACCTTCGGTTCGGCAAACTCAAGATCAAAAAGGTTTTTCCAAGGCTTGTAATGGTGTTGAGTGCAAAGGTATGGTCATTTTAGGCTCAGTGACTTTTTCTTCATGAGATGTGGTTTTCTCAAGACATCCCCTTCTTTTCCTTTATAAATTCTTCTTTAAGTGCTTCTAAGTCATCTTTTTATTCACTCTCCATGGATTACTTGGAAACCCAATTTGTTTTTGCACTTTTGTTCCACAGCTTTTTCTTTTTCATTCTTTTCTTTTCTTTTTCTTTTCTATATGGAGGGTTTCCATTTTTCGGCAGCACCATGGGTTAATGGAGACTTTTCTTGAACTTCTTGACTTCTCCTTTTCCTTTTCACCACACCCCCAACTTAGGCTTTTGGCCTAAGTTGGCTATTCACTAAATCACAAATCAAGAGGATTATAGGTAATGGATCAAGTAAGATCTAGGGTTCATCAAGATTCTTCCAAAGAAAGGTAAGGCTCAAAGGCTGTTCAAGAAAGTTTCACACGTTCACGGGTAGGCCACAATAGAGGTATATGTCAAATTGGCTCACACTCTTCAAAAGTTGCCTAAGATCATCTCAAGAGCACACCTTACTAAATCAATCAGACTAACGGGTCAAATTCTAGGTTTATTCATGCAAGATTCAAAGTAAGCTCATCACACAAGGCATCAACACTTAAGTCAAACAAGACTACACACTTTCACTAGTGTGCAACGATCATTACAAGAGAATCAATTCGATAAATGGCTAATCACAACGAGATGCAAAGAGTTCACATATTGTCTATGGAACTTTATTTGGCTTCATCGTAGTCGTACATTCATGTTCGTTCAATTGTAAGCACTATTCAAGTCATCGGTATTGATCGGAATCGAGACACAAATTTGCAAGAGAACAACCATTTTAAATCACAAGAGGTGGCGAAATTTTTTGAAAAATAATTTTTTTTCGGAAGGGTCAAAATCATTTGGCAATTTAAAACAAAAAAGAGCCACAAGCTAAAACATCCGCACAAGCAGTATAAAATAATTTCAAGCAAAACAACCCAAATATGTACGCAAGACAACATTCAAAACAACACACAAATGTGAGCCTCACCCCACCACAAATAAAAAACATTTGTCCTCAAATGCAAATAAAAGTATCGAAAAGTAAAAATAGATAAAAACAGAGAGGGAGGTAAAGAGGGATCCTGTCTACGTAGTCGTTCCATCTGTCGGGGCCTCAGTGCCCGGTGTAGTGCTCTGAATATGGGCATCAGTGCCCGGAGTAACCTCAGAAGGACCAGCACACGACAATACGATATGATCATTGCAAATGAGTACCAAATTTTTGAAAGTAAACTCGGAGTTCAGAAAACCAACCTTTGTGCCGATTAAAGTACTTTGAAATGTTAGGCGGCAATGAAATCCAGTTTCGAGCACAAATGAACAGCCAAAATACTTATGGAATGCAAAAAATATTTAAAATACTAACTAGGTGCGAGATTTGAAAGATTAAAAGCGAGGGAAAGTGAAAGAGTTGAAAGTTTAAACCTTTGGCCTGTTAAGAAACCGTCCAGTTCTCGCCCATTTGGCGACATTAGTCGTGGGCGCCGATCCATTCGGCGACTCACCGAGTGGATACATACCTCGCTGAGTTTTACTGGACCTCCAATTAAACAAGGGGTTCAAACGGCGGACTAGACCACAATCGCAGGCCATGTCGGCGATTTGCCAATAAGTTCTTGGGCACACTGAGTTTTATAGACTCCACTTTGAAGTTGTCTTTAGTTCAACGGTGGTTTAAGTCAAGGTCGCCGATTGGACCTTTGGCTCTCCCATTTGCACTTTTCACTCACTTTCCATACTTCGACCTACACAAACAACACACCATTATTTCTTAAAGCAAAAATAAAGCGGTAAACAAATCCTCACTCAAGTTCCATTAGTGAGGTTTTCCTCATTTTCATGAGGCCACCCCTCTTTTGGCTCTGGGTAGAGAGAAGATAGCACTTGGTCCATTTGAGACCTTTGTCATCATTCACACTCATTCTTCCTGTTTCAACACACAAATAAACAAAAAAAAAACTAAAAATTAAGTTAGTAAAACTACAACTGTTTAAAACAGAAATTCTACTTAACTAAGAATTCCCAAATAACACCACTCCCCGGTAGTGGTGCCATTTTGATGCTTATCGTGACCAACGACACTAACCTACGGTTCGAGTGTCTACGATCATCGATATATAGTAACCCAACCAAGGGTTGGGGTCGTGTCCTAAGGTAGTGGTAGTGAAAATAGTAGCTAGGCTAGAATTTTGTTCTAGTTAGCTGTAGTTTGAGAAATTATCGAATAAAAAAAAGTAAATTCAAGTGGGTGGCACAAAAGTATCAAATATCAAAAGGGGTTTGTCACAAGTATAGTAAAAATAACGAAATAAAGAGAAAAATCAAGTATGGGGAGAAGTTCTTGGGGTGTGACCGCAATACATATTGATACAAATCGTTGGGTACATGCTTTTGATAGAAAATTTGCAAGATAATAGTGACTAGGCTAAGCTTTATATGGAAATAAGTTCCCTCTCGGGCAACTTACCCTATTTCAAATGGGTTCCTCTCGGACACCCATTTGCCACATGAAGGCCACCTACGCCTTACCCCACTCAGTCTCTCAAGCTGAGTGTTAGGATATGGGACTAGGGCTCACCCTCTCGAGCTGAACCTCATGTCGACCCACTCTTTAGGCCATCAGTCTAGCGGTCTTGGTTTCGCAACCTCTCTCTCGAGCAAGCCGAAAACACAAGGGTGGTTTTGTATTTGCAACTACAAACCCATTAAATTAAACCACGACCGCTAGGTGAAATCACTATTAAAATACGTCTAACCTATCAACAAGCAAAACCCAACAAAAATGTCAACACATATTTGCTAAATCACACCCCAAAAATTGGGATTTTTAGCCACATATCAAGAAATAAGCAATTACACCTAAAATGATAATGAAATCAAATGGGTATAAGAAATTAAACCTTGATTTAAGAAAAGGAAGAAGAATAGAGAAGACCTACTTCCAATTTGGGGAAGATGAACTCATTTCTTCAAGTCTCCCAAAAAAACCCTCTCCAAACTTGAGAGAAAAATATGAACAAGCTAATATTCTAAGTGTAAAAACTACAATTATATTCGGGCTCCTAAAAACTAGTAAAAAGCTAGTATTTATAGATTCAGAAAATAGTGTTGTGGCGGATCGTTCAGCGAGGTTAGTCGCGATTAACGAATGACTCGGCGATTCGCCCTTCTTCTGGTTCATCGCCTTTTGTGCTTTGCCTTCAACATCTCTGCGTTCTGGATCATTGGGCAGTATATTTCTTCTTCGTGGAACTATTCGGCGACACACTGACTTCTCCTTTCATCGTCTTTTGATCCACTTCCTTTAGGGCTTCGCGTACTAGAACAAAGGGCAGAGTGTGTCCTTTTGGAGATTCGCCAAGTATGCTTGGCGATGCTCAAGCTTTAGTTTCTTCGTTCTTTCGAGCCTTCTTGTTCCTTTTTGCGCTTAAGTGTCCACGCTTCCACTAAAACTTCAAATACACTTAAACTTAAGTGTTTTCATCAGATATTGAGAAAAAAATAAGTATTTGAGGACACTATTTTTGTTAAAATAAACCCTAAATGAGTCCAATATGTGGACTCATCAGTGGTCAACAGTTATTTTTAAGGGCTTTATAGTCTTTTCCCCTAACTAATTAATGCCTAAACTAGGTCATTTTAATCTTTATCCTAGACCCTATATATGTCTTTTAAGCCTAAAACCTAACTACTCTAAATAATTCTTCAAATTTACCCAAATCTCTGAAAGTTGTTCCCCCAAAATTTCTCTCTCTAGATCAAAGAAGAAGAAGCTAAGGTTCTTCAAGTTCAAGTCTTCTTTCTTCATCATTGCTTAGGGATTTAATCAAGGTATGTAGGGAGTTCATCAATAGGTTCCAATCACCCATCAAGTCCCCAAAGATTCTTCAATTCTCCAATCTAATTTTCCAAAATTGATTAGGTTTTCATTCAATTCCTCATGGGTTCTATTTGTATGGATTCAATTGCTTTATTATGATCTTATTTTGATTATTTGGACTTAATTACATGATTTTCAACTAATTCCATGTGAACCCATGCATTGATCTATGAATTCTTGACTATGCACCCTAACTAACATGAATTTACGAAGAAACTTGAATCTATGAATGTATTTTTTATGAAATCATGCCTATTTTTATGAAATAAATGTGTATGATATAAGTTATCTTATATATAAAGGTATCTATATGTTATGTTCTATGAATCTTGGCCACATTACATAAATGACATCTAGATTTTCCCTCCATATTTTTCGTGCTATTTTCCTAAATTAGGTTTTGATTAGTATGATATTCGGATATGTCATCAATGATTATAGGTCACACTTTTAAAACTATTTCCATTAGCAGTAGGGCATTTATAGCATGAAGTTAATGACTATGGGCCTTAAAAAATCTATTATGAAAGGATAAAGGATGGTGATAGGTTTTCTCATGCATGGTCTAAGGAGCTACCCAATGATGTTTCTAGCTTGGATTAGTATCTTAACTTTACCTTTTAATGGATGATAAAAGTAATCTGATTAATAACTATTTAGTGGGATTTATGCTTAGCAACAAGTGGACTAGCGGTGAATACTCATGTCCCATAAACTATGTTCCACCATAGGATGATTTTCCTAGATAGACATTAACTAGTGGATCCACTTTAGCTCCAGTTTATGGTTCTTACCTTGGCAAGTAAGGACATCTCTTTTTTTGTTTGGGATAGACACCAAATTTGATGTAATAGCTCATATGGTCTATGTCGGTTAATGATAATCTTCCCACAAAATGAACTAAATTAATTACTAATGTTTTATGAAGCTTCCTTTATGATGTAAAGATGCATTGACCATATTCATGATTTATGAATGTTCTTAAATGATTTTACTATGTTCTAACTTGATCATGCATTGCATATTTTTTATTATGTCCCCTTATGATCACGTCTCATGTCTTATTGGATTCCCCTCATACTTGGTACATTCCATGTACAAAAACATATTTGTGCCTACATTGTTTCACTAATATAGGGTTCGATGCTCCTACTTCCCATACTTGTGGCTAGTGGTCCCTCATACATATTGAAGATTGGTGAGTCCTCATGTTCCGAGGACCGAGACTCTTTTATTGCTTTTATGTCATTTTTATTTCAGATTTTGTACCTGACATATGAGTTACGTCCCAATCAGTCCTTTGATGTAATAGATGAATTTGAGACTTATGTTTAGACTTCCGCTTTTTGTCAAACTCTTTTATATGAAATGCTATTTTTAAACTCTTGTTTCTATTATCTTGTATGATGTATTCTATGTGGCTTGTGTAGGGATTCTCGGGGTCTTATATGCCATGTCACGTCTAGGGTATACTTTGAGTCGTGACACTATGAATAATTCAGCTTTTACACTTAACCATCTCATTTTTCAGATTTAACCTTTATTGTAAGTCTATGTTATAGTGCTCCAGGAAGCAAGGTGTAAAAATTAGGGATTCAAGAGAAATGTTAAGGAAAAAATATGGCTACTAAAGTTAAGCTACATGCTCAAAAGGGTGAACTACTGGTAGAATATCTAAGCAAGCTAAAATGCATAAGACAAATCAAAGACCATTTGTTATCTTCTAGACAGAGTAATACACTCTTCACACACACCAGGCGAGTTCTAGACACCATAATGTATCAAGGAATACACAAACCTCTTCACATAATGGCACATGCTCAAGTCAGGTGGAATTTCTAGCAATGAGCAAGTTTGGCCCATGCAAGAGTTCATTTTAAGCTTATGTTGCATTTAGAGTCAACACAAGAGCTAGTCTCTAAACATATTTATGTTTATGCTTTTACACATTACCCCCATTCATTAATGCAGCCTTAGTACAAACACTATGACATCACAGACACATTGCCCAAATTTACCCTAAAGACAGTCATTATCTATCTATCATTGGAAAATGTCACTCAACTATTACTACTCACTCAATCCTACTACGAAGAATTTTTCTTTGTACGGTTCAAAAGGAATATCCTTGGTCAAAAAACTAAAAACAAACTACAATGAACCCAAACTAAAAATAGCTAATAAAAAAATATCAAATTATACACACAGGGAAATATCTCGCACCCCACCCCACACTTAAACAAAAGCACTGTCCCAAGTGCCTCAAAAATTCACATAAATACCAACAAGAGTAAGGTGAAGAACTTCCCTAATCAATATTCCATGTCATCATCACCAACAACGTCTTGAATGGCTAGAGGTTGGTGATCATCTTCATCAGTGTCCAAATCTGTACCAATGCACAACCTATCCTCGTTTCTAGGCACATCATCATCAAAGGGCTCAAAGAAAGCAGACTCCAATCCTAAGACTGCTCCTACATGGTGGTTCAGCGGGTACTTTTGTTGAACCTTATTTAACTAATCTTGTGTGGACACACGACAACAATTCATGTGTGCAACATCTCCAACCCATACGTGTGGGCCATTATCAATTCATCCATCTGATGTCGCTCTAGAGTTGTGGGGGTAAGGCCATGTATAGTGTCCGACCCTTTTGTTTTGGTCACATCTATGGGCAAGGTGAGTAGTTGTGCCATGTGGTCCAAACTCTCTTCTGGCACTCCAAAAGCTCTGCACATGCGGGTAATCAATCCCCCAGACACATATCTCCTCCCTCGATGAACTCTCACCTTTATCATAGCTAACTGCAAACAACCCCAATATTGATTTCTCGATTAGTCATAAAGGATCAATTAAGGCAAACTTTGTCTTGGGTGATATCGACATAGAGCAGCCCAGAGGTCAAACAATTCATCATAATCTTTAGCCAAACACTTGCCTCCCTTTTCATCTGGGAATAAGGAAGAGATTGGTAAAACCTCTTGTGGCCATGTCAAGTCCATCTGACAGTAGACTGCATCCCGTATAGAGTATGGAAAATTTCACGAGTACGGTGGGGAATGTTCAAGCCCATCATAATGGTAGTACTCAATAGCTCATTCAACATCAATATAGTGAGAGTGACATTGGTGACTGACACCATGACAATATGCGACCGCGCATTAGGTTCCCAATTTGTATAGAACTCTCGGACTGGGTGAAGTTTTCTCTCTGTCGGCTCAGCAAAGATGAAATACATGTGGAGCTCATAAATGTGACGCATGATCTAGGAGAAGTCTCTTTCCAAGATTTCATTGTCTATGCACATATCAGAGAAGTATTTTGCTTATGTGTGCTTCTTCAACCATTTCTTCCCTTCCTTGGTAGCCGCCTTTAGGACAAAGCTATGAGTTTGTCCATGGGGAACTTCGGATGCAGAATGAACATTCACTCTGACCTGGACCCTTTTACGGTGGCTAGAAGATGTTACTTCCTTGCCTGGTCTGTGACTTCCCTACATGATTTCCTTCCAACACTACGCATAATTTGAATCAGCCCAATAGTCGGGGTCAAATGCGCAAGAGGCATGGGTGTCCAAGAGACCACGTCACACTTACTCATTGCTCACTTAACAAACAATTACATTCGTCTTATTAGAATTCCCCAAACGCATCACTGTTAGTCCAGAGTGGTACTTTGCAAACAGTTCATGCCCAACTTATTGTATCTAGTCAAGAATTTGAAACAACAAGAATTTATACCCCAACATCATTTAAAATTATCAATATAAAATTTTCATTCTAGGCTTCATGCCAAATTACTCATGACAGGTGTTATTGTGTTACTCAAAACTTCACACGACACAAATAAGAACATTATGGAATCACATGAAGCACAATTCACCAAAGAAACAAACTCTATGCCCCAAACAAATTAGGGTATGTGGATGCACATTCAAGCGTACCATATGGTAGGTGCAAGAACTTAATACCTTTCCCCAAGAACGTAGATGCAAACACTCACAAGTAATTTCAAGAATAAAATTCGAGATTGCACAACCCACATGTTGTTCACCGCATAAGCCATTCCAAAGTAGAAGAGATGAAGTGGAAAACTTAACTTGGTCCCAAGAGAAGAGAAAACTTACAAATGTTGTGGGTAGGATCAACTCCGCATTACAAATTGAGAGTAGAAAATCCGCTAGAGTTGAGGGAAGGGAGGATTATCGAGTAAGTGAGGGGTAAAATTGGGGAGATTGGGTGAAATTAGGGGTTAAAAGGGGGTTTGGGTCGGGTTGAGGATTGAACAGACAGTTAAAACACGTCTTTTTATTGAGAAACAAAAAAGTTAACCCAAGTCGAAAACAATGAGCTATTGTGGACACCACTATTATGGTATGGGTATTAATTCCTATCAAAGAGAAAGATCCCCCTCGAGGTACGTGACATGGATTGGAAGCATACTTCTCTGTTTCAACATGGACTGGATACATACTTCTCTATTTCAATGTGGAACTAAATTCTCATCGAAATGAAATTCTCTGGTCCACGAGACGGAGATATTATGAACTCTTCTATTTCTACGCGTAAGTTCCCCTTATGTATTTTTTTTGAGTTCAAATGAGTGCTTACCTTAGTTCTTCAATAATACGTCTTGAGCACTCCATTATCCCTACAATTTAAGCAAAGATAAAAAACTTAGAAAGAAGATGGGTTGCCTCCCATCTAATTCCTTAGTTTTGGTTATGGCTTGACTCTTCTTTTTGAGTTTTTATTATTTGTTTTTATAGGTCCTAATTATTACAATCAACGCAAAATCAACCTACGGCCTAAAACCAAAATTTAGAAAAAAACAAAAACATATATGTAGTACACAAGGTGACAGGTAACTTCCCGTGTAACACCTGGTTTAACGTCGCGACTCGACCCAACTCATGGATTACTCATCATTCAACTCTATTGTTTCATGATCTTGATCCACATCATTCTGGAAGTAGTGTTTGACATGTTGTTCATTCACCAAAAAAATATATATCTTGTCTTTATTCCTTAGCTCCATAATTGCATGTTGTGTCACCCTCACCTCTTCAAATGGCCCATTCCACTTAGACCTTAATTTTTCAGAGAAAAAATTAAGGCGAGATTTTAAGAGTAGGATTCGTTGGTCTAGCTTAAAAGTGTGAAGGATGATGTGCTTGTGATGCCACCTCTTCTTCTTCTCTTTATATAGCTTGGTGTTCTCATAACTGGAACAATGCTACAATTGCTCCAACTAATGGGTAATTTTAGGGGTCTAGCTCATGATGATCCCTATGAACACCTTAGGTATGTGCCCAATTTGTGTTAAAAAATATTTCTCAGAAGTCCGTAATGCTAAGGTTATTCTTGTTCTCTTTAATGGGTGAAGCTACAAGATGATCAATAGAATTTCCAAATGATTCGATCACTTTGTGGGAAGAGTTGAATAATGCTTTCTTGGAAATATTCTTTCCACCCTTGAAGATGGTTAAACTTCTAACACAGATCCAAAATTTCAATCGCATTGGAGGTGAACCCCTACATGAGACTTAATTGGCAGTAGTTCATGAAATTAATTTTGCAATGTCCAACACATGGTGTTCCATAGAATTTGTTACTACAATACTTCTATTGTAGCCTTGATTCAATCAATAAAGGTGTGGCTTATCAGTTAGTGCAAGGTGGATTAATGAGACAATTGTATGATGTGACTGCTTTATTGCTAGATGATATGACTAAAGATAACTGAGCATGGGATACTAGAGAAGAACAAATGTCTACTCTAAAATTGAGTTTGAGAAAATATCAAATCGAGAAGGAAAATGAATGACATTAAAGCATGGCAAAAATGATGACCCAACTAAATTTGTTTTCCAAACATGTCATGAGAGGTGGACTTAAATTGGCGTATATGGTTGGGACAAATAGTGGGCACTGCCCGGATGATGCCAAGTTTGAGGCATTATACAATGAGGAAGTTCAGTATTTAGGAAATCAAATGAGGGGTTCTCACACAAATTATCAATGACAAGGTGGGAACCAAGGTTGGAACAGGGATCGAGATAGTGGTTGGAAGGATTGGCGAGGTGGAAATTGGATAGATAGAGAGGCTTAAAAAGATAGGTATATTCCTCCCCATGATAATCCAAGACCAAAAAACCAGCTAGGCCAGAAGGAAATCGGACTGCGGAAATTCTCAGAAGGATCTTCAATAAGGTTGAAGGATCCGATAGAGTGTTTAAGGAATTGAAAACAACTTCTACACTTTATCCCAAATAGTGGCCTCTCATTAGGTATCCATCGAGAATCTAGAGACCCAACTGGGCCAAATCACCACTCATCTCAATCCAAGGCAAAAGAAAATGTTGACTAGTGACATCGTCTCAAATCCCAAAAATGAGTGTTAAGAAATTGAGAAATATTTCATGCCACGATGTTAAATAAGGTGCTTCTTGGAAGGCAACCAACGTCTTTAGTTTTGTTTAATATGTTTGAATAACGTGTGTTATGAGTGTTGTTTAGAATAAGTTGAAAGGTTAAAAAAATACCATTAGGCGATGCCAAAACCTAGTTGGCGATCCACCGAAGGTTTTGGGCAAACTCATTCTTGTCCTCATTCAGGGCTTGAACATATGGAAAAATGTACTGTCAAGTTCGGCTATTAGAACTCCAAAAGGTGATTCGCCTAACTATACTACACACACTCCATCAAGTATGTCAAATCAGCCTTTAGTTTTAGTGTTCACTTAGACATGTTCAGTGAGTTTAAGCTCAAATTACATATTCACCGAACACGTTCGGTGAAATTACTCATGACCGTCAGATGGGACTGATATAAAAAGATAAAGGATCTTTTCAATTTCAAAAAGTAAACCATTTGATATATTCATGCCTTTTCCTCTCATTTCCTTGCATTGCATCATTGAGTGTTTGAGAGTCCTGTGTATGTGATTTCAAAGTTCGAGGAGTACTTTTTCTTACTTTGATTATTAACCCAAACCCCCTTCCCTGTCATTCTTGGCTTGTTCTTCTCATTAAGGTTGGTTTTCAATATTTGTTTAGAATTTTGAGATTTAATTTGCATTGTGGGTGTGGGTTGAAATCTATGGTTGATATTGATTGTTAGATTTCAGTTGGTGTCTTCGTATTGTGCATATAGAACTGTGCCCATGTTCTTATTGCCTATGTTGTGCCTATTAATTACTAATCTTGAATGTGTTGGTTAAATTGTGAAATTGAAATGATATAATTGATGGGTTTGAGCCTAATTAGATGTGGGTGAATTCTGAATAACCTAGTGTTTCCCAAATTGCATGATTTTTCCCGACGATAGATAGGGTGACTACTTTCTTAAGGGAAATTCATCAATTTGAGCAAAACTTTGTAATATCTGGGGAAGGTCTAAGTACTCATGTGTAGATAAGCATATAGGTAGGTTGTAATGATATTGGTGAACTGGTTTTTGTTGCTTATGTTAGGTTTAGATGTAAATTTAGGCACTGGGCTGAACACTTCCTTTTCGGCGAGCTTGTCTTAGCTCGTCAAGTAGGTTAGGCGAATCACTGAATAACCCCATGCTCGCCTTCTTTAGCATATCTGTGACCTTGGGTACTTTCCCATTCAACAGACTTGTCTTAGTGTGCCAAACCACTTGGCGAATCTCCGACTAGGAGGGGACATCACCTTTGATGCCTGATACGTCCAAACTTACACTTCAATTAAGAAGTATAAATGGTCAAAGTCAATTTATAGAACTCAACGTGAGTTAAGGTCGATCCCACAAAGAATTTACTTATAGAAATGATTTCACTGTCGTGTTTACCTAAATATTTTTATTATTTCCTAAAGAAAACAATTATAGAATGTAAAATGGGTTTAGTTGTGAAGTTCTAGTGACCAAGATTGTTAAACAAGATCCGGATTAACAATTAACAAAGTGTTGATTTTAAAGTTGTTTTGATAATCAAATGAGCTAGGATTGTGTTCCCCATAACATTGCATCTAGTGTTCTTTCGTAAATAAATTTCAGGCAATTTATCTCTGCAAAATACAGGCGAGTCAGATATATCTAACACTTCTCAGTCTAATTAGATAACTTTCACTCAAGTCCTCTCGTTCCTAGAGTGTTAACAAGTTTTAGTCTCGCTTATAATAGTGTTAAAGTTCTCTTCTCTCGAACTTGAACTTTGACTCCATTTCATCAGGTTAATTCAGCTTTATCCTAACTATCAATTTTCTCTTGAACAAATGACAGATACAGGCCAACTCTAATGCATGCACTCATTAGAATACATGAATACCGAAAACTGAATTATGCTTTGTAAATATAAATCGCCTTTTACTCATCTTATGAAATTACACTTAGATATTCGTCATAGATCCCACAATCCCAGTTGTGGTATTTAGCCACTCATGATTTCAAGTAAACACACAAAATTATGTAATGAAAACATGATGAGAAAGTACTTACAAAAATAGGCAAAATTGAGAAGCACTTGATAATTCAAAACCGAAAATCCAACTTTGAAACTTGATTCAATGTTAATCGTTCAAAACCAAAGCTAAGAATCCTTCAAACTTAGTCGCTCGTTCTAGATATGACGAGATAAAAACAAAAAATGACCTAATTAATTCAAATAGAATGTCTAAAATGAGTCCTACTCAAAGTAGGATTGAACTGTCGGGCAACTTCACGGGCAACATGACAGACCGTCAAAGGCTTCACGGTCCGCAAAGTCTGCCGTGATCTATACTTGGCCCAAACAAAATGTGAGTCTTCAAAGCCTGTGCACTGGATCCACTTCACGATCACCACCAAGGACCGTTATGAGGGCCACAGACCATGAGGCCTTCCGTGCTCTTCACTTGGTCGACATTACACTTCATCTACTTAAGACCTAAACACTGGATCTACTCCATGATTATAACCATAGACCGTTGTGAGGAGCACAACCTATGAGGTCGTCCATAGTATTTACTTGGTCCACCAAAAATGCAATTCTTCCATGCCTTCTCACTGGTCATAATTCATGAGTCATATCGCGAACAGTCATAATCTTCACTGCCTGTCAGTGTGTACGTGATCTTCACTTGGTTTAAATTCACATTCACTCTGCATTTTCTTCTTTTCTTTCTTCTTTCACGTCCACATGTTTTACCTATACAAACACTAACAAACACATCATATCCACATAAATACACTCCATTCTAGTATTAATCCTTAGTTTTCAAGCATCAAATATGCCATGATTTCGCGGCACATCAACACCCTCAACTTAGAACCATTACTTGTCCTCAAGTGATGAGAAAACAATACATTTAGCACTCAAGTAATCAAAACCGTTTTGAAACTATGTAGCAACCATCTCAAACACAATTTTTATCCAAAACCATCAATCTAACATGTAAAGGATCAATATATGACATCCCATTACTCACAGTCGACCATGCTTATGCTTGTGTACTATCAGCTAACACAATCTAACTATCAAATGCAATCACTGTTTCCTCACACCAAAGAAGTCCCTCACTCATGATAATTGGAACTATGTTCTAGGCTCACACTCTCAAAGAACTTCTAACACTAACAACAAAAGACCATAGGCTTGCCCTTGCTTTCTACGCTCTATCTTTCAAACAACCTTAATAGGATCACTGTAGGACTTTATCAACTTGTAACATAGGCTTAGCCTAGGGAATAGAGTTTTGGTTTTGTGAGTGACTAGTACCTTGGTTCTCCAAAGTTTCATTCGCATACAACTTTTTCTGAGCGATTCCCTCTTTTTCTTCATTTCAGTACATCCCAACAACCATTATTTTCTTTTTATTTTTTTATTCTTTTTTATTATTTAATATTGCACAATTTTTCCTTTCAAGCTAACTAAATGAACCTTCTATTTCACTTTTCCTTTCTGCTCGGGTTGTAATCACCCTCAACTTAGGCTTTTGGCCTGAGTTGTGGCATCGTATCATCGGAGACCCAAGGATATGATATCAAGTGGGTAAGAACAAAATTATTTATCAGGCTCAAATTGTGTTCAAGTGATATGCTTGTTATTTGGTTGTTTTATTTTTGGCTTTTAATGGCTTAGCAAAAATGGCCTAGTGATCCTTTCCTATCCAGTTATTCTCAGATTTAAGCAACACTACTCAAGCAAGTTTTAGTTTTTTCTCCTAGCGTTAGACTTCAAGCAACACTTATACACACATGTCACATGACACATGACTACATTTTCAGTTTCTTTGTTCACTAATTTATTCTTCAGACTAGCAATGGTCAACTCATAAGTACCTAAGATGTCATCTAAAGAGCCTAACAATTAAATTTCATATTAAGGTCCTTATTTCAATCAGAAATAGCTATTGTATAGCCCAACACACACAAACTTTACAGTTTCATCAAAATACAAAAACACCAATCACAGTTTATCAGACACAACACAAAGGTAACCTCATGGCAGGTTGCTTACCACCCCCTCTAAAAAAAAGACTTTTCCATCAAAGTCAATTAAGAAAAACAATACAGGGCTGTGACGAGGGGTCATACCAACGGTGCACTAGGCGCCAATAGTTAGGTCAACATCAACACCTTTATCAACGGGTGAACTCTCAAAAACCACCATATCTGGATCAGGCTGACTACCACTAACCGGGACAGGTACTACACTACCTGAAGCGCCAGCTAACACCACATCTCACTGTTGTTGCGCAAGTGCTTCTTTGTCTCTTGCCTTTTTCCTCGATGCCTTGCGGGATTTCTTGTGTTGTCTTCTTTCCTCCTTGATAGGTCAGCTGGCAGCTCCTTATTAGACTCTCCAGCTTTGTGTTTTATCTTGCTAGATTTGCTCTTGGGTAGTTCACCCTAGAAGTCGTCAAGGGATTGAGTGGTAGGTGGCTCACTAAGCAAGTGCATCAAGGAATCTGGCATGACTGGAGTGGGCACCTGTACTGGCTTGTCAACCAGTTTAGCAACTTGAGCTTTCATCTGGGCCAACTGGATCTTGAAATCGTCAGTACTAACTGAACCTGCAGCCTGCAACTGATCTTGAACATGCACCTCCAAGCCATCCATATGGAATGTCAATTGGTACGTGAGGAACAAATGCCAATGAACCCACAACTCTGACTTTCGCACCAAATAGATGGTTTGTGAGATCTTTGATTTTGGATGCCTGGGTGAGCCCGAATGCCTCACTCATATGTATAATAGCCTATTTGGGCGGAGGTGTTTACTTGCTGACATAATTTCCCTATCAGACAAGGAAATAGAAGTCTGACTCTCTCATTTAGTGCCCTATCCCGCATTTCTGTAGCTATGATCCAACCCACATTTACTGGATAGCCAGCCATGAGGCAAGCTACCAAAGATGCCAGTGATGGAGAGAGGGTGTTATCATTACCTGTAGGTCGCAACTGTGCACAAAAAATAGCCCACCAGACCTTGGCTGAAAATGACAGCGAAGCTTTAGTAATGTGTAGCTGCGATCCTGTAACCCAAGTGGCATTCTCCCCCTGAAGCAATATTCCTTGCAATCCAGCGCATGACCCACTCTCGAGACCTCTGAACCTCCATCTTAGTTTCACTGGTCACAACATGATGTTTGCCCTCAAAAAGTCCTACTGAAGCTGGTGCTGTGTATTCTGGACCATGCAGCATCCTGTGGATAGTAGACTCAGAGATATTCCCAGATTTTCCCTAAACCATAATTGAGTCAAGTGATCTCCAGGTACCTGCAATGTCTTTCTTCCCCTGTTTAGAAGTCTCAGTCTCTGCAACAAAGTTCATCAAAATGGCTGCATATGAAACATAAAACTCTCGGGTCAGGTGGTTAGAAAATTCTCCAGGTGTGTTGTTCATCCATTCAAACTGATGCAGTTGAAATATCCTGTAAATATTGGGGAATGATTTGATATTCGCGACCACCACTCTAGTCTTAGGAATGATTGTCTATTCTTAAAGCCACCTGACTTGTTCACAATTCTATTCTTGAAGAAGTCTTCGAACCTGTTCCCAGTCCATATAGAATGGAAACAGTCAATCAGCTGTTGTCTCACCGCGGGATCAAATTCATGGAGGTGAACATATTGTACCATTGTATCATCGGTGGTAATGTTCTCCTCCTCTTCTACAATACTTGCCTCTTCCTGTGCTCCAGTTTTAGCTTCGGTTCCTACACCAGGTGGAGGTGTAGTTGCATTTTCCTGAGAGTCGCTAGCATACTCTGCACTACCTTCCGAACCATTATCAAACTTGCTACCTGATTCCTCACCACTACTGAAACTACTACCTTCCTCTTCAGACTGGAAGGAGTGTTCTGGAGAATGACCCTCGCTGTATGGGATCTAGTAGTTAGAGGTGGGTGGTTTCAATTGTGGTATTTATATGAACCTAAGAATTACTAGACTCCGTAGCATTATCACCTTCTGATTGAGAAGAAGTAGGTAAGGAATGTGGGGCTGCGGACTTTCTTCGGGGAGTGATAGTGCCTGAAAATTATAAAACCAATTAGTACACAAATCAATAAAATGACACACTATGGGTACTCAGACTTCCCCTGTGTAATTACAACGTGACATCTTGTCTTAAGAATTTTGTCACCCTATCTATCATTGGGAAGGGCCACATAAATGAGATGTAGAAACATAAATGAAAGTACAGAAACATTTTTTTTTATATACGAGTCTACATGGGTCATGGTGGTTACCACGGTCTGTGAAAACCCTCGTGAACAAGACTTGGGCTGGGGTGCAGATGGGGACAACACTAGATAGTGTTCACGGAGGGCTTCACGACGCATGGAGTGAACCACGGTTTGTGATGACCCTCGTAAAAGTAGACAGTGTGTCTTAAGTACTCTAAATGTGGACCACGAGTGGTTTCACGGTCCGTGAATCCCATCATGAACTTACACTTTACATATTTACAGTTCTTATATCCCCTAAATTCAAATCATGCAACATTTCACACATATTCAACAGACTATCACAATATCACACGATAATTTAGTGGATGTATATTACTATTCAACCATAATCATTCAAATACGACCACCTCCTACCCAATTCAAGCATACTGTAACGCCCCTCAAAATGAAGTAGGATAAAGTAGAGCCTCACATGGGTTTTATGCATTAATAGCTTGTTAAAATAATGAAGAATAGCCTTTTTAGTCAGTTTTAAAGAGTTTGGAAGTCAGACGTCAAGGGAAGACCAAGACGTTCGGAAACTAGTCTTTTACGTGTTGGTATGTTCTAGTATGTTGTTCATGTTTTTATGTGTTGTTTGGAATCTAATATCAGTGGAGTTGACCCTAGTGTCTTAATAAATGTTTTTAGGGTGAAAATTTTTGGGTACGACTCCCTGGGACCACCCTAAGGGTCCCCGAGGAGGACCCCAACCCTTGGCCAAACAAGCTGCCAAGGCAGCTTGAAGTTGCTCATGGAGGGAGCATGTCCGCGTCGCGGACTAGCTCCACCAAGGGACAAAAGTTTGGTCCACGTCGCGAACGTGTCACGTACTTTTCTACCTCTAAATGTAATTTCTAGAAACTTGTGGGAACACCTCCGCGTCACGGACTTGTTTCCCGATGAAATCTACGAAAATAAAACTCAAGTTTTACTTGTTTAAAAGGTCCAACTAAGTGAGGGGTAGTTTGGGTACTTTGGGGAATTATTATAAACGGTTATTCTACCTATTTTATGGTGTTTTAAGTGGTTAAAACCCCAAAAATTAGACCTCATTATCCAAATTGAACCTTCCCTCTCAAATAAATTCTCTCTCTAGAACTCCATGGAAGATATTGATGAAGCTTCAGGCTAGGGGATGTGTTCCTACTGATTTCTCCTTCACATTCCTATGAAATTAATCATAAAGGTATGGGGATTTTATCTTTGATTATCCTTTCAATGAAAGAGCCAAATCAAAGTGATTTCAATGTTTTTAAAAAACACCAAAAATACCCCCAATTTCAATTCTAAGCTTGGGTTCTTGCATGAAAGTAATTCAAATGATGATTTATGTTAATATTGATGGTTTTAAGATCAAAAACTCCATGAACCCTTGCATGTCTTGAAATCCTAATTTTGGGTCTAAAGTGGGTCTATTGATTATGAGCTAATAATGTGATATTAATGTGTAGATTGTTATGGGCTATTGATTTATGTATTGTTTTATATTGAATTATGAGGAATTGATGGTCAATTGTGTTATATTGGATGTTGGCCTTGAATGGACAATTGTGACCTAAGGTTTATGATGATGATGAAGTTGTGAATAGATTATTGATTCTAGTATTATATATATATATATATATATATATGTTGTAGATGTTCGAATTGTGAGGTTTGATCCCTTTGAAAGTAGGGAGGTGTTTAATTTATAAGCATGTTGTGATCATGGCCTTGTAGGCAAAGTTGGATGATTGTTGTTTTGAGTAATGTTGATTATGTGAAGGTAATGCGATATGATATGAATTTGTGTATGGTCTAAGAGCATGAAAGGTGACCTTGTGTAGAGACTTTGTGTGTTGTACTTGGTTGTTGTCTTTTTTGAATGACTTATAATGAAGGTGAGGTTAGGATAGACTATGTTTACCTACTCTCACACCTAGTGAAGAATGAATGAAAAGAATTAAAAAATGTGAGAATGACTGAAAAGAATGGGAGTTAATTCTAATGAATGAAAGTTGGGTCTATTGTAAGGATAGTCTCATAAAGTACTCATTTAAATGAATGGGGTTACTAGATGAAAGGTTTTCTCATTTTTGAATCCAAGAGCTTCCTTAATGAATGAATGTGGGTTAGGATGAGTACTCCTTCGTGAGTTGAGATAAGAGTACTTAGTAGCAATCCTTATACCTAAATGAATGAATGTTGGGCTAAGATGGGTACTCCATCGTGAGTTGAGATGAGGGTACTTAGTAGCAATCCTTATCCCTAAATGAATGAATGAAATAAATGTCCAACTCCGTGGGGGAGTAATGTCTAGCACCGAGAGGATATGAAGATGGGTGGATACTCCTTCGCTAGTTGAGATGTGAGTATTTAGTAGCAACCCTTAAGATAGGTGCCCCTTCGTTAGTTGAGATGTGGGTACTTAGAAGCAATCCTTCTATCCCTTAATTGTGTGCCCACATAGGACTAGCTAGTGGTATCTACCATATAAAGGCTAAAAGAATGACCCTACCTTAGGCAAGTGGGGATCCCTCATCCAGTAAGGATACTACCGGGATTCCATGTCAAGCTCCATGGTCTATGTCTGTTAAGGCTCTTCCCACACATTAATGAATGAATGAACTAGGGTCTCTTAAGGGTGTACTACTTAGGATAGGTGGTGGAATGGGACATCATCTAGACATTGCACAAGTAGACATTTAAGGGAGATCTTGGTGTGTCTTAGTAATGATAACGAATAAATGAGTCTCTTTGGGCTAATTAATGAAAGCGTTGGTCTTTGAGCATGCTAATGTGAAAGTGAGTCATAATGAATTGAATGTAAGTGCTTATGTTGAATTGAATGTATGTGATGATCTTATGTCATTACTGAATAAAGTTGTCTAAATGCATTAAGTTGAATTAACGATTTATGTTGAGATGTGAATGAAGCTTGTCTTGTGTAGCCTTAAGGATCACTTGGGTGTGGTATGGAGAGGTAGTATGGGCTACCTCACCATGTCTTACTTAGGTGAGTCTTGGGATGACATTTGACGAGTTTTCTAACTTTATGAAGTGACTTGTTGGCTTATGTGCGTATATGTCTCATGTGATTAATTGGTGAAGGTTGAGGTATGCATGACCTTAAGGTGATGCCTTAGTGTGGGTGATGGTATGGGACGTTGCCCATACATTGCACAAAGGTATTGCTTAAGGGTTACTTAAGGTGGAGGTCCAAGGCAAGAAGGTAAAGGTAAATGGGTTATGTATGTTTATAAGGTATTGTGAAGCATATGACTTTGTATTGTTAGTTGTGACTTGTAAGGTGCCTATTATGTTGATGTTCATGAGATTTTATCAAAATGGCATGAAAGCATAACTTCCAAACAGGTGTCCTTTTTAGCATGTTTTGCATATCCTCATACTTAGTACGTGTGTTGTACTAACCCCTTTCTTCTATTTTACTACAAGTGTAGGTTGTGGTAACTAGGAGGAGATTGAGCTTTGGAGTTTCTTGGATTGCTTCACTCTTCCAAGTTTTTGGTATGTCCTCCAAATTCGAGGTCTATGTTTAGAAGTTTCTTAGTCATTGTAATTGACACTTAAGTTTCATTTCATTTGTAAAGGGCCGTGTCCATTAGTACGTTTAAGTTCTTTTCTAAGATTAGCAAAAGAGACTTAGTAGTTCCGCTTGCATATTGATGTTTTCAAATGTTGTTGACTCTTGAAGTCTTATGTTTTTATTGAATAAAAGTTTTAAATTCTTAGTGATTTTTATGATCTATACGATGAATGAATGCTAAGGCTTATATAAGACCTCTGAGAGGTCGAATACACATGTAACAGTTAGGGGGTGCTCTCGGGTCGTTACACATACCCACATGTAAATGATTTCAATTCCTTACTTTCCACAATTTAAATTGCAAAATACACATGGTCATGCTTGCTTATATACAATATGGACTCAACTTTACACTAATGTCAACATTTAATAGTAATTACTCTCAACTTCATCAAACCCATACACAAGACCTATCAGATTTACCCAATTTAAACCAACCCACAACTATTCATCAAACCCTCATAAGTAAATATCATCAAAGATCATTTATCACAAAATAATGCTCAAATTTGATCAAATAGAATTAGTTTTAACTTGTTTATAGATAAGATTAAACTTATAACAAGTGAATGGGGAAACTTACTTCGAATGAGATCATAATTTTTCGCTCACAAAGAGAAATAATGAACAACACTTCGATGACTTGGCAACCAATTACTAGGGTTTTGAATCCTTGATGCAGAATGGAAATTATAGCGATTAAGAACCCTTTTTTATGCCTTAAGAACCATTATGGAGGAGAGAAAAAGGAAAGAAATTGACCCTTGGCGCTTAGGATGGCTTATAAATGTTTTAATTCAATTTCTAGCCATGCGCGGGTTGGGTTGGGTTTTAGTACTGCTGGGTCAGAAATGATGGACCGTGAAGTTGCCCGTGAAGGGCACCACGGTCAGTAAAGGCATCCGTGAACATGAATTAAATAGGAAAACTTATCTGAGGTTCACGAGAGGCTAGACGGTTCGTACAAAGTCTGACGGACCATGAACCCTTCTGTGAACCATTTTCTTGCAATTTCCAGCAGCTCCCATATAATGTTGGTGCTTGTGACGGGCCATGAAGTTGCCCATGAAGGCAACCACGGCCCGTGGGACTGCCCGTGAAGGGCTTCCTTCACCCAGTTCTGCTTTTCATTGTTCAACTCCTTCCTCCACACATCAACACCCAGTGACTCTATAAAGACAAAGAAAAATGAGAAAAAGTAAAGTACCTATTACAATTACAATCTTGGGTTGCCTTCCAAGCAGTGCACAATTTAACGTCACGGCGTGACGTAGGTTACTTGATTACTCAGACTTCATCAAGCTTACATTCCTCCACTATTTTCACTTCTTCTGGAACACCCAAGTATGCCTTGATTCGTTGACCATTGGCCTTGAACCTCTCACCCTTTTCATTTTCCATTTCAATAGAACCTGACTGAAATACCTGAGTTACCTTAAAAGCCCCAGACCATATGGATCTCAACTTCCTAGGAAACAGACTAAGTCTGGAGTTGAAAAGTAACAATAAGTTACCAGGAGTGAAGGTTTTTTTCTCAATATGCTTATCATGATACAACTTCATCTTTCCTTGTACAATGCAGTCCTCTAATATCCTCTCAAACGAAACTCATCCATCTCATTGATTTGATCCAGTCTCAAGTTCACAGATTCACTCCAACTAAGGTTCAAGTTATTTAAAGCCCAGAGTGCCTTATACTCAAGCTCAACCGAAAATTGAAATGCCTTTCAAAACACCAACTGATATGGAGACATACCAACATGTGTCTTAAAAGTTGTCTGATATACCCATAGAGCATCATCCAACTTTCTTGCCCAATCTGTCCGGTTGGCATTCACCGTCTTGGTCAAAATCGCCTTGATTTCCCTATTTGACACATCCACTTGGCCACTTGTTGGAGGGTGATAGGGTGTTTCCACTTTGTGCTGTTTAACTCCATATTTAGCCAGAAGTGCATTGAATACTTTGTTGCATAAATGAAACCCTTCATCGTTGATAATGGCTCTAGGTGTACCAAACCATGAGAAAATATTCTTCTTCATAACCTAGCGACACTTTTACCATCATTTTCAGGAAGAGCAACTGCCTCTACCAATTTTGACACATATTCCACTTCCACAAGTATGTACTTTTGCCCATAGGAGCTCACAAATGGGCCCATGAAATCAAATCCCCACACATCAAACAACTCCACCTCCAGAATGGGTGTCATTGGTAGTTCGTGCCGACGAGAGATGGCTCATTGCCACTGGCATACATCATAAATCTTCACAATATCCATTGCATCCTTATGAATTGTAGGCCAGTAGTACCTACTCTGAAGTACCTTATTGGTTGTCCGATTACCTCCATGATGGCCAACCACTGCAGAGGAGTGACAGGCCTCTAAAATACTCAGGGATGCAGCACTTGATGATATTATCAGCACATAGCCTATACAAATAGGGTTCATCCCAAAAATACTTACCCATATCATGTAGGAACCTCTTTCTTTGCTAAAATGTCAGCCCATCAGGCATCAAGTCACTAACAAGAAAGTTAGCAAAGTAAGCAAACCAAGGAAAAAGATCAAGAGTTGCAGCTAATACCTGCTCATCTGGGAACAAGTCATTGATTTCTAGCTCAAGTTCCTCTTTCTTTTCAGCATCCAACCTAGATAGGTGATCAGCCACCTGGTCTTCACAACCTCTCTTATCCTTGACCTCAAAGTCAAACTCTTAAAGCAACAACACCCATCTGATCAATCTTGGCTTTGAATATTTCTTTGCCATGAGATATCTCAGAACTGTATGATCTGTGTGGACTATCACACTAGTAACCAACAAGTATGCCTTGAATTTCTCAAAGGCATATACCACAGCTAGTAGTTCATGTTTAGTTACTGTGTAGTTTCACTTTGCTCCATTTAGTGACTTGCAGACATAATAGATCGGATGGAATATCTTATTGCGCTTCTGCCCCAACACAACTCCTAGGGCAGCACCACTAGCATCGCACATTACCTCAAATGGTTCAGCCCAATCTGGGCCAATGATCACTGGGGAAGCAATCAGCTTCTAGGTGGATGCAACTTTTCAGTCACCTCAATTATGGCTTTGTCTACCTCTTATCCTTTTTGCAACACCTTGTGACCAAGGACTATACCTTCCTTGACCATGAAATGGCACTTCTCCCAGTTCAGCACTAGATTGGCCTCTTAGCATCTCTGTAAAACCCTGCTAAGATTGAACAAACAATCATCAAAAGTGTCACCTACCATTGAAAAGTCATCCATGAATACCTATAGAGTGTCCTCTACTATGTCCGAGAAGATGGAAATCATACACCGCTAGAAAGTTGTTGGTGCATTACATAGTCCAAATGGTATGCGTTAGAAAGCAAAGGTGCCATAAGGACATGTAAAAGTGGTATTTTCCTGATCTTTAGGAGCAATTGATATCTAGTTGTACCCAGAGTATCCATCTAAGAAACAGTACCACCCTTTTTTAGCCAACATGTCAAGCATCCAATCCATGAATGGCATTGGGAAGTGGTACTTTAAGGTCCACTTGTTCAGCTTTCTATAGTCCATCCAAACTCACCATCTAGTGACTAATCTCTATGGGATCAACTCGATTTTTGCATTAGCCACCACTGTCATACCACCCATTTTAGGCACACATTGCACTGGGCTGACCCAATGACTTTCAGAAATAGGGTACGCAACCCCAACATCCAACTACTTTATGATCTCATTTTTAACCACCTCTTGCATTGGTAGATTACCTCCTCTGGTGCTCTATGCTTGGACTGTAGTCCTCCTTAAGTTGGATCTTACGAGTGCAGTCACAGTTTGTACCTGTTCATCATTCAAATCTACAGCCAAGATCACAGGCAAAGTATTGTTAGTACTCAAAAATACATACCTCAGGTGACTGGGTAATTGTTTCAGTTCCAACACAGGCGGCTCCTCAAAGGATGGTTTTGTTGGAGGACTTGGTTTGTTTTCAGATCCAGGTCTAGTTTCTTTGGAGCATAAGAGTGTGCTCCCGTGCCCTATAAGGCATTCATAGTCTCCACATAATCAGTCCAATAATCCGCTTCGAAGTTCATCAACATAGCTGCTAATGTTTCGACAACAAGCCTTTCCTCAATAGTCGATCCCATCTCTCCTTCATCAAAGGCCTATATTGCAGACACCACATTCATGTCTTGTGGCTGCTTTATTGACCTAGAAATTTTAAACTTTACCTCTTTCTTGTTGAGTCTGAATTTCAGTTCTCCACTCTCATCATCAACTAATGCTCGTCCTGTGGCAAGAAATGGTCTTTCCAAAATTATGGGAACCTTAAAATCCACTTCGCAATCCAAAATCACGAAGTCTGTCGGAAAGATGAAAGTGTCCACCTTTACATGCACTTCACATAAGATGCCCACAGGTCGCTTCACCGATCTATCTTCTATCATCAACCTCATTGCTGTGGGATTTGGAACTCCTAACCCTAGTTGCTTGTAGATTTCCAGTGGCATCAGATTTATATTGGCCCCTAAATCACAAAAGGCCTTTGCAAACTCAAATGATCTGATGGTGCACGGTATGGTGAATGCATCCGGATCCTCCTTCTTCGTACAGAGATCTGGTGGCAATAGCACTGCAGTGATGATCATTTCAGTTAAATCATAACTTACAACTCTTTTCTTCGTAACCAAGTCCTTCATGAACTTAGCATATCGTGACATCTGCTCTAGGGCTTCCACCAATGGAATGTTCACTAATAGCTATCTCAGCATGGTTATGAACTTATCAAATTTCCCATATCTAGCTTTCTTTATAAGTCTTTGAGGGAACAGAGGAGGTGGTCTTGGTATCTACTGTAAAGGCATAGTTCCCTCAACCCCTTTTTCCTTTGACCCTATTGGTTTTCTATTGGTTGAGCGTCTTCCACATCATCTACATGTTCAGATTCAACCTCATCTCTTCCGATTCGCTCCAAACCCTGTTCATGCTCAGTACCTGCAAAAATTGGTTCATTAAGAATCTTACCACTCCTAGTGGCGATAGCCATGCAATGCCCTTCCTTCTTAGGATTTTCAATAGTATCACTTCGTAGTGACCCATTCTTTCTCTGGTTCAGTGATGCTGAAAGGTGTCGCAACTGTTGCTCTATTTGTTTGATGGAGGTGGTGTGTGAGTCTACCAGTTGACTCATACTGGAGAAGTCACCTTTCATCTCCTTCACCCCTGCATCAGTTGACTCAACCTTTTGGGGCACATTAGGTAACATATCTTCCAGCTTAGACCCACTGGAACTACCACTTGCACGGTCTCTATTACCTGGGGGCACATTTGCACCACTGTGATCATTTCTGTAACCATCTCTATTATGCCAGTTTCCCTTCCCTTTGTGCCTACTTCCTGAGAATTTTGCTACTATGCGATACGGCAAGCTCACCATAGTTCACTGATCCTATTAGGCAATCTACCTTCCGATTAAGCGAGCCTCATGATAGTTTTTAAACTATGATTCAAATTGAGTTTGATTTCAACTAACCATCAAAAATCCTATGTTTGAATGCATGCATTGTAGATTATGGCACGTACAAATGGAAAAAAGGGTGGTGACATCTGACACAGAGTCGAATAGATACTCTACTCCTCTTTTGAAGAAACACAAGGGCATATATATTACTAAGACTTTGGATGCCCCTCATACCCAGAAATCCAATCCACAAGATCCTACTAGTAGGGGTAAGAGAGCCCAAAAACACATGCCACAATGTAGGTGAATATTCGATCCAAGCTAGTGTCACCTAAACAAGATCCAAACCGAGCCTCTTGTGTTCTTCCGATCATAGATCTAAGGGCCTTAAATAGGCTAAAGGTAGGAGAATGCACTATTGTGGAGGAGTGTAGGATTGATTTAACATTTCAAGAACACTTCATCCAATTCTAGGTGCGAACGATCGTTAGTCAGTATAAAACCCAACAAAGAGTTGGGATCGAACCCACAGGGAGCGGTACGTGTTCAAATTTAATTAGGAAGTACAAATGTGGTCTAATTAGCTATAGGAATAGAAATTATTGAAAAAGTCATGTAAACAAGTCTAAAGGGGGTGACACGAATGTCAGATGAGGGGTTTTGGTTTGCAATTATCAGCTACAACGCAATCAAACAATAATTAAATAACAATATAGAGAGGAATTATTGGGATGTGATTGATTATAGGAAAATTTCATTATATGGGTAATGGAAACTACTAAAAAATAGCTAAATATAGTGGGTAGGCTAGGATATGAGTGAAATAGCTTTCTCTCGGACAACTATCCTGAATCAAGTGTTTTCTTTTGAACATCAACAAGCTTACCAAATAAGAACAACCGACATCTTAATTCATCTACTCTCTCGAGCAAGATGGGTAGGATTAGGTTGAAGATTTACTCTCTCGAGCTGAACCCATATAAACCCAACACCTACAAACTATTAATCAAAAGCTTTGGTTCCGAAACCTTGATGCTTATCGTGACCAACGACACTAACCTTTGGTTCGAGTGTCTACGATCATCGATAATATAGTAATCCAACCAAGGGTTGGGGTCGTGTCCCAAGGGAGTGGTAGTGAAAATAGTAGGTAATTAGAATTTCCTTCTAATTAATTGTAGTTAAAGAAATTTACGAATAAAAACAAAATAAATTCAATGGGTGACAAAAAAGTGTCAAATATCAATTTGGGGGGTTTTGTCACAAAATAGTAAAAATGATGAAAAATAACAAGAAAAATCAAGTATGAGGAAAACTTCTTGGGGTGTGACCGTAATACAGGTTAATATAAATTGTTGGGTTCATGCTTTCGATAGGAAATTTGTAAGATAATAGTGACTAGGCTAAGCTTTAAATGGAAATAAGTTCTCTCTCGAGAAACTTACCCCGTTTCAAATGGGTTTCTCTCGGACACCCATTTGCCGCATCAAGACTAGCCTAAGCCTTACCCCACTCACTTTCTCGAGCTGAGTGTTAGGATATGGGATTAGGGCTCACCCTCTCGGGATGAACCTCATGTCAACCCACTCCTTAGGCCATCAGTCTAGCGGTATTTGTTTCACGACCTCTCTCGAGCAAGCCGAAAACACATGGGTGGTTTTGTATTTGCAACTACAAACCCATTAAATTAAACTACAACCACTAGGTGAAATCACCATTAAAATACATCTAACCTATCAACAAGCAAAACCCAACAATAATCTTAACTTATATTTGCTAAATCACACCCCAAGAATGGGGGTTTTTAGCCACACATCAAGAAATAAGCAATTATACCTAAAATGATATTGAAATCAAATGGGTATAATAAATTAAACCTTGATTTAAGCAAAGGAAGAAGAATAGAGAAGACCCACTTCCAATTTGGGAAAGATGAACTCCTTTCTTCTTCAAGTCTTCCAAAAATCCTTTCCAAACTTGAGAGAAAATATGAAAGCTAATATTCAAAGTGTAAAAATTACAATAATGCTCAGACTCTCTCATTCCACACAAAAACTAGTACAGATTTTAGTATTTATAGTCTTCAGAAAATAGTGTTGGCGGATCGCTCGGTGAGGTTAGTCGTGAACACCGAATGACTCGGCGATTCTCCCTTCTTCTAGTTCATCACCGTTTGTTCTTTGCCTTCAACATCTGTGCATTTTGGATTATTGGGCGGTATATTTCTCCTTCCCGGAACTGATCGGCGAAACGCCGACTGCTCCTTTCATCGCCTTTTTTATCCTTCTTCTTCAAGGCTTCGTTTTTAGCCTTTTTGTTCCTTTTTGCGCCTAAGTGTCCATGCTTCCACTAAAACTTCAAATACCTGAAACTTAAGTGTTTTCATCAAATATTTAGACTAAATAAGCATTTGAGGACACTATTTCTATTAAAATAAAGCACTAAATGAGTCCAATTTGTGGACTCATCAACACCCCCAACTTAAACTTTTGCTTGTCCTCAAGTAAAACTCAAGTTCAGCAGTTCAAATAGGATGTCTCAAATAGTGCTACACAAGACTCGATCATAAACATACACAACAAGACTTAAACTACTCATGCAAAGATCAAATGTGTACTCAAAGATTTAAGTTGTGACACACCATTACCAAAGATTCGCATGCTCACAGTACTTGCTACTAATGCAAGTTCAGGCTCAACAACAATATATAAATGCCCTCACATAAAGAATGATTCCATATTCACACAGAGGGGTAAATCAATTTAAGATCAGGAATGAGATGCAACGCTCATACTCAACAAAAGGAACACAATGCATGTTTTCACTCATAGGTTTGCCCTTATTTTCCAATCAACCTTCGGTTCGGCTTACTCAAGATCAAAAAGGTCTTTTCAAGGCTTGTAATGGGGCTGAGTGCAAAGGTATGGTCATTTAGGCTAGGTGAATTTTTATCCACATGAGATGTGATGTTCTCAAAACCTCATTTTCCCTTCCCTTATCACTTTTTCTTCTAGTGTTTTTAAGTCATCCTTTTATTCACTCTCTATGTATTGCTTGGAAACCTGATTTCTTTTTGCACTTTTATTCCACAATTTTTCTTTTTCCTTTTTTTTATTTTTATATATGGAGGGTTTCCATTTTGTTTTGAAATACCATGGTTTAATAAAGACTTTTCCTTGCACTTTCTTTGACTTTTCCTTTTCCTTTTCACCACACCTCCAACTTAGGCTTTTGGCCTAACTTGGCTATTCACTTAAACACATCTCAAGAGGATTATAGGTAGTGAATGAAGTAAGGTCTAGGGTTCATCAAACTTCCTCCAAAGAAAGGTAAGGCTCAAGGGGTGTTCAAAAGAGTTTCACACGCTCACGGGTAGGCCACAAAAGAGGTATAAGTCAAATTGGCTCACACTCTTTAAAGTTGCCTAAGATCATTTCAAGAGCACACCTTACTAAATCAATTAGACTAACGGGGTAAATTCTAGGTTTATTCATGCATGGTTCAAAGTAAGCTCATCACACAAGGCATTGACACTAAAGCCAAACAAAACTACCATTTTAGCTAGTGTGCAATGATCATCACAAGAGAGTCAATTCGTTAAATGGCTAATCACAATGAGATGTAAAGAGTTCACATATTGTCTATGCAACTTTATTTTGTCTCTTCATAGCCACACCTTCATGTTTGTTTGATTGAGATCACTATTTAAGATATCGGTATTGATCGAAACCGAGACTTGAATTTGTACAAGAACAACCACTTTCAACACAAGAGGTGGCGGAAATTTTTGAAATATGAAAATTTTTCGGAAGGTTCAAAATTATTTTTCAATTAAAAGCAAGGAGCCAGAAGCTCAAACCTTCCACAAAAAGTAGTGTATAACACGAATTTAGCTCAAAGCCCAATATATAAACAAAACTAATATGCACAAAGGTGGGCCTCACCCCACCATAAACAAAAAGCATTTGTCCTCAAATGCGAACGAAAATATTCGAAAGTAAAATAAAGTAAGACAAAGAGGGAGGTAAAGAGGGGATCCTGCCTATGCATAGGAGCGACTGCATAGGCAGGATTCACCTTAGAAAGTCCAGCAGTACCAGATCCACTAGGAGCCAGCAATATCTACCATGCCCTCCTCTGTCTCAGTAAGGCCCTCATATCCTTACCTTTATCTCATGGTGGAGGTTCTTGTCTGCCTTTCTTTGGAGGATTTGATCCCCCTTCATTTTTAGTGATACCATGTACTCTTTTCCGGGGTGGCATGACAATATTGGTCTTTACCATATCTTCAGGATACTCAGACTTCTCCCAACTAGACTCAACAATATCAAGCACAACCCCACAAGATTTAACCAATTTTAAGGCACAAACAACCTAATCCTATCAGAGAGGCCCAACACACGTCATCATGAAACAATAATTGCAAATGAGTACAAAAGTTTCAAAAATAAATTCGGGGTTTAGAGACTAACCTTTGATGCCGATCAAATAGCTTTTTGTAATGCTAGGCAGCAAAGAAATCCAACCCCAAGCACTAATCACTGACTAAAATACTAATTTAAGGAAAAAATCTAGAAAATAATACCTTTGGTGTGATTTTGGAGAGTTTGAAACAAGGGAAAGTGAGAGATTCAAAAATTTGACCTTTGGCATTTATATAACCGTTCAGTTCTTGTCCATTCAGCGACGTTAGTCGCACTCACCGAACCACTTGACAAGGCACCGAGCGATCTTTCATCCCGCCCTATCTTTAACATCTTCAATTTTCTAGGGGCGTAGTCGGCGGTCTACATTAAGATTGCCGAACAGGTTGGGGATGCGCCGAGCTGCTTTTCGAGTTCGCCGAGTTTTACAGGCGCTGCAATGCTCTTGCATTGAGCCAAATGGTAGAATTCAGCCGGGCTCGCCGACCTGTTTGGCACCAGCTGAATGGATTTCTACTCGCCAACCTAGAATTTTCCACACTTTCCTCATTTTTAACCTGCAACATTAACACACCATTATTTATAAAAGTAAAATCCTACATTTACGACCTTGGGTTGCCTCCCAAGAAGAACCTTATTTAACGTCGTGGCTCAACGTAGGTCCTGCCTCACTCTTTGTTATTGGAGCTATACCTAGTGTCACTAGGTAACCCCAATATGTCGGTTGGATGGAGCTGAGGCATTGCAAACATCAGGAGTGATATGATGTGCTGGATTGATCTAGAATGAGATCCAATCAATTGATTCAATGCTTCAACATTCTCTTTCATTTCATTCAACACACGACCTTGATCGCTGATCTTTTGGAGATTGATTTGAAGTGTGTCCTCAACACGACTTTTCTCATCTTTTCTAGACTTCTTCCGTACATGAGGAGGTATATACCTCCCTTGGCGTTTGAACTGGTTTTCCACCTCATATATTTTGGTTGTCAAGTCATTTAGTTGAGATACCAGTGCAACTATCTCAAAGTCACCCTTGACTCTTGATCTACCTCAATTGGCTTGACACCTACTCCCTCTATCATGCTTAGAGGACCTGCATACACAAACAATAAACCAAGAAAAACAAAACTAAAAGTAAAATTAGTAAAAACTACACTAAAAAGAACAAAACCTCTAGAAAACTACATCTTCACGTGACACCACTCCCCAGCAGCGGCGCCATTTTGATTCTTATCGTGACCAACGACACGAACCTATGGTTCGAGTGTCTACGATCGTCGATAATATAGTAACCCAACCAAGGGTTGGGGTCGTGTCCCAAGGGAGTGGTAGTGAAAATAGTAGGTAATTAGAATTTCCTTCTAATTAGTTGTAGTTGAAGCAATTTACGAATAAAAACAAAGTAAATTCAATGGGTGACACAAAAGTGTCAACTATCGATTTGGGGGGTTTTGTAACAAAATAGTAAAAACGATGAAAAATAACAAGAAAAATCAAGTATGAGGAGAAATTCTTGGGGTGTGACCGCAATACAAGTTAATATAAATCGTTGGGTTCATGCTTTCGATAGAAAATTTGTAAGACAATAGTGACTAGACTAAGCTTTAAATGGAAATAAGTTCTCTATCGAGCAACTTACCCAGTTTCAAATGGGTTCCTCTCGGACACACATTTGGCGCATGAAGACCAGCCTATGCCTTACCCCACTCACTCTCTCAAACTGAGTGCTAGGATATGGGACTAGGGCTCACCCTCTTGGGCTGAACCAAATGTCGACCCACTCCTTAGGCCATCAGTCTAGCGGTCTTGGTTTCGCAACCTCTCTCTCTCACAAGCCGAAAACACATGGGTGGTTTTGTATTTGCAACTACAAACCCATTAAATTAAACCACAACCACTAGATGAAATCACCATTAAAATACATCTAACCTATCAGCAAGCAAAACCCAACAATAATCTTAACTCAATTGGCTAAATCACACCCCAAGAATGGGGGTTTTTAGCCACACATCAAGAAATAAGCAATTATACCTAAAATGATATTGAAATCAAATGGGTATAATAAATTAAACCTTTATTTAAGCAAAGGAAGAAGAATAGAGAAGACCCATATCTAATTTGGGGAAGATGAACTCCTTTCTTATTCAAGTCTTCCAAAAACCCTCTCCAAACTTGAGAGAAAATATGAAAGCTAATATTCAAAGTGTAAAAATTACAACAATCTTCGGAGTCTCTCATTCCACACAAAAACTAGTACAGATTTTAGTATTTATAGACTTCATAAAATAGTGTTGGCAGATCGCTCGGTGAGGTTAGTCGCGAACGCCGAATGACTCAGCGATTCGCCTTTCTTCAAGTTCATTGTCGTTTGTTATTTGCCTTCAGTATTTGTGCGTTCTGGATCATTGGGCGGTATACTTCTGCTTCACAAAACTGATCGGCAAAGCGCTGATTGCTCCTTTCATCGCCTTTTTGATCCTTCTCCTTCAGGGCTTCGCGTACTGGAACAAAGGGCGGAGTGCGTCCCTTCGGCAAATCACCAAGCATCTTGGCGATTCTCAGGCTTCAGCTTCTTCGTTCTTTTCAGCCTTTTTGTTACTTTTTGTGCCTAAGTGTCCATGCTTCCACTAAAACTTCAAATACCTGAAACTTAAGTGTTTTCATAAGATATTTAGACTAAATAAGCATTTGACGACACTATTTCTATTAAAATAAAGCACTAAATGAGTCCAATTCGTGGACTCATCAAACCTCTCTCTCGATCAAGCTAAGAACACAAAATTAGAATTGTATTTGAAACTACAATTCATAAATTAAAACTCAGCTAATGATTAAACCCATTTCAATTAAGCATTAAAGTTAGTAATTGACAATACCCATAAGCTAATTCAACCCATAATAACATGATCATATCCCAAGAATTGGGGTTTTATCTAAACATCATAAAAAGATAAAAACAATTACCAACTCGATTAGCCATCAGTTGGATAATTGTCTCCAAGCCTTTACAATGTTGTCCAAAGGTTCAATTCAAAGACTCAAGTCAAAATCCTCAAGAATTCTACAATAAGCAATCAAAAACTTAGAGAAATACTCTACTCTAGAACGGGAACTGTAGTATCTGAGAGAGAATTGTAATATCAGGGTAACCACCCCTCAAAACTCCTTTTCAAAATCAATTTATAGTTTTCTACTTTTTGTCTCAAAAGTCCACTCGGCGGGATATGTCGTGGTTCGCCGAGTGGTTCAGCGATCCGTTGTTTGCTCACTTTCATCGCCATTTTGTATTGGTCATCATCATCCCAAGTGCTGTAAGTTTGGGCGATCCAACTTGTTGTCACGGAAACGGTCGCCGATTCGCCGACTGCCCATTTATGTCGCCGACTTTGTTTCTTTCTCCAGGGCTGGCATACTGGAACATTAAGCGAGTTGAAGAGCCACTCGAAGGTTCGCCGAGTGGTATTGGCGATCACCAGAATCCTCTTTTCTCTACTTATTCAGCTTGTTTTGCTCTCTTTCGCCTAGTAGTGTCCTTGCCTTGCTCCTTAGCTCATATACCTGAAAATCCATGCTTTAACATCAATTTATAGCATAAATTATGCATTTGAGGACACTAAAACTATCAAAACAAAGCCCTAACTGAGCCCAAATCTTGGACTCATCGACACCCCCAACATAAAATTTTGTTTGTTCTCAAGTAAAACTCAAGATCAGCAGTTTAATAAAGATGTCTCAAATAGTGCTGCATAAGACTCAACATGAATGCACACAAAAGGTTCAAACTACACATACAATGCTTAATTATGCACTCAAAGATTCGAATTATGAATCACGATCATCAAATATACTCAAGTTCACAATACTTGCTTCAAATGCAAGTTCAAGCTCAACAAAGGTACTCAAATGCCCTCTCTACAAAGATGATTCCATACTCATACAAAATTCATCAACAATTCAAAGTTCCGAAATCACAAACAACTATCACACTCAAAAAGATGAACATATGCATGACTTCACCCATAGGCTTGCCCTTGTTTTCCAATCAACATTTGTTTCAGCTTACTAAAGATCACAAAGGTCTTTTTAAGGCTTGTAACGGGGCTCAATGCAAAGGTATGGTCATTTAGGCTTAGTGGCTTCTTTCTTCATGAAGTATGGCGTGAAAAATCACTCTCTCTTTCTCTTTCATATTCACATATGTTCCAAATTCCACCCCATTATTCGACTAGGCATGAATTATCGGATACCCTATTTTCACTATGTTGACACACTTTATTTCACAATCTTTACTCTTTTTCAATCCTTTTTTTTCTTTTCTTTCTCTTTTTTTTTTTTACATGGAGGGATTCCATCTTTTTCAAAACAATCTACCAAAGGGAGAATTTTTTCACATTTCTTAACTTTTCTTCTTTTTCATTGCACCCCCAACTTAGGGTTTTGTCCTAAGTTGGCTATTCAAATATACCAATACTTCATGAAGGTTATATGTGATGGGTAAAAGAGGTCAAAGTTGTTTAAGTTTCTTCCAACAAAAGGGTAGGCTCAAAAGGTGCCAAGCTAGGTTCACACATCTCAAACGGTTGGCCATAGAGAGGTATATTATCAAATTTGGCTCACTCTTCAAAATTATTGCCTAAGATCATTTCAATTGATCACTTACCCAATTAATCGGACCAACGGGGCAATTTCTAGGTGTCATCAAATACCATGTTCCAAAACAAACTCACCACACAAGGCATTGGTACCAATATAAAAAAAGACCCCACACTTTCAAGCTAGCGTGCAATGTTCATTACAAAAGGCTCATTTGACAAGCAGCTAGTCATAATGAGATGCTAAAAGTTCAGATATTGCCTATGTAACCTAGTTTTCCTCATCGTAGCCGCACATTCATTTCGTTCAATTAAGAGCACTATTCAAGTCATCGGTATTGACTATAACCGATACTCAAATTTGCACAAGAACAACCACATTCACACATAAGAGGTGGCAAAATTTTAAAATTGGTTCAAAAAATACTTTTCACAATAAAACAAATGGGCCACAAGCTAAGAACATCCACAACACACTTCAACAAAGAAGATATATATCCAAACCAATAAGTTCAATATTCACAAAACTATCATCAAAACCAATACACAAAAATAACCCAAAGGAGGTAGGTATGGAAATACCTCACCCTACCCAAAAAAAATAGGCAGTTGCCCTCAAATGCAACTAAAACAAAAAAAAGTATAAGAGGTAACAGAGAGGGAGGGGAAAAGTCATCCTGCCAGGCTAAGCCTAGGTGAAGTCTTCATCTTAGTCACTCCATCTGTTGGGGCATCAGTGCCTGGTGTCACAAAATTTGTGGCTCCATTGGAACCCATCAAGGAAGTATCCCTCATAGAGGTCTGAACAACTGAATCTACCATAGCCTCTTCTAAGTAAGTCAGGCCCTCAAAAATAGTCTCCGCCTGAACACCCAGCTGCTTCTCATCAGTCTCAGCCTCGGACTCTGCAGCAACATCATAAGCTCTAACCTCATCTCCGGTGGTAATCGGAGGCACATCAGAATTAGCTGGAATATTGGTGCTCGGGCCATTTGGGATCTCCACAGTCCCAAAGTTCAGGGACATATCAGTGGACTTCAACTAGTCCACATCTTTCCTCAATGCAGTAATCTCAACCTTTAAGGCCGTCACCTCATGAGTAGCTCCCTGGCCTCTCTCACACACCTCTACTGTCATCATTAGTGCATCAAGAGAATCCCTGAGAGGTGTTAGTACAGCAGTAATGGCTCTCTCAATCATCCCAGGAACAATAGCCTCTAACCAGGAGGAATACATTTCAACAGACTAGGATAAGTGCCCCATTTTGTAAAGCATAACCTGAGTGATAGGAGGCTTAGAAGCAGAGGTACTAGCAACAGCAAATCTAGGGGGCTGGGGGGCAGCAGAAGTACTCAGGGCCTTAGAAGGAGTGGAGCTAGAAGTACTTGAAGGCCTAGTGGCCAGAGTAGGCAAGACTGCCTCTACAGGTAGCGTATCAATATCAATTCCCAGGAAAGTGTCCACCGAGATTGTCCTCCTCCTCTCAACTTCATCTTTCTGGTACTCAGCCTCAATACGCCAAATATCAGTAGAGGAAGTGGGTGTCACTTCCACATCCATCTTCACATCTCGAGGAACACGAGCCTGTCTGCACAGCTCGATGATCAATATCGTAAAGGGAAGAGATGTCTAGCGCTGCTTGGCCCTCATGGCCATCTCCTACTCAATGATCAAACCTAGATTGAGCTTCTACCTATCAAAAATAGATCCAAGACAGGCCGTCTTTGGGTGGTGGAAAATAGACTCGTTCTTGGAAAAAATGTAACACCCCGGAAGTTAGTAGGTTAAACTAGAGCCTAAACATGAGGGTTAAAGTCAAGAGTAAAGGGAAAGGGCCAAGGGAGTTGGGTGAGGGACATGACAAGGGGGCCAAGGCTGTCCAAAATGTGCCTAGACACTGCCCACCTTGACCACACGGGTCTTCACGACCCGTGGTGGCCAAAATGAGTTGTAGTGCCACCCGTGGTGGGTGAGGCAGTGATCCCACAAAACTGTCCTAAGGAAGGCTAACCTTCATGAGCCACTTCACGGCTCGTAGTGAAGACCACAGCTCGTGGGAAGGCTCGTGGGGTTGCCTTCACCATTTGGGGGGCGTCCCAAGTTGAGGTGGCGACTGGTCAAGGGACCACGGACACCACCACGGGACGTGGTGCCCTTGACGGGTCGTGAACCTGGTCTTGAGGCCTGCACCCCACCTTAAAGTGGGGGTTATTTTAGGTAATTCCAATTTAGGTAGTTATTAAATGAGGTCATTTTGTATTATTTTAATACACCTATATAAGTCTTTTTAAGTCATTAACCAACCCATTCACCTCATAAAATCCCAAAACCCAAAGGAGTTCATCTTCTCCAAAAATTCTCTCTCTAGAACTCAAGGAAGAAAAAGAAGAAAGGTGAAGCTAGGGTTGAAGAATCAAACTTTTCTCCTCAAATTCATGGGAAATATTCAATAAGGTATGGTATCTCTTCATCCATGGGTAGACTTCACCCATGGAGCCCCATCAAAACCCCCAATTTCAAAGTTAGAAAACCCAAAAGTTAGTGCTTGACTTCAATCTCATGGATTCCTTTCAAATTCATTTTTAAAGGTTGAATTATGTTTGTTTAAGAATATATTGATGATTTTACCTATTTTTAAGTTGAGTTCCTCAAATATCCATGAATTTCCCTATTTTCTCAAATTGGATCTTAAAGTGTGGGTTTGGATTGATGAAAGTAGAATGTTATAGAATTATAAATGTAATGAATTGATTACTTGAATTATGCTATTATTAATGTCTAACGATAATTCTAGATGTTTTGATAAATCATGATCTATGGTCCTTGAAGGGCAATTTATGAGAATTATGTGTATGCTTTATTAAAACTTTGAGAGTAATGTGATTATGACTGTGATGTAATTGTGGTGTTGTTGAAAGACTATTCGCACACTTATGAATGAAGTATGAATAAAGTTGCCATGATTATGATAATGATGTTGTATTGATTGAAACACTATTCTCAATTATACACCTATGAATGATGATGACATGTTGTGCAAGGTTTTCTCATATAATGATGTACCTTGAATTGGTAGGCTAAGGGCATCCCTTTCATGTGTAATTAAAGAGTTATCTTGATTGATATACCTTGAATCGGTAGGCCAATGGCACCCCTTTAATTAGTGACTAATGAAGTATTCTAAGGCTTTGTCTTGAATTGGCAAACCAATGGTATCCCTTTCGTGAGGAGTCAATGAGCTATTCTAATGATGTACCTTGAACCGGTAGTCCAATGACACCCTTTCATGAGTAATGTTGTTAATAGAGAATTAACTACTTCGGGGGAATTTAATGCTTAGCACCGACTGAATATTGTGAGGAGGAAGCTCTCCCTAGTATGGCTGGGTTTCTAGTAACAACCTCTTTATCCCATAACTATGTGCCCACATAGGTTATTCGCTAGTGGATCCACCTAAACTAAATGTTACCGATTCTACCTTAGGCAAGTAGACCAACTCTTTTCAGTGTGGGAGACACCAAATTCCTTGATTTGCTCACATGGTCTATGTCGGTTAAGGCTTACCCCCACAATAAAAGGTTATGAACTATGGCTCCTCATGAAGCACTAAGTGTGGCTGGGGGTATGGGACTTCATCCATGCATTGCACAAGTAGGCTTGAGTGTAGTTATGGTGTTCCTTTTATGTTATGATGGATTATGAAATGAAGTATGCTTAATGTGGATTGTTGCTAAGAGTTGCTTTTCTTGATTTGCCTTATAAAAGGTTAATGTTTCGTTGTCTATGAGTGTTAACTAAGGATGATATCAAAGAATGGTAAGTATGATTATGGTGGCCTAAAAGTGGTACTTAGTATAGATGGGATTATGGGATCTTATCTATGCATTGCACAAGTATAACTTAGGGTTACTTATGAGATGGTTCTATTATGCTATGATGATCTATATGTTGAATATGGTTGTGACTTATGCTTTTATACTAATGTGCATGATGATTCTCAAACTTAGTAAAGTGCATGCTTTTCAACTAAAATGTTTTTTTAGCATATTTTCATGGTTTTTATGCATGGCTGTCATACTTAGTGCATTTTTGTACTAACCCATATTTTCTACATTCTTTTCAAAGTGTAGGGATTGACACTCAATTTGATTCAACTTGTGGCTAAGAGCTTGGGATTGATCATTATCCTTGCTAGTTGGCGAGTCCTCGTGATTCGAGGATGTATGAGTCATTTGTAGTTTCTTTCTAGTTATTTCATTTTCGGACAATATTGTAAGAGCTGTGTCCCTATTTGATTCAAAGCTTGTATTAGATGGTCAATTGAGACAAGTCTAGACTTCCGCTTGCTTTTATAAAATACTTCAATTGTAAGGAAAAAATTTTAAATTTCTGCATCATTTCTTTTATTTTATGTGATGATATGCTAAGGGCTTGTATGAGACCCCTTCAGGGTCAAGTACGTCGTGTTACATCTAGGGTGTACCCCTGGATCATGACAAACTTGGTAATCAGAGCACAAGGTTTAGAATTATTCTAGGATGATGTCTCATAAGCCACGTCTAGTAGAGTCTTGTTCATAGTGTGAAGTGCACCACATTTATGAATGTGAGTCTATAAGATGTTAGGATGTTGCACTTATTTCATTACTCTTAAGTCGTGCTATAGAGTTTAGCTCTATAAAGTCCCTCTCATAACCCTTCTCTTATGTCTTCAGGAAATGAATACATGAAGGGCTAACACTAGAAGAAGGGCTAACACTAGAAGAATGGAGGGTGACAATGTGAATGAAGGAGCTCCTCAAGGTAATCAAGCTCCTCAAGTTAACCAATCTCCGGTTGATCCCGTGGTTGAGAATGTGACCCATGTGGAGTTTAGGTCTACTATCCAAATGTTGGCCCAATCCATGACAACTCAAGCTCAAGGCGTGACAACTCAAGCCCAAGCCATGACGACCCAGGCCAATAGAGATATTGGGCCTTATGTGAACTCTAATATGAATTCTGTGGCTTCTAGATTGAGGGATTTTGCGTGAATAAACCCTCTTGAGTTTCTTGGCTCCAAAGTAGAAGAGGATCCCCAAAGGTTTAACGATTAGGTTTGCAAACTGCTTGATGTTATGGGGGTGTCTTTGGAGGAGAAGGCGAAGCTAGGCGCCTGCCAACTAAAGGATGTGGCTCAAGTTTGGTATGATCAATGGAAGGGTGAAGACCCGTAGGAGTGGGCCCGGTAGAATGGGAATCATTTAAATTAGATTTTTTCCCCTAGAATTGAGGGAATAACATATGCAAGAATTCAT
>NW_026020179.1:645633-723563 GCF_900185275.1 Solanum verrucosum
TACTGCTTTATTGTTATCATCCTGTCCTCGATAGAAATATTCCTTCAGTGACTCATCATCAATACGGTGATTTGGGACACTTCTTACGAAAGCAGTGAATCTGTCCCACGAGCTACTCACAGACTCTCCAGGTAATGCCACAAAATTGTTGACCCGATATTTGTGATTGAGCTTCTTAGATACTGGATAGTACTTTGCTTTAAATACCTCTGCTAGTTGGTCCCATGTGAAAATTGAGTTATAAGGAAGCTCAGTGAACCATACTGCAGCATCGCCTGTCAGTGACAGAGGGAACACTCGTAACCCAATGACGTTCATATCCAAGTCTGGTCTGCCTACACAACTTTTGCAAACCACCCTGAGCTTGGCTAAGTGAGCATGTGGATCCTCCGATGGCGATCCTGAAAATAAGCCTCTTGCTGTAAGCATCTGCATCAAACTACTAGTCACCACAAATGTGTGCCCTGGAGGTAGACGAGGTAGGACGATGGGTCCATCGGAGTCTGCTATGTCGACGTTGCCCCGATAGTTGTCATGGTGTTGCGGGCCTGGTGGACCATGCACTCTCAGTGCATCTCCCAATTGATTTTCAGCTAGACCCCGGTTTTCTCCACCAACTACTCTTGGCTGCTGTAACTCAACTGCTTCATCTAGATTTCCTCCGATAGGATGAACTGGAAGTCCTTGATTGTTCATTCTTCGCAAAGTTCTGTTCAACTCTGGATCGTACGGAGTAAGTGGTTCTCCTTGGCTCCGTGTACTTGGCATACACTAGAGTCTGAACCTGAGAGAGACAAAAACAAAGAAAAAAATAAAATTAGGAAATATTTGACTAACGTTCAATAGTGTAGTTAAAACTAAATCTAAAAGCCAAAGTTCCCCGGCAGCGGCGCCAAAATTTGATACGCTCAAATTACACCTCCTTTCAGAAGCATAAGCGATCGTTATCAAGTAAAGAACCCAACTTGTAGGTTGGGATCGATCCCACGAGGAAAATGGTTTAGACTTTACTTTTAACCAACAATTATATTCAATTAGTCAAATTATTTCCAGAAACAGGTAATAAAAAGGGGGGTTGTGCTTGTGTGAAACAAATAGCAAGACTTAATATTGTAATCAATAATTAGATTCAACTTTGGTTGTTATCAAGATAAGAGAAATAACTAGGGTACACGTGTTCCCCATAATCTCATAACGCAGTAATCCTAGTAATAACAATCCTTTTTTAGTATATTACATGCAAAGTGATAAGTTAGGTATCTCTAAATCCTTGGTCCGGCATCTAGAGAATTTCACCCCGCACCTTGGTCCGGCTACGTGTGTATAATTTACTAACCCTTACCTTTACCTCATATTAGACATCATAATCAATGTTTGGCTTAGTTATTACTTCGCACCAATCGACACTAGCCTATTAGATAGTATCACACTAAATCTATGTTGATAATTCTTTTCTTGTTAATTACCTCCTTGGTCCGGCAAGTAGTAACAAGGCGAGTTCTAACGTTGGCCACCGTTAAAAAGACTTCTAAACGAAAGAATTATCAATGCATGCAAAATACTAGTCAAGAATTGCTTATTTACTATTCATACTTTGTTAATCGATCATGGTTCCCACAACCCTAGTTGTGGATTTAGTTACTCATATTAGCAAGAACACAATTCATAATTGTAGATGGAGAAATCATGAACTTACGTAAAGAGAATAATAAACCCAGAGAATTAACTTGAATTGCAAAGCCAAAATCTTCAAAAAGGAACTTGGGAAATCAATAATTGCTAGGGTTGCAAATTAATCTCCAAAGTTACAAAGCAAAAATAGAATAATAGTCTCTAACCCCCAAAAACGAGGTTTACATGTCCTATTTATAGAAAACAAATCCTAAATAAAAAAGGAAACAAATTAAGGAAAGTTTTGTTCAGGTACGTGTCTTCGATCCACGAGACTGACTTACGGACCGTCGATTGATCTACGGTCCGTAAGTCCCTTCCGTCACTCGGAACTTAGAAAATATTTCAGCATCCAAAAATCAGCTTTTCTGAAGCAAACGACGGACCAGCAGCACGGACCGCAGATCGACCTACGGTCCGTCAATCCCTTCCGTAGCTCCATACTTAGCATCTTCAAAAATCAGGTACTGGAACCCTCCCAGTCTCACTCTACGGATCAATAGTACGGTCCGTAGATCAATCTACGGACCGTCAATGGGCACCGTGGTTCCACACTTGATCAGATTTCCCTGATTTGTCCTCAACACATTCCTGCTGATCTATGGACCGTGAATGGACCTACGGTCCGTAGATGACCTCCGTGGATGCCTTTTTTTGCATTTCCTTTAGCTGTCTCTAAACTTCCGCGCCTGAACACCTTTCCTGCAATACATGATAAAATACATAAAAACCAATATAAAAAGGCCCTAGACACACACAACTTGTAAGTGAAATGTATTAGAAATACCGTAAACTCACGGTATATCAACACCTAGACCTATGTCCATAGAATCACAAACATCTACATACGCAGATAGTTTGCAAAACCAAAATGAGAAAAAGACATATAACTATATCACACGAACCTATATTGAAAATATCCACAAAATCCAAACCTATTTAAACCGTAACCCTTGGTCAACTACAAAAGAACCAAATCAGGATTATTTGACACAAAAGTTACAAGGATATAACAAGTTAATTGCACAACCGAAAACTCATGCTAATTTAGTAAGAACATGTTACAACTACGGATTGTTAAATACCGTATACACATACGATGGAGAAGAAGTTAGTGGAATACCAGAACTACACAAAGCATTCGTCACATACAAAAGAGTTACGAAAGGAAATTTATTTTATATAAAATTCTATACAGCACCCGCGGAGATATTATACGAGGAAATAAAACCTCCAATACAGGTTATCAAGATAGGATTAACTAAAGATATGATTATACCCGAGGATATCGGACAACAAGAAGAGACATGCAAAATAGAGATACCGAGTTTTTATGCTAACAAAAGGATAATTGGCATATCAACGATTATACAAGAGCTAGCAAATAACTATTTAAACGGAAACACTATATGGAGCTACTATGCAAGAAACCATCTAATGATTTATTCCAATTCAAGGGAGCTAAGGAAAGAAGATATGGATGAAGTCCAAAGATGGATTTTATCACTACTTAAGCCAGAAGAACGACCTATGACACGAGCACTAAAAGAAGGATTTATTTCAGCAGAATTATTAACCAGATATTGCAAGCTAATTGGTCACAAATACCTTGACCATATATGTTCAAAATGTAACGGAGAAGATAATATAATCCCAGACATCCAGCTGGAATAAAGAGATAAAGACGGAAGCAGATGATAAGAAGATAAGATGATGAAGATGAGATGCGGACAAAATAAAAAGATGAGATAAGAGTAAAATTATTTGTCTTGTAAAATAGTCAATAAAGTATGGTGTGAATAGTAGTGTGTCATAATGTTAAGTAGTGAGTCATAATGTGTGTCATAATAAGGATGGGCATGTGTAAGGGATGGTAGGGGGTGTAATTTATTAAGTGGACAAGTGTATGGTTTGTCATAAGTAGTAGGTATGGGATTGTAAGACAAGTGTAAAGAGTAAGTATGGGATTGTAAGAAAGCCATCAGATAGTGTAAAGAAAGTCATAAGAGTAAGTAGTATAGTACGTGCATAGTATTGTGCACTACTGTAGAAGATAAGATAGGAATTGTAAAGTAGTAGTCGTCTCATTTCTATATGAAGGGACGCATATGTAATATGAAAGGCAATGCCTAATATAAAAAACTTTCTTTCAAAAAACTCTCTCAACTAAAAATTTAGTATTTAGATAAATGGAGCAACAATCTGAAATCCAATCAGATATTTTAGATAGCATGGCTAAGCAAGAGGCAAAGGTATATTGTTCAAAAAATATGCGGAACTAATTTCATATATTCCTGAATATCATATATATGATTGAATAAATTTATGTTAGTTATTATGTATTAGAATTATTTGAATCATGATTTCTAGTTTATTAGCACACTGGAAACAGGGAGAAAACTTCTATACTATGCCATCTTAATGTTGAAGCCGGTAGGCGAGGAAAGCCGTTTAGGGGAGTAAACAAAGTTGAGGCGCTGATAAGAAGGAAGTATCCGATAAAGTATGATGCTAGTAGTGACAGGAGAACATGATAAATAGATAATTTAGTTCATAATAATCTAATATGAATTTAATCAATTATGAATATGATAGGAAGGAATAATTGAAAAACCCAGTATAACAACGAACATGACTACATACGTGCATGATGAAATGATAAAAAACTATGAAACTTTAATCTTATATATACTTAACAGTATAGAAATAATTGAATTAAGAAGAATAATATGGGAAAAAATATTTAATGATTACGAATCAGAAGATATATTAAATCAGCAATGGTATGAAATAAACCTACATGATTTAGACTTCGAAAGAATAGAATGGTATGATTTAGAAATAAATTCAGATTAAAATGAACTACAGATATTTACAATATTGGGTAAAATCTATGGAAGATATAAAACTATTAGAACAATTAATTGAGGATAATTTATATATGTACCAAAGAACCGAAGATATGTTATATCTAGAATATATCATAAATAATATTAAAGAAATATTTAGATTAAAACAAATATCGGAAGAATATTACAATAAATATTATTACATATTACTATGAATTTAGCACTACCAAAAATAATATTAAAGAGATATCAAGATTAAGACACTTAGTAAAAAGATATTATAATAAAATCTTTAAAATAAGTTACTCACCTACCACACTACCATCTACCACACTATCACTTTCATGAATTCACTAACTACTAGTTCCGCTACGAAAAATAACGAATAAAAACATACTAAATCTAAGGGGTGACACAAGTGTCAATTATCAATGGGGGTTTGTATTAATTAACAACTAAAAGTAGCAAAAATACAAGGAAACAAGATATGGAGACGGGATTCTTGAAATTTGTTAGGAATACGGGATAAACTAGACTATCGGGTACATGCTTTTGATAGTAAATTGTTGAACATTTGTGACAAGGCTAGATTATAGTGGGGTAAATTCTCTCTCGAGCAACTTACCCCGAATCAACTTGATTTCTCTCGAACACCGAGTTGCCACATTAAGCACAACCTCCGTCTTAGCCCATTCACACTCTCGAGCTGAATGTGTGGGAGAAGGACTAGGATTCACTATCTCGAGTTGAACCTATGTCGACCCAATACCACCGGTAATCAATTAAGTGGTCTTAGTTTTACGACCTCTCACTCAAGCAAGCCAAAAACACTAAGATGAAATCGTATTTGCAACTACAATCCCATTAAGTTCATATACAACTACTAAATGAAATCACATTTAAACAACAAATAAACCATCAACAAGCAAGACCCAACAGATAATTTAACCCATATTCACAAAATCACACCCCAAGAATTGGGTTTTAGCTAGATATGTAAAAGAGATAAAAATTTATGCCAATATCAGTTTCCATCAACTGGTATGAAGAATTAAGTCTTAAAACACGTCAAGAGTGAAGAATCTTTGAGACTCACTTCCAATTTCTTGGAGTTGAAACTCTTTGAATCTTCAAGGTCTTAGAACAAAGTCTCCAAAACCCTCTAAAACTCAACTCTGCCAAAAATTGTAAAAAGTTCCAATAAATGAAGTCATTTTTTTTAAGCTAGAGATTTAAAACAAGTTTTTACAGTGTTTGAAAATTTGTGTTGCGAAGGACCATTCGGCGCAGTTAGTCGAGATCGCCAATACACTAGGCGATCCCCCATTTTGGTTGATTTCATCGCCTTCTTTCTTTAGCCTTCAGCATTCTCACGTTTTGAGGCATTGGGCGATAAAAGTATTGCTTCGCGGAACTGCTCGTCAACGCTTCGACTGCTTCTTTTCATTGCGGATTTGACCTTCTCCTTTATGGCTTAGCATAGTGGAACAAATGGAGATCTCCAGGCGGATCGGCAACTCCCCAACAAGGCTCGGTAATCTTCAGTCCTTCATTTCTTCGTTCTTTTCAGCCGCCTTGTTCCTTTTTGCCAAGTAGTGTCCATGCTTTGCCTCAAACTCCAAATACTTGAAACATAAGGGTTTACATCATTTATTGAGACAAAATATGCATTTGAGGACACTAATTCTATTAAAATATAGCCCTAAATGAGTCCAATTTGTGGACTCATCAACACCCCCAACTTAAACTTTTGCTTGTCCTCAAGTAAAACTCAAGTTCAGCAGTTCAAAAAAGATGTTTCAAGTAGTGCTACACAAGACTCAATTATGAATGTACACAACAAGACTCAACTTACTCATGTAAGGATCAATTGTATACTCAAAAACTCAAGTTGTGACACACCATTATCAAAGATTCTCAAGCTTACTATACTTGCTTCAAATGCAAGTTCGAGATCAACAAAGGTATTTGAATGTCCTCACATAAAGAATGATTCCCTATTCACACACAATGGTTAAATCAGTTAAAGTTTCGAAATCAAATGCAACACTCACTCTCACAAAGAAGAACACAATGCATGCTTTCACCCATAGGTTTTCCCATATTTTCTAATCAACAAGTGTTTCAGCTCACTCAAGATCAAAAGGTCTTTTCAAGGCTTGTAATGGGGCTGAGTGCAAAGGTATGGTCATTTAGGCTCAGTGACTTTCATCCTCGTGAAATGTGGTGCTTTCAACACTCTCTTTCATCTTCTTTCATCATTTTCTTTAGTGCTCATAAGTCATCTCATTATTCACTTCCATGGATTGTTCGGAACCCCCATGTCTTTTGTACTTTATTCCACAACTTTTTCATTCTTTTTCTTTTTCTTTCTGTTCTTTGTTTTTTTTCTATGGAGGGGTTCCATTTTTTTTTCAACACCATGGGTTGAAGGGGAAGTTTCTTGCATTTCTTGACTTGCCCTTTTTTTTTCACCACACCCCCAACTTAGGCTTTTGGCCTAAGTTGGCTATTTGATCAACCACGAATCACGAGGATAATGGGTAGTGGATTAAGAATGGTCATATTTTCATCATGTTTCTTCCAAAGAAAGGTAAGGCTCAAGGGGTGTTCAAAAGAGGTTCACACACTCACAATGTAGGTTACAAAAGAGGTATATGTCAAATTGGCTCACACTCTTTGAAGTTGCCTAAGATCATATCAAGAGATAGCCTTACTTAGTCGACCGGACCAACGAGGAAAGTTCTAGGTGTTATCATGCATGGTTCATAGTAAGCTCATCACACAAGGCATCGACACCAAAGTTAAACAAGACTCCACAATTTCGCTAGTGTGCAATGTTCATTACAAGAGAAGCAATTCGATAATTGGCTAGTCGCAACAAGATGCAAAGAGTTCACATATTGACTATGTAACTTCACTTGGTCTCATCGTAGCCGTTTCATGTTCGTTCGATTATGAGTACTATTTGAGTCATCGATATTGATCAAAACTGAGACTCAAATTTGCTGAAGAACAGCCACATTCAAATACATACAAGAGTGGGCAAAAAATTTAATTTTTTTTTTGGAAGGGTCAAAATCATTTACAATTTTAAGACAAAAGGAGCCAGAAACTCAAATATCCGCAAAAAACAGTGTAAAACACAATATTATGATTCAAAACCCAACAAGTATATAGCACACAAAGGTGGAACACCCCACCACAACTAAAAACATTTGTCCTCAAATGCAACTAACATAATATCCAGAAATTAAAATAAAGAAAGACAGAGAGGGAGGTAAGGAGGGGATCATGTCTAATCAGTCGCTCAATCTGTCTGCGTATCAGTGCCTAGGGTATCAGTTTGGCCTCGGGCCTCAGTACTCTGGGTCACACCAGAAGGACCAACTCCACTAAAGACAACAAAAAACGTGTTCGCCATGGAAGCCTGTACAGCCGCATCTATCATAATTGTTTCAATCTCTGTCAGGTCCTCATCTACAACATCCACAGTTTCCTCGAACATTTCCTCATCTGTCTCTGCCTCTGACTCAGGCTCAGTTGTCTGCTTAACTCTATCCTCATTTCTGGTGGTAGCCGGAGGCATTTCTAGCATATCTGGGATCTCCACTATTCCAAATACCATGGACATATCGGTGGCCTTGAACTGATCTACATCAGTCTTCAGAGTAGTAATAACGGCCTTTAATGATGTCACCTCATCTGTGGCCTCTTGGTCACATTCACACACCGCTATTCTAGTCTCAAAGGCGTCAATGGTAGCTCTCATCGGTGTCACAATATTAGTCAGGGCAGTCTGGATCATGCCTGGAATGGAGGTTTCTAGTTTGGCAGCCGGACGATCAGCAGACTGGGTAAGCTATCCAATCAGGATCAAGGATGCCTAAGTGATCGGTGCATGGGATGCAATGACAGCAGTAGGTCTGGGCAGTAACACATCAACATAAAAACCTAGAGTGTCAGCAAGAATGGCAGTGGAATTAGATATACCTGAAGGCCCAGGAGCCGAAGTAGGCAAAAATGCCTCTGCAGGTATGGATTAAGTGGTCGTAGCTTCCTTTTGCTTCTTCTCCGCCTGATCCTTAAGATATTTAGCTTCGATCCTTCGAATATCAGTAGAGGATGTGGGCATCACTTCCACATCCTTTCTGGCATCTCGAGGTACCCGATCATGTCCGCACAGCTCGGTGATCAATACCGGGAAGGGAAGTGAGGTTTAGCACTGCCTTTCACGCATAAGCATCTCTGAAGCAATGATCCATCCGAAGTTTAGCTTTGTTCCCTTGATGAGGCAACCTAAGCAGGTTGCTTTTGCATGGCGAAGGATAGATTCATTCTATGAAGACATGATCGTGTTGCTGATGAAGCCAAACCAATACCTTGCTGCCACATTTAGGTCCTTCTTCTCAATAACTACCCCAGCCTCGATCCACTTAGGTGTTCCGTCTGATATTAACGGAGCCAACCATTCCTTCATAACCTCCAGTGACATTCTTCTGCTTATAACTTGATTGTTGTCCTCAAGTGTCGCGGTGCACCCCAAAATGGCATTTATAGCAGGATAGTCACATAGCACTTTCTTTCCCTTGACAACTACGCAGTCAACCGACATAAATTTAGTTGCCGGCTTCTTCCCACATTGTAGCAATTCACTGTACGCACTGTAGAACTCTCTGACCCAGCTTGGAATATACGGGCCACAAGGCTTTGTGAAAATCTGGAAGTTATGGGATTTTAGACATCTCATAATCTCGGGGTTCCTATCAATCACTCCATTCGTAGAGAGACACTTTTCCTCAAGAATAGTCCTTAATCCTTCCATCTTTAATCTGTTAATTGATTTGGGTGGAGGACCATGTATTGGGGGTGCAGGCACCATTGCCTGTTCTGGAACTGGAGGAGAGGTGGTCGCTTGAGGGGTTCTAATCCTAGATGGATCATTCAACTTTTTAGAGCGTAGTTCTGCCCTGCGTGCTACTACCAGTTCATCATCATCTGACTCCATAGTCTGGGGTTCCTGCTGCTCACCCTCACTCTCCGAGGTGGTAAGGTAAGTATCATGGATGCCCTCACTATCAGAGCTTGCCTCTGGTGACGCAGGTGTTTTTCCTTTACCTCTTCCTTTTTTACCAATCGTGGAAAGTTTCTTAGTTTTGCCTTCAGATGTAGCTGCATTCTCTTTCATTGTAACTCCTTTTGCTTTCCCTTGTCATGGCAGGTTTCTTCCAGCAATTTTAGATCTAGCCATTTCTACAAAATATCGAGAAAGAGTTAGAAAACTTTCAGCTAAAATCACAAAATAGAAAGTTCAGGAAAACTTGCCAACACTATCGGCGAGTCGCCTAATTGCTAAGGCAAACTCGATCGAGTTCGCAAATAGGATTAGCTAGAGAAGTTCAGAAAAGTTGGTGATGGGAAGACTATTCGGCGGGTCACTGACGGCATTCGGCGAGTAAGAGTCAGTTCGCCGAAAGTTACAGTACAAAATGAGTTCAGGAATGCAGACTATGGGTGATCAAGAAAAACATTTTGGCGAGTCGTCGAACACCTATTGCGACTTCAGGCTCCTCGCCAAAGGTTACAAAGCCAAACAACAAGTATGGCATGAACTTAAAGGCGAGATGGAGACATTAGGCGAACCACTGAGTGATTCGGCGAACTTGATCCAGCTCACCAAATGACTCACCGTGCCTAATCTCAATTCATATTCTTGAAGTCAACCCCGCAACCCCCGTAATAAAATTAAAGTGTGCATAACTCAAATTGCAGCAGAACCTAAAACACCCAATGCCTCGAGGTACTTAGACCTCTACCGATTAAAAATCAACAACAAGTAAGCACAACCCTACGAACTCTTATTTATTTTACACACAAATTAGCAAGATTTCAACAGTAGTACACTACGAGCAGGATACTCAAATTATAATATGCAAACAAACATCCTGATACTACTAGAGAAGCCCAGCACACTTCAACAGGGTAAAATCAGTTGCATAAGAGTACAAATACCAAGAGTAAATGTGGGGTTTGAAAAACTAACCTTTTCAGTAGATTAAATCAAAATTGTGATGCTAGGCGGCAAATTAATCCAGATCCAAACACCAATCAACGACCAAAATAATTGAAATGCAAAAGTTATTGAAAATACTTACTAGGGGCGAATTGGCGAAGTTTGAAATTGAGGAAAAGTGAAGAGTTCGAAACTTTTAAAACCTTTGGTTGTTAATACTCATCCAGTTCGCATCCATTCGGCGACGTTAGTCGCAACCGACGATCCACTCAGTGACGCACCGAGTGGTCACTTACCTCGTCGAGTTCTACAGGACCTTCAGTCAAAGTGAGGGTCCAAAGGGCGGTTTACATTGGGATCGCCAACCTAGTCGGCGATTCGCCAATAATTTCCTGTGCTCGCCGATTGTTACAGACTCTCATGTGAGAGTTTCTTGAGTTTAACGGCGGTCTAGATCAGCGTCGCCGACCTCTTCGGTGATTCACTAATTGGACTTATGATCGCCAACCTGCACTTTTCAATTACTATCCATACTTCAACCTGCTAAATCAAAACACCATTATTTCTAAAACAAAAACTAAAGCAATAAAGGTTTTTGGCTGCCTCCCAAACAACGCCTTAGTTAACGTCGTGGCACAACGCAAGTCCACGCTCAAGTTCCACTAGTGTGTGCCTCAATTTCATCAGGCAACCCCTTTTTCGGATCTTTATACCGCTCATTTAGTACTTGGTCCATTTGGGATCCTAGTAGCTGGATGAGCTTGGCATGGGAAGTTGACATCTGGTTCAACAACACTACATTCTCCCCGAGTTCCTCCAGTACCCTGTCCTGCGTATTGGCTTTCCGGATAAGGCGCGTGAGCATTGCTTCAGTTTATCCATCCCTCCTATTCTTTGATTTTCTTCGCTCATAAGGAGGGACATATCGGTCTTTCTTGATGCACTGGACATCAAGCTCTCTAACCTTTTTTACCAACTCACCCATCTGAGTCATAAATGCGGCCATCATGAAGTCCTTTTCTACTTCTTGTTCTTTCTCGGTCATGTGATCAAGCAGTTGGACTGCTATAGCATATGGCTGTTTTGAAATGCCACCCAGAATGAATTGATCTGCCAACACCTTGTTTCAGGGACCAAGACTTCTGTAGAAACAGTCAAGGAGGACTATGTCAAGAATTTCATGACTTGGGCATTGAGTTATCAGTTCTTTAAACCTTGCTCATGAGCGATGGACCCGTTCACCTTCCAATTGTTTAAAGGTTAGGATGCGATCCCTAAACAACATTACTTCCAATGGAGGAAACTCCATTTGCTCATGAGTACTGCTCGACCTACTCACCTCATATATTTCGAAGCTCAAACCAAAAAAAAAAAACTAAAAATTAAGTTAGTAAACTACGACTACGAAGAACAAAAATTTTACTAAACTACCAATTCTAAAATAACACCACTCCCTGGCAGCGGCGCCATTTTGATGTTCGACGTAATCAATTCACACTATTTCAGTTCAAGTGCCAAACGATTGTATGTAGTGATATAACCCAACCAAGAGTTGGGATCGTTCCCACAGGGAGTGGTTTTGAGAATTAATAGAAAAATAAAATCAATTTCTAATTAGTCATAGCTATAAATATTAATGAATAAAAACATACTAAATCTAAGAGGAGACACAAGCGTCAATTATCAATGGGGATTTGTATTAATTAACAACTAAAAAGAATAAAAATACAAGGAAACGAGATATGGAGACGGGATTCTTGGGATATGATAGGAATACGGGATAAACTAGACTATCGGGTACATGCTTTTAATAGTAAATTGTTGAACATTTGTGACTAGGATAGACTATAATGGAGGTAAATTCTCTCTCGAGCAACTTACCCCGAATCAACTCGATTTCTCTCAAACACTGAGTTGCCGCATTAAGCACAACCTCCACCTTAGCCCATTCACTCTCTCGAGCTGAATGTGTGGCAGAAGGACTAGGATTCACTATCTCGAGCTGAACCTATGTCGACCCAATACCATAGGCCATTAATTTAGTAGTCTTAGTTTTACGACCTCTCTCTCGAGCAAGACAAAAATATTAAGATGAAATCGTATTTGCAACTACAATCCCATTAAGTTCATACATAACCACTAAATGAAATCACATTTAAACAACAAATAAACCATCAACAAGCAAGACCCAACAAATAATTTAACCCATATTCACAAAATCACACCCTAAGAATTGGGGTTTTAGCTAGACATGTAAAAGAGATAAAAATTTATACCAATATCAGTTTCCATAAATTGGGTATGAAGAATTAATTTTAAAATCATGTCAAGAGTGAAAATCTTCGTGACCCACTTCCAATTTCTTGGAGTTGAAACCCTTTGAATCTTCAAGGTCTTAGAACAAAGTCTCCAAAACCCTCCAAAACTTAACTCTCTCAAAAACTGTAAAAAGTTCCAATAAATGAAGTCATTTTTTTAAGCTAGAGATTTAAAACAAGTATTTATAGTGTTTGAAAATTTGTGCTGCGGAGGACCATTCGGTGCAGTTAGTCGGGATCGCCGATTTTATCACCTTCTTGATTTAGCCTTCAGTATTCTCGCATTTTGAGGCATTAGGCGATAGAAGTACTTCTTTGCGGAACTTCTCGGCGACGTTGACTGCTCCTTTTCATCGCGGACTTGACCTACTCCTTTAGGGCTAAGACACTGGAACAAAAGGTGATCTCGAGGCCGATTAGCGACTTGCTAACAGGGCTCCACGATATTCAGGCCTTCATTTCTTCGTTCTTTTCAGCCGCCTTGTTCCTTTTTGCCAAGTAGTGTCCATGCTTTACCTCTAACTCCAAATACCTGAAACTTAAGGGTTTACATAAGTTATTGAGACAAAATATGCATTTGAGGACACTAATTCTATTAAAATATAGCCATAAATGAGTTCGATTTGTGGACTCATCACTAGCCACTACCCACCTTGACCACGAGGGTCTTCACGACCTGTGGTGGCCACCACGAGTCGTGGTGACACCCGTGGTGGGTGAGGCAGTGAGCCCACAAAACTGCCCAAAGAAAGGCTCCCCTTCACAAGCCACTTCACGGCTTGTGGTGAAGACCATGGCACGTGGGAATGCTCTTGAGTTTTAGTGTTTTGGGAGTCATTTGTGTATATGTGTTTTGCCTTGATTTCCCTATGTTATGCATGCTCTTGAGAAATTCATGTTTAGTAAGAAAATAAGTTTTCATAATTTATGTTTATCAAGTTGTTGTGCATTTAGTAACAGTTGTCTATTTGACTTCATGAGATGAGTTGATGAACATGCTTTGGTATGCTTTTGAGAGTAATTTCATATTGGCTCAATGGTATTGTGTTGAGCATGCTTTTAGTTGGAGAAGGTAGTTTCTCCTATGAATATGAGAAATGTTGAGTTTCATGCATAATGGATTGTTAGATGTAGTTCCTACTTCCTTATGATGCATTGATTATGTTTGAGTTGGAGTTGATGTTGCCTCCTTTGAATTGTTCATTATTTTGATGTTTCATGCATTATGGGCTACCACTCTTGAGTCTTTACTTCCGTAAGGTGTCTAGATCATCATTCGAGGATGAATGTTCTCATGGGGGAGATATTGTAACACTCCGAAAATTATTAGGCTAAAACTAGAGCTAAACGTTTAAGGGTTAGAATCATGGAGGTGTCCTTGGGCCAAGGGCCAAGGCTGCCCAAGCCTTGCCAAGGCACTACCCCAAGACCACGAGGGCCTTCACGACTAGTGGTGATCACCACGAGTCGTGGTGCCACTCATGAAGGTGGAGGTTGTAGCCTCCCTAAGGATGCCTCAAATTGGCACCTTCACACGAGCCACTTCACGGCTCATGAAGCCTTAGACGGCCCATGGGAGTAGCATTGGTCATGCCTTGGTGGTGTGAGCATGGTGAGAAAAGTGGCAAACCACTGCCTCAAGGCCCACGAGAGGGACCACGGCTCGTGAAGCCCCTCGTGAAGATGTCTTGGGCTTGTGAGCTAAAGGCACAAGTTTCCCAAGCCACTGCCTGAAGTCCACAGCGGGGACCACGACTCGTGGTCATGACCACGGCTCGTGGAGCCCCTCGTGGCACATGGCAACTCACTTTAAGTGAGGATTATTTTGGGAAATTCCATTTTAAGTCCTATCAAAATGAAGTTATTTTGTGTAAGTTTAGGGTAACTATATAAGTCATTTTTAAGTCAAATTCACTTATGTCATAGTTTCACAACACACAAATATTTCCCAAAGTTCATCTCCCTCCAAAAATTCTCTCTCAAGAACTTCAAGGAAGAAGAAGAAGAAGCAAGTTGGGGCTAGGGTTCAAGGAGCAAGTTTTGATACTCAATTCCATTGCTAAGGTATGGTATTCCTTCATACATGGTTAGCTTTCATCCATTGAGTCCCTTCAAAACCCCAATTTCAAAGATAGAAATTTCCCAAAAGTTATGGTTTGTCTCCAAGTCATGGGTTCCTTTCAAAAAAACGATTCTAATGCTTCAATTACTTCATATTATGATTGAATTGATGAATTATAATTGATTTTATGTTGAATTACCCAAGAACCCATGAAACCCCCATATTACTCAATTATGATCTTGTGATGTGGGTTTGTTGATTATAGAAGAATGGTATGAGATTATGTATGTAGTAATTGGGTTACTTGAACTATGATTATATCCATGTCTAATGTAGTAATTTTAGATATGTTGATTGAATATGATCTATGATCCTTGAAGGGCAAAGTATGAGAATTATGCATGATTATGAGATTGATGTATATGCTTAAAGATCACTTTGAGAGTAAAGTGAATATGATTATGATCTAATTGTTGTGTTGTTTGAAGTTATCCATATGTAGACACCTACGTATGAATTTGATATGATGAGAATGGTTCTCACAATATGATGATTCTAAGGTTGAAAGACTATTCTCACCTATTGAACCTATGAGCTATAGTTTGAATTATGTTGGATTAAGTGTCAAACCATTCTTCCATGAATATGAACTAAGGTCAAGACTTAATAGCATATCTACTAAATTTAATTCTTAGCACCGAGAGGATATGAATATGAGATGGAATCTTGTACGTTAGTTGAGTCCGACTTCCCAATGAAAGCTTTTAAACTAGTTGAGTCTAGCTTTCCAAATGAGTTCCTTCTACCTTAGTTGAGTATGGGTTCCCAAAGTATGTATCTCATGAAATGGAAACCTTATACCTTAGTTGAGTCCAGGTTTCTAGAAGCAATCTCCTTATCCCATAAACTATGTGCCTACATAGGTATTTAGCTAGTGGATCCACCTAAGTTAAGAGTATGGTTCTAGCTTAGGCAAATAGGACAACCCCTTTTTGGTGTGGGGAAGACACCGGATTCCATGGTAAGCTCACATGGTCTGTGTCGGTTAAGGTTAATCTCTCTTATAATTGTATGGACAAGAATATGAATTATGAACTATAGTTACTCAAGAGGCCTTACTTAGTGTGGATGGGATTATGGGATCTTATTCATGCATTGCACAAGTATGCTTTGAGGGTATTTATGGTATGTTCCTTTTATGATATGATGAATAATGAGTTCATTATGCTTATGACTTATGCTTTTCCATTATCTTCAAAATGGTTCTTTAACTTAGTAAATATCATGCTTTCAACTAAAATGTCCCTTTTTCAGCATGTTTTCATGATTTTATGCATGACTATCATACTTGGTGCATTTTTGTACTAACCCATATTTTCCTACATTTTCCCAAGTGTAGGGTCCGGTTCTCAAGGTGGTCCCCATTGTGGCTAGTGCTTGGATTTGTTCATTTCTCCTTGCTTTTGGTGAGTCCTCATGATTCGAGGACGGATATTATCATTATAGTTCCTTTTCTTGTATTTCATTTTCGGATTATGTTGTATGGGCTCTGACCCAATTTGATTCGACTATTGTAATAGAAGGCTAATTGAGACAAGTCTAGACTTCCGCTTTCCTTTATGAAATTTTGGACTTGAAATGTGTTTTTACTCTTATTGTTCTAATGATTTATGTTATAATATGCTAAGTGGCTTACATGAATCCTTTCGGGGTTCTATGCCTTGTAACATCTAAGGGGTACCCCTGGGTCGTGACACCACGGCTTCATATGCTGCAATAGTATGGCCATCTGTGTCTCCAGCTTCTGAACTCGAGCTAGAGGAACGTGAGTGGACCTAGAAGAGGGAGTGGATTGGGATGAGCTAGGGGCCTGACTAGTGGCTGGAGATAGTGTAGTTTGAGCATCTGTTGTAGGGGCCAGAATGGTGGTGTCATCGGCCTGCATCTACTCTACGTTCGTTGCTAGGTCATCACCCAAGGGCAGGACAACAACATGTGGCTCTCTCCGTGGTGCAGCTAGGTTGGTATAGTCTTGAATGAGGCTGATGTCCAGAGTCTTAGTCGCATCAAGCAACCGGTAACAATGCCAAATGGGAACAGAAGCATCTCTACAGAGTTGGAAAATGAGATACGGGAAGGGCAGGGTGGTGGTGGTCTTGAAGGCCCTCTCGTGGATCTATGTTATAAAGATGCGGGCAAAGTCAATCTCCAAACCTGCTAGAATGGCTGCAAACATCACCGCCCCATCCCATGTAACCACATTCTCGCCTGAGTCGAGGACAGTCTATTTCGTACCAACAACCAGAAGTACTAGGAGTTTGAACTCACTCAGTGCGCTTCCTATCCTCGACGGTATGACGAGCCAACCACCTAAACAATGTCTCCCTCTGTTCGGCATCCCTCTGAAACACCCCTCTTTGAATGATGCCCATCCGATAGTCATACTCTGTTGTATTGATATGTAGAGTATAGGCTGGGCCATATAAGAACCTACGAATGGTGAACTCTAAGATGTCGACAGGGAAGCCCCGCACCAATGTGGACAGAAGTGGAGGTTGAGTTGTGGGTTTGGCCTGTTTAGAGTTGGAGTTTCTGACGGTGGCAACATAAGAAGCATAGAACTCTCTAGGGGCCGTGGTACCTATGGAAGACTAATTAGTACTAAAACAAGAAAATAAGACTCATAGAATAATTTTCGAACAAGAATCGAACCCAAACAAAAACTAAAAAAAATTCTCGACAGTAGCTGAACTGTTGACCCACGGTTAGTACGGTCTGTTGATAGGATGACGGTCTGTGGGTCCCCTCCGTAGGTCAGAATTCCCATTGTTGGGTCTCATATGGTGGAACCATGGATTTTAAGAATGGTCTATCGATCAAATGACGGACCGCGTAGTACACACCATGGTTTTATGCTTGAGTAATTTTGTGTGTGCCACTGGTCCATGGACCTAGACCTTCGGTCCGTGGGTTGAAGTTGTGGGTCAGTTTTGTTCCATGTTTTAGATTTTGAACTCACACTTAATGTCATATTTCAACAAACACACAATCAAACTAGTCCTACACATGCATTTCAACATATATTTTGGTAGTTCGTTATCCTTAGGGTTGTGATCAGTCAATTTTATTCACATTTACACAAAACCATTGAACAACCCTAAGTCAAAACTTCCAATTTAGACCTATTAACCAATTTATGTGGTTTTAATTTATAACACACTCACAAACTATCATTCCAAGGGTGTTTCCAACTACAATTCAACATCCAAATAGGGGATTGACAACCCAAGGTCAAGTTTCAACTTCGTGATTTCATGGTTTAGACAATGAACAATGAATTCAAAGTTAGGTTGAAATAGTTTAACTTACAAGTAATCAAAGTTGGTGAGTGTGTTAGTGCAATGAAAACCTTTGAACCCTTGCTAGCCTTTGACATAGAACCCAAACAGTGACAGTGGTAGGGAAGAACAATGGAGAAATCGGAATGATTTGGGAGAGATGAGGGAAGGTATGGGATATGGGATTTATTAAGATAAGCTTTGGGAGTGATTAGGGAGTCATTAATGGAGGATTATGGGGTAAAGGATCGGTTATAACGGTTGGGGAGAGAATATGGTAGAGGGAAATGATTTTAAAATTAAAGGTTTTAATAAAAAGGGGTCTGGTTCGGGTCAGGCAAAAACCCTAGGTTGAACGCACGAGACCCCGTTGACGGTCCGTGGGTCGACCTATGGACCATGGGTTGGGTCTGTAGGTCACTCTGACACTTAGAAAAATTTTAAAATTAACCTAGGATCTATGGACACCATCCACGGTCCGTGTAATGACCAACGGACCATTGATGGGGTCCGTAGACCACTGCACAACTATTTTCTGCAGATTTTGCTTTTCGTCCCTGCACACGTAGCAACCATTAGGTCTTTCTTTTTACATTTTCTGGAAATGTTTTAGACACGGACCCTAATCTATATCAAGCCAACATTAATAAAAAATAAACATCACTTTGAAAAGCTACAAAAATCAAAAAGAAAGAGGAAAACTCCTATATCGAAAAGAAAAACCTATAGTTGGCTAGATGGTACATCTTGGGTTGCCTCTCAAGTAGCGCTTGATTTAACGTCGCGGCACGATGCAGACACCTTGATTACTTAGACTTCATCAAGATAATAGGCCTCAATCACTTCTTGCACACTCTCTGATATCCCCATATAGACCTTGATCTTCTGCCCATTCACTTTGAACCTCGTTCCCTCCTTGTTCTCAAGCTCGACCGCTCCATGTGGAAATACTTGAGTCACTCTGAATGTCCCAGTCCACTTGGACTTGAGTTTGCTAGGAAACAACCTCAACCTTGAGTTAATAAGAGCACCAGATCAGCAACAATAAATTCACGCTTTTTAATCTTTTGATCATGGTACTTTTTCATCTTCTCTTTATACAAGGCTGAACTTTCATATACTTTTAGGTGAAACTCATCATGCTCATTCATATCCATTAGCCTTTGACTCGATGCGGCGCCCTAATCCAAATTCAACTTCTTTAGCACCCACATTGCTTTATGCTCTAGCTCTACAAGCAAGTGACATGACTTCCCATATACAAGTTTGTAGGGGGACATACCTATAAGAGTATTTAATGAGGTGTGATAGGCCCATATAGCGTCATCAAGCATTCTTGACCAATCAGTTTTGTTGGCGTTCACATCTTTGCAAGGATTTTCTTTATCTCTCTATTCGACACCTCAACTTGCCCACTAGACTGCGGATGGTAAGGAGTCTGGTGGTATGGTTCAGAATATAGATATTTCGAAATGTAAGTGGGAGATGATCAATATGGATTTCATTACTGGTTTGTCGCGGTCTAGCAGGCCGTAATTCCATTTGGGTGATTGTTGATAGAATAACTAAATAACCCATTTTTGCCGGTAAAGACTACTCATTCAGCAGAGGATTATGCCAAGTAATTTATTAAATAGGTAGTAAGACTTTATGGAGTTCCGGTTTCGATTATATTAGATAGAGGTGCACAACTTACTATATAGTTCTGGAAGTCTTTTAAGAAAGGCTTGGGTTCGAAGGTGCACTTAAGTGCTGCCTTCCATTCTCAGAAGATGGTCAAGCATAGCGCACTATTCAGACTTTAGAAGATATGTTGAGGGATTGTGTGATTGATTTCAAGGGTAATTGGGATGATCGTCTAGCTCTCATTGAGTTTGCTTATAACAATAGTTATCACTCTAGTACCCATATGGCTCCTTATGAAGCTCTTTATGGGAGAAGATGTAGATCCCCTATTGGATGGTTTGAGGTTGGTGAATTTGGGTTGATAGGACCAGAATTAGTTCATCAAGCTATGGACAAAGTGAAAGTTATTCAAGAGAGGTTGAAAATAGCGCTAGAGTCATTAGAAATCCTACACTGATGTTAGGAGAAGATATTTAGAGTTTGAAGTAGATGATTGGGTATACTTGAAAGTTTCACCCATGAAGGGTATTATGAGATTTGGTAAGAAGGGGAAGCTTAGTCCACGGTATATTGGTACTTACTGAATATCTAAAAGGATTGGTAATGTAGCTTATAAGTTGGAGCTACCGCAAGAGTTAGCAACAGTTCATCCAGTGTTTCACATTTCTATGTTGAAGAAGTGTATGGGTGATCCTTCACTTATTATACCTACTAAAAATATTGGTATTAAGGATAGCTTATCTTATGAGGAGATTACTGTTCAGACCTAGACCGCCAGGTTCGCAAGTTGAGAACCAAGAAGGTAGCATTAGTCAAGGTCCTATGGAGGAATCAGTTTGTTGAGGAAGCTACATGGGAGACTGAGGAATATATGAAGAAGAGATACCCACATCTCTTTGAGCCAGGAGAAATTCCAGATCAAGGTACTAATTCTCTTCTTAGTACTCTTTAATTGATATACTGAATGTGTTAGATTTGCTTGTTGGGTGTTTGAACCGAATGTTAGATGTTACACCCTTAGCCTACTTAGAGTGACCTCATTCGAGGACGAATGATCCCAAGGGGGAGATAATGTAACATCCCTCCTTAGAAAGAAACTAGAAATACAAAGAAATCATTTTTGTAAAGATTAAATTTAGATATATTGGCAAGATATGCTAGGTATGAGTTTGGGTCAACTTCAAAGGACAATAACTTTCGGTACACGATGAATTAGGTGGTATATAAGATATCAAATGAATGTTCTTTGAATTATCTTTCCAACGCCACCAAGTTTGCTAATTTTCGAGCTTGTATGAGTGAGTTATGCCCGTTTGAAGTTGGGTTGTCCAGTTAAGGAAAGTTAACCAAATTTAAGAGGGGTATTTTGGTATTTTCCATACCCAATTAAGTTATTTCGTTTTTAGTAATTAATTAGGGGTCTAAACTGAATTGGTTAAGTTTGCGTAGTCAAATTTTACGCTAGGGCTTTGAGAGAAGAGAAAAGAGGAGAAAAATCAAAGTTAATCGCGTTCTTGTGATTTCGCTTGCGGATTTCTACAAGGGTTAATCCCTACGAGGTATGTGATATCACATAGCGTTGGGTTCATTCACCCATGCGCTAATCATGATAAATTCAGCGTATTTACGTTCTTGAAAGTAGAGTAAATGAGTTCTTGATGAATTTTTGTTGAAGTTTCGTTTGAATCTTGATTGTTGGGTTTTGGGGAAGTTCGTGAGATCATTTTATAAGATTTAAGGTTGTTTTTTAATAGATTCTTGTACACTTCAGTTGGGTATTCGAATCTACGTTTTTGGAGAAGAAATCAATCCAATCTAGATGATTTAGGGTTAAAAAACAAACAACAAAAATCGTGGGTTTTTTGGGAGGAGGCACCGCTCCACTCGTACGCCAGCATGAGGGGTCTGTGGTTTTGGATCTGGGATGCCATGCCACTTAGTGCACCCTAACCCAGCCTCTGCAATTCAAGGTCTGGCCCCCTACGTCATTCAGTATGCTAGGGTCACCAAGTCCTCTACCCTTTCCCACTTCTTTCAGTTTGAGTTTCCTCGAATCGTACCTATGTTTTCTAGTTGTTTTCTACACTCTTAGGTACATATAAACGTCGAGAGATCATCTATAACGTGAGATCATAACCCTTGAATCCATAATTCAAATTCAAGGTAGAGTTAAGAGTCAAGTCTAAAGAGTTCTTAGAGTCATTCAAAAGTCTTTTACAATCGTTTTAAACTTGTTTTAAAGACTTAAGCATTGAGTTTGAGAAAGAGTAGAGCCGAGTTCATTTCTTTAAATGATGTATGGGGACTAAGTACTCCCAAAGAACAAATGTTTTCACATTTAAGATGAGAGAGAACACCGATTTCTAAAAGTGTTTTCATGAGTAGTTTTGAGTTCCATCTCTTTTAAGAGATAAGCCTTTTGAGTAATAACCTCAAACCAAAGAGAAAGAGTTATGTTTTTAAACATATGAGCTGAGTATATTTTGGGAGTAGTATTGAGCACTGATATGGGGATGAGTTCATAATAACTCAAGTGTCCATAAACCATGTAGCCAACATGGGTAGAAAGGGTAATACTTTTTAGATGATTCTTTAATGCTTTTTAGCATAGACTAGTGGATCCACTTAGTTGAGGTGTTCTATATCCCAGAAATTTAAAGGATAGTTCTCACAGCATAGGCGAGACGTTGTATCATCACATAGCTCATAGTGATGATTGTCAGTTAGAGAATCTGCCAAACAAAGTTTATTTTTGTATACCTATATACAACTGAGATATTATTGTATTTCCAATACTTTGAGATGTTATCTACTGTTTTAAATGTTTTATATAAATGGCATCTTTATTGTTGTCTATTTCTGTATTGAGTTGAGTATTCATGAGTTGAGTAAAGTTGAGGTCAGTGTTTCTTTCAGATTTAAGTTCAAGCTTATGTCATGTTTAGTTTTCCCTTTGCATTCTCGTACGTTCAATGTACTGACGCCATTTGTCCTGCATCTTTTTATGATGCAGATACAGGTAACCAAGATCACCATCCAATGCTTCGTTGATCCAGTTGAGCATTCAAAGTCAATTGGTGAGCCTCCTTGCTTTCCAGAGGATCCATTTTTATATTGTTTTTGTATATCAGTTGTTAGGATGATTGGGGGTCTTTTCCCGACATCCCTCATAGTTTTAGAGGCTTCATAGACAGATAGCTATAGTTCTTTAGTCTTTGCATTTCAGTTGTTTTTTTATAAGAGTTGAGTTGCCACTTTGGCTAGTGGGATGTTTAATTCTAAAACATTCTAAGTTATTTTGAGACAGTTGAGTAAAGTTGCATTTGTTTTCTTTTATTAATGCTTAATGTCTTCCGCTAAGAGTCTTGATAGGCCAAGGGTTCACTTGGGGCCAGCAATGGATCTTGAGTGCCAGTCCCGCCCAAGGTGTAGGCTCGGGGCGTGACAATTACATTACACATATGTGCACAAAATCCCTTAAAGTGGCATATCGACCTCTTTCTTGGCCATTTCAACTACTTCAGTAAGTTCCCCTTAATTAGAAAAGACAATTGTTTACACGGTGACCATTGATGGCTCCAAACCTTTGGACTATTCTTGTTATTAGTTGACTAGGTTCAAGACATGCGATGGAAAGATAAACAATGCTAGATTCATCTAGTAGACCCTATTAGCCACACACTTAAAGAGGAATGAGAAAGAAAGATAGACACATCCTATCACGTCCTCGCGGAATCACGATTATAGAAATGGCTAGCAACATAACCATAATTGAGTTTCTACTACTAACGTGTGCTCCATAAGTCATAAGAATAACCTAGTGCTCTGATACAAACTTTGTCATGACCCAAAATAGGATAGTGACCGGCGCTAAAGGGGAGAATCCCAAAGAAAGCCTTACCAAAATTCTACAGAAAATCGGGTAGAGTTTCCTTTATTTTAGATCTATCCTGAATTTTTCTTGTCTCAGAAATCCAAAACACAACTAATAACGACTATAAATTAAGACATAATATCCATCAATGATCTAGTTGTCATGCAATAATATCAATTCATCTCCAAATACGAACATTGATGACTCTAAACCTTTGGATTATTCTTGTTATTAGTTGACTAGGTTCAAGGCATGTGATGGAAAGATAAACAATGCTAGATTCATCTAGTAGACCCTATTAGCCACACACTTAAAGAGGAATGAGAAAGAAAGATAGACACATCCTATCACGTCCTCGCGGAATCACGATTATAGAAATAGCTAGCAACATAACCATAATTGAGTTTCTACTACTAACGTGTGCTCCATAAGTCATAAGAATAACCTAGTGCTCTAATACAAACTTTGTCACGACCCAAAATAGGATAGTGACCGGCGCTAAGGGGGAGAATCCCAAAGAAGCCTTACCAAAACTCTACAGAAAATCGGGTAGAGTTTCATATGTTTATAGATCTATCCTGAATTTTTCCTGTCTTAGAAATCCAAAACACAACTAATAACGACTATAAATTAATACATAATATCCATCAATGATCTAATTGTCACGCAATAATATCAATTCATCTCCAAATACGAACAAGAGGTTTAATACTAGCCACTTAACTACAAAACGAAGGAAAAATCATTACTTGAACGAAAGGAATGAAAAATGGAGTGACTTTAACAGTTTTTAAAGGAAAAATCAAGACTTGAATGAAAGGAATGAAAAATGGAGTGACTCTAAGAGTTTTAAAAGAAACCATAGCAATTCAATATGTCGTTTGCCACCCGAAGCAATGTGAGGTGCACCAGATATAATTAATCCACACTCTCTAATCAATGAAATCTTCTCCAATATCACCTAAGTTGTCTGTAAAAACATTTAGCGAGGAGTGAGACGCTAGCTCAGTGAGTACTAATACTTAACCACAACCATTTTTAATGAGGGACAAGTCAGAAAACATTCTAGTTTGATAATCAAAATACTGAAATCAATATCCTTTTAGAAACGGTACAATATTCAATCTTATTTGCCTCATGTAAACAAAATCAATGTAAATATTTAGCGGTAAACTCATAAAAACATTTTCGTATCAAATCTTATAGCTAGAAGGTTTCCAAGGATAAATCATGTAATCAGTGTGACCTTCTCTTTAAGAAGTAGCCAATTACAAGGATAAATCATGTAATCAGTGTGACCTTCTCTTTAAGAAGTAGCCAATTATAGTGAACTCCTCATAAAGGAATTAATTATTCATATCAGTAGATCCCTACTCGAGAGATATCAGTAACGGTATCTAGTTCTACCTTCCAACTAGCAAGGACTTTATCGGTAATTTGTAACTACAATGTGCACCAGATCTAACAAACCTGCCGTTAGCTATGAGATTCATCAAGGTCTACTCCCATTTACCCTTTTCTTTGTAATCAGTGGCAACATTTCAAAACGATATAAGACATTCAAGTTTTTATCAAATCATAGTATATAAAAATTTAATCAAAACATATGTCAAAATACTATTTCTTAAGTAAATGTTAAACTCTTTCGATAACGGTAATCATATCTCAAGTATCAATAGATATATCTTATAAAAACGAGTTCATCTCAAATAACTGTTTCAGTATCATATCAAGTAAAAGACTTGTCGCGTATGCAAGTTCAAAACAATTTGGTAAATCATTCACTTTATATACCATGTATAAATCATGAAAGTTATAAAACACAAATCATGGTAAGATTACTACTTACAGTACTCGTGTTGAAATACCAAACTTGTCATCGAAAGCAATCCATATGGATCCCTTCAATCAATCTATAATCATGTCCATATCAATTTTATGTTAATTTCTTTGTTTAATGTAATCCATACTATAGTTAAATACCCAGCCCCAAGGTTTCATGACTGACTCATCTGCCAAGTCGCCTAATTGGGGCTTATATCGCAAAAAATAGTGTTATCTTGATTAGCATCACATTGTAATACACTAATACAATCTTACTGCTCGTCTATTTCCTTTCATAGATGCTGAAATACCAGAACTTAGTCTAATCATCTAACATACCCACTCGAATTCCAAGAATTTAACAGATTCATCTTTCTCTTTAACCCTTATTTTCTTAAACTCTTACAATCCCAATTTTATAGTCATGGAATCTACAAATATAACTCATTAAATTAAGTTAAGTTCGGAAAAGTTACTTACCCTTTCTATTTCTCTTATTAAAATATCTTCCAACACCTTTAGCTTCACTCGAATGGAAAGGCAGATCCATAGTTTTCTTCCTCCTTCTCGCTTTATCACAAATAAACACCATAGATTCCTTCAACAAAGACTCCAAAGAAGTTCTCTTTTTCTTTATTTTCTTGTTACGTGAGCTAAAGGAATAGGGTTAGGACTTTTCCTTTCTTTCTTTTTTTCTTTTTTTTTGTTTGCTCTAGGTTGCAATATTTCTTCTCATTTTATTTATATATTTTTTTCACAAAAATACTTTTTGGTCAAATAAACAATGTGTCTCCTATTTCTTCTTAATACTAACATGGCATATATGCCCTTGTTTCAGAATAGGATATTACATCATGAAAACTAACATTTCTTGTAGAATTTGCCAGTTACAGAAGGCTTGTCGAGGGGTTTTCATCCATTTCATCTCCGTTGACTCAAAAAACAGTTCACTTCAATGGTCTTAGGCTTGTTAGAAGATATTTTAGGAATTGAAAACTCGATTGAATATTTCTCCAATATTGACCCTAGCACAGGGTACAAATGGTTTTGTTGTTTGTTGTCATGCATCCAGAGTAGGGGGCTTCGTTAGGTGTTAATGCAGAATGGTAAGATTATAACTTATGCCCCTAAACAACTTAAAATCTATGAGAATAATTATACGACTCAAAATCTTGAGTTGGCGGCAGTGGTATTTGTTCTCAAGATATGACATCATTATCTCTATGGCGTGCATGTAGATGTGTTCACCTACCACAAGAGTCTTCCATATGTTTTCAGTTAGAAGGATATTAATCTCATATAAAGAAGGTGTGTAGAGTTACTTAAGGATTATGACATGATTATTCTCTATTACCCAAGTAAGGCTAATGTTGTTTTTGATACCCCTAGCAGGTTGTCCATGGGAGTATTGCTCATGTTGAGGAAGGTAAAAAAGACTTAGCAAAGGAAAGTGCATAGACTCTCATTTTTAGGGGTCTATTTTTTAGATTCTAGTGAAGAGGGAGATATCATGATGAATGGATCTGAATCATCCTTAGTGGCATAAGTGAAAGAGAAGCAAGACGAAGATCCCATCCTACTTGAGCTAAAGGCAAACGTTCATAAGTAGAAGGTGATGAATTTTGAATGAGGGGAGATGATGTGTTGAGGTATCAAAGTAGGTTGTTTGTTCCAAAGGTAGATGATATCCAAGAGAGGATCATGGTAGAAGCTCACAGTTCTACATATTTGTTTCATCCGGGTTCTACAAAGATGTACCTTGACTTGAGAGAAATCTATTGGTGGAATGTCATGAAGAGGTGTATTGCAGAGTTTATTGCCAAGAACCTGAATTGCTATCACGCCCCAAGCCTACACCCTGGACGTGGTCAGCACTCGAGAACCATTGTTGGCCCCAAGCGAACCCTTGGCCTAGCTTAACTCTTAGCGGAAGACTTACTCATATCAAAAGTACTTTAAAAAGTAAATTATAACTCAAATGTCTCAAAAGATAAACTTAGAATGTTTTAGAAATAAACATTCAACTAGCCAAAGTGGCAACTCAAGTCTCAACATGAACAACTAAAAATAAAAAGACTCATGAACTTAGTGTCTATCTATATATGAAACCTCTAATACTATGAGGGATGTCAGGACAAGACCCCCGATAATCTAAACAACTAAAATAACTAAAAATAAAGAAGGGATCCTCCGGAAGCAAGAAGGCTCACCAAATAACTCTGGATCAATGAAGCGCTAGATGTTGATCCTGGTTACCTGTATCTGCATCATAAAAGATGCAGGTCAAATGGCGTCAGTACATGGAATGTACGAGAATGTGAGGGGAAATCTTAAACATGACATAAGCTTGAACTGGAACTGAAGAAACAGTTACCTCGTCTCAACTCAACTCATTTAAATATAAATCAGTAGAAATAATGTAGTATAAAGAAAAGCCTTAACATAGTAGATAACAACTCAATTTATTAGAAATACAATATAAACTTTGTTTGTATACAAATATACAAAATAACTCTATTTGGGAGATTCTCTAACCGACAACCATCACTAGGAACTATGTGATGATACAACGTCTAGCCCACGCTGCGAGAACTATCATTTACTTTGTTGGGGTATAGAACTCCTTAACTAAGTGGATCTGATAGTCTATGCTAAAAAGCAATAAAGGAATCATCTAAAAAGTATGACCCTTTTCTACCCACATTGGCTACATGGTTTATGGGGGCTGTGAGTTGTTAGAACTCTCCCCCATATCGGTACTCAATACTACTCCCAAAATATACTTAGTTCATTATGTTTTAAAGAAAACATTTCCTCTTCTTCAACTTTGAGATTATTACTCAAAAGGTTTCTCTAAAAAGAGATAATACCGAAAACTATTCATGAACTCTTTGAAAATCGGTGTTTCCTCTTTTCTTAAATGTAAAATCAATTTTCTTGGGAATACTTAGTCCTCATATATCATTTTAAAGAAAATGAACGCATTTCTTACTCTTCCTCAACTCAATGCTCAAGTCTTAAAACAAGTTTAAAAACATTATGTAAAAAGACTTCTTAAAATGACTCAAAGAACTCTCAAGACTTGAGTCTTAGCTCTACCTAGAATTTAAATTATGAGTTTATGATTAACGTTGTGGATGATTTCTAGATGTTTAGAAGTAGTTTAGAGTAGTTAGAATCAATAGGGAGTAAAGGTATACTTTAAAGAACATATGTCACGCCCCGAGACTACCCCCTTGATGTAAACACGGGACCTAGGATCACGAGGGACCCCAAGATAACCCGGAGGTGGCATACCATAAGCATACTAAGATAAACTAAAATAAGAAGTACTGTGCGGAAGCTTAAAACATGATATAAACTAAAATGGGGAATACCCAATACAGTTTGAACATATATAAAACTGTAAGTTTAATAACAACTAGAAGATCAACTCAAAACTAAAACTGAATCTAACTATGTCTGAATAAAAACTTCTAACTGACTAGAGATACTGGACATGCCCCCAACTAACTCTAGCAAAACTGAAACTAAAATAGAAGACTGAATAAAAAACATGTCAATCGTCCTCGAAGAATGAGGACTCACCACTACTATTGCTAAATAAGGATCGGAAACTGATATACACGTGATCTGAATGCTGAGGAACTGAAACTACATCACAAAAAAATGTAGCTCAAAGTATTTTTCAGTACTTGCAAGGTACTGAGCATGCAGGATATGATAAAATTGAACAACCATATAACTAAACAAAGCATACTGAACAATGATATAATCTAAACATGATAAAGATATTGAGATATACTGAAAATGAACTAAACTAAATGTAATGATCAAGTACATAATATGCTGAAACTGAATACTGGAATGTAACTGGTAACTTGGTCGATGCACTAGGATCTAACTGTAGGAGCTACTATTAAACGACATAAAACCACGTGAGCTAAATGTAGAGTCCGATGTATATGCCCCGTCGAGAGGACCCAATATACCTTGCTAGGGGTGTAGAGGCATGACTGGCGTGAACACTAAAATTGATGCCCACAGAGGGGACTTACAACCTACGAGGGCACGTAGTTCTTGGACTATAAGGGTAACTGGCCCTAGTCCAACTTAGTATTAAGCCTACTCCCAACTGGAAATGTGTACAATACAACATAAATGAAATATACTGGATAGCTCAATATTCTTACATGCTAACTGAATATGAAACATTAAAGTACTGATAAAGAAACATTTGAAAACTAAGGCATGTATATCTGTTTTTCTGTCCTAGCTAGTGTAATTCATAAACTAAAAGAACTACACAACTAGGGTTCTGAGTTTCATAAAAGAATCTACGCAAAAGTGTTACAAATACATGATAATCTGATTAGGAACACTATAGCAGCAAAATAATCTCAAATTTCTAAAGTTCTAGAAACCCTAGGTCTAAACATTATGAAGGGAATCAAGAATCTAACTGAATTCTAGGGACCTAATGGGTGAAAGAATCCACTAGTGAAATCTCACTTACCTAGTGACGAATTCCATGGAGAAATCTCTCGATTTTGGGGCTAGAACTGAGAAAAACCTCTTGGTTGTTCTTGAGAAAGCTATCGCATGTTTCTTCCCTTTTGCTCTAACTTTTGATGAATTTAGGAGAGAAGACCCCTAAATTAAAAGTTGTGGGAGCCAATGATGGGCCTGACCGACAGACCATCGATCGACTAACGGCATGTCCTGTCAGTCCATCGATAGACTTCAGAGGACGGGATCTGGGCGGTCTAAACCACTGCCTGGGCCACAGACCATGGTCAGACCTACGGTCTGTAGGTCCAGGCGTAGGTCCAGACTTAGTTGGATTTTTCTGGGGTTCGGGGGAATGGTTACAGGTGGCCAACCACGGACCCCACCTATGGCCCGTGGGTCAACCTACGGCCTGTGGGTGGCCTCCTTTGGTGGCACCTTCAACTTCTGAAATTCTTCATTTTGGTCTCTTTTAGAATTTGGGTTGTTACATTATCTCCCCCTTGGGAACATTCATCCTCGAATGAAGACTAAACTAGCTGAACATGGAGGGAAAGAGTTGTAAACCCTACCACTAAGTACTAGAAAGTGAAATCTGACTGAGTTGAGTTCCAAGAACATGTGAATACACTGAAAGTGAAAGTATAAGAGAAGGAACATGATACTAAGACTGAATTTATGCAAGAGTACCTGAGAGACTGGAGAGGAACTATTACCTCAAGCTGGAATGGAATCAGAAGGAAATAAATTAGGATACTTGGCCTTTATAGCTGCTTCTACTTCCCAAGTAGCTCCCTCTATGGATTGACTCCTCCACAATACCTTAACTGAAGCGAATTCTTTATTTCTCAACCTTCGAACCTGACGATCAATAGTTTCGACTGGAACCTCTTCATAAGTGAGACTATCCTTCACCGCCACACTTTCTATTGGTACTATGGATTCTAGATCACCCACACACTCCTTCAACAACGAAATGTGAAAGACTAGATAGATATCTATTAGTTCAGTTGGCAACTCTAACTCATAAGCCACTTTACCAACCATTTTCAAGATTTTGTAAGGACCTACATATCTGGGACTCATCTTCCTTTTCTGGCCAAATGGAGATCTACATCTTCGCCCATACAATGCCTCATAAGGGGTAATCTGAATACTGGAATAATAATTGTTATTGTAGGCAAACTCTATGAGAGGTAGGTGATTATCCCAACTGCCCTTGAAATCAATCACACAAGCTCTCAACATGTCCTCTAAGGTCTGAATTGTACACTCTGACTGACTATCCATCTGTGGATGAAATGTTGTGCTGAGATTAACTTTAGTACCGAGACCTTTCTGAAATGACTTCCAAAAATGAGAGGTAAACTTAGGACCTCTATCTGAGATGATAGACAAAGGAACTCCATGCAACCTGACTATCTCATTAATGTAAAGCTTGGTGTAATCCTCCGCTGAATCTGTAATCTTGACAGCCAAGAAATGGTGGACTTAGTAATTATGTATACTTTACCCAAATGGAGTCATGATGTGTGTGAGTATGAGGTAAACCTGTAATGAAGTCCATGTTTATCACTTCCCACTTCTATGTAGGAATGTTAATCTCCTGGGTCATACCTCCTGGTTTCTGATGTTCTACCTTCACCTGTTGACAATTAGGGCACTTAGCCACAAAATTTGTTATAACACGTTTCATACCATTCCACCAAAAGACTTCCCGCAGATCACGGTACATCTTAGTGGCACCTAGATGAATAGAATACCCAGAGTTATGAGCTTCGGTAAGAATCTGCTATCTCAACTCACCCACCTTAGGAACACATAAATGACCCTGGTATCGAAGCACAACATCTCCCCCTTGGGAGAAAACCTCAACATTCTTCTGATGAACTGCACCCTTCAATTAAAGTAATATAGGGTCACTGTCTTGTTTTACCTTAACCTCCGCTACCAATGAAGATTCTGACCCATCTGAACTATCACATCATGATTTGATATGTTCATAAGGCAAACTCCTAAGAGAGCAACCAATGAACATCCTTTGTTAATTCCTTCATTTCTTCCTCAACATGTGCTACACTACCCATGGATAATCTGCTAAGAGCATCAGCTACTACATTGGCCTTACTAGGATAATAAAGCACATTTATATCATAGTCCTTGAGGAACTCAAGCCATCTCCTCTGGTGAAGATTCAACTCTTTCTGGGTGAACTCATACTGAAGGATCTTATTGTCTGTGAACACATCTACGTGAACACCATACAAGTAATGTCTCCAAATCTTTAGGGTAAATACTACAGCTTCAAGCTCGAGGTCATGAGTCAGATAGTTCTTCTCATACACCTTAAGATGTCTATAAGCATAAGCTATAACCTTATCTCGCTGCATCAACACACAACCTAGGCTGACTCTGGATGCATCACAATAGATTACATAACCGTGTGAACCCTTTGGTAGAGTCAACACAAGAGTTCTAGTCAACCTAGTTTTCAGTTCTGAAAAGCTCTTCTCACAATGACCTCACCACTAAAACTTAACCTTTTTCTGAGTCAACTTAGCTAATGGAGAAGCTATGGATGAAAATCATTTTATGAACCTTCTGTAATAACCAGCTAAACCCAAGAAACTTATGATATATGTAGGAGAGGTAGGTCTGGGCCATTCCTTTACTGCCTCTATTTTCTGAGAATCAACTCGAATCCCTTCGCTAGACACTATATGACCAAGGAAAGCAACCAATTTCAACCGAAACTCACATTTGCTAAACTTAGCGAATAACTGGCAATCTTTGAGAATTTGCAAGAAAACCCTCAAATGACTCACATGTTCTTCCTCATTCCTAGAGTAAATGAGGATATCATCAATAAAGACAATAACGAACAGGTCCAAATACTGCTTGAACACCTTGTTCATTAAATCCATGAATGCTACAAGAGCATTAGTTAGTCCAAATGATATAACTACAAATTCATAATGACCATACTATGTTCTGAAGGCAGTTTTTGGGATGTCACTATCTCTGACTCAGAGCTGATGATAACCAGATGTGAGGTCTATTTTCGAAAAATGACTAGCACTCTGAAGTTGGTCGAACAAGTCATCAGGGTACTAATTCTTGATTGTGACTTTGTTCAACTGCCGATAGTCAATGCACATCCTGAGAGAACCATCTTTCTTTTTCACGAACAACACTGGTGAACCCCATAGGGAATTAATAGGTCTGATGAAGCCCTTATCTAGAAGGTCTTTCAATTCTTTAAGCTCAGCTGGAGCCATTCTGTAAGGAGGAATAGTAATAGGTTGGGTATCTGGAAAGAGATCAATCCCGAAGTCGATTTCCCTTTCGGGAGAAATTTCAAGAAGATCTTCTGGAAACACTTCTGGGAACTTATTTACTACTGAAACTAACTCAAGAGTTGGGGTTTCAAACCTTGAATTCTTAACCCAAACTAGATGATAGAGATACCCTTTAGAGATCATCTTTCTGGCCTTAAGGTAAGAAATAAATCGACCCATAGGCACTAAGCTACTAACCATCAATTCTAAGATTGGCTCATCTGGGAACAGGAAACGAATGATCCTTGTTCTATAATCGACTGAGGCATAATAGGAATGTAACCAATCCATGCCTATAATGATAACAAAGTCTACCATTTCTAACTCTGCAAGATCTTCTGAGGTGACTTTCTGAGAGACTGTGATAGGGCAATTTCTGTATATCTGTCTAGCTATAACTGGGTCACCAACTGGGTAGAAACTTAGAAGGGTTCTAAGAGAGTTTCTGGATTGACACCGAAGTTCATTGCTATATATGGAGTTACAAAGGAAAGAGTATCCCCTGGATCTAACAAAGCATAAACATCTAAGTGAAAGACTCGTAATGTACCAGTGACCACATCAGGAGAATCTTCCTGGTCCTGGCGATGTTGGAGAGCATACAACACGTTCTGGCACTGACCGCCACTTATACTAGATGAAACACCCTGTTGAGTTAGGTGACTTGCTAGTGTTGTTGGAGTTGTAGACTAAGCCCTACTATTGTTACCTCATTGCCCATATTTAGAAGAAGGACAATCCCTCAACTTGTGACTAGACTGACCACACCCAAAACATCATTTCTTGCCTGAAAGATACTCACCCGAATGATTCTTACCCCACTTTGTACAAGTTGGGTAGGTTCTGTTGCCTAAAACACTCCACTGAGACTTAGAGCCTAATGCCCTACCTTTCTGATCCTATCGAAACATGGGGGATAGAGCATTAGCTTATGAATGTGCTGGAGCTAAAGAACTTTACTGAAGCTGGAGTGATTTCCACCACCCGATTTCTGCTGAGAATATTCATAGTTCCCTGTTCTAGCCTTTTTGTTGTCCTTAGCCTGTTCCCTAAGCTTATCTCCCTCAACCTGCTGAGAATGCGTCATAAGCCTAGAGATATTCATATCCTCTAAGAACATAGAATTCATACACTCTATCTTCACCAAGTCAGATACTCCAAATAGGAACTTACTCATCTACGCCCTGGGATCGGCAACCATATGTGAAGCATACCTGGAGATTTGGGTGAACTTAACTCCGTACTCTTGGATTGTCATAGAACCTTGTCTCAAATGCATGAACTCCTGAGCCCTAGCCTCTCTCAACTCTCTTGGAAAGAAACTATCCAAAAATGCTCCGGTGAAACACTCTGAAGTCATAGGAGCTGCATTCTCACCCTTGTTTTCCTTCCACTGTGTGAACCATATGTAATCCACATCCTTAAGCTGGTAGGATGTCAACTCTACCCTATCATTTCCAGTCACTTGCATCACTCTAAAGATCTTTTTGACCCCATCAATAAAGTTTTGGGGTCTTCACCAACTTGCGACCCTAGAAACTCAGTCGGATTAATCCTAACAAAATCACGGACCTTGGCTGCCACTTATCCACCACTAGCATTTGCAAGAACTGGAACCTGCTGATTGTTCAGATTAGATACACTCTGAGCCAAAAGCTCAATAGCATTCCAATACTCTGCATTCAAAACCTCATGATCTGGGATTGGAGGAACTGTGTTAGCGTTGCGGTCATTAGCACTCCTTGCGTAAGCTCTACGAGGAGGCATGATCTGAAACATATAACGTCGAGTTAGAACGGAGATCATACCCACGTACGATAAAAATAAATAGAAAGTGAATTTTTTCCTAAAACACTTCGTAGCCTCCCCCTCATAGGTGTGGCGCACTTCACACTCATGAAAGGGCCTCTACTTAATGCGGCTTTTCAGACCTCCTAGGACTTTTAAACCTAATGCTATGATACCAAGTTTGTCACGCCCTGAGGCTACCCCTTTTATGTAAACACGGGACCTAGGAGCACGAGTGATCCCAAGCTAACCCTGAGCTAGCATTCCATAAGCATACTTAAATAAACTGAAATAAGAAGTATTGTGCGGAAGCTAAAAACATGATATAAACTTAAATGGGGAATACCTAATACTGTCTGAATATATACAAAACTATGAGTTTAATAACAACTGGAAGATCAACTCAATACTAAAACTGAATCTAACTATGTCTGAATAAAGCCTATAACTGACAAGAGATACTGGGACATGCCCCCAGCTAACTCTAGCAAAACTGAAACTAAAATGGAAGACTGAATATAAAACATTTCAATAGTCCTCAGAGAATGAGGACTCACCACTTATATTGCTAAATATGGATCGAGAACCAATCTACACGTGATCTGAATGCTGAGGACCTAAACCCACATCACGAAAAGATATAGCACAGAGTATGCGTCAGTACTTGAAAGGTTTTGAGCATGTAGGATAGGATAAAGCTGAACAACCATATAACTAAACATAGCATACTGAGAAATGATATAATCTGAACATGATAAAGATATTAAGATATATTGAAAATGAACTAAACTGAATGTAATAACCAAGTACATAACATGCTGAAACTGAATATTGAAATGTAAGTGGTAACCTGGTGATGCACTAGGATCTGACTGTGGGAGCTACTATTAACCGACATAAAACCACGTGAGCTAAACGTGGAGTCTGATGTATACACCCCATCGAGATGACCCAATATACCTTGCCATGGGTATAGAGGCATGACTGGTGTGATCAGTAAAACGGATGCCCACAGAGGGGACTTACAACCTACGGGGCCACATAGTTCTAGGACTATGAAGGTGACTGACCCTAGTACAACTCAATATTAACACTACTCCCAACTGTAAATGTGTACAATACAATATAACTGAAATATATTGAATAGCTCAATATTCTGACATGCTAACTGAAAATGCAACATTAAAGTACTAATAATGAAACATTTAAAAACTGAGGCATGTATATGTGTTTTTTGTCCTAGCTAGTGTAATTCATGAACTAAAAGAACTACACAACTAGGGTTCTGAGTTTCATACAAGAAACTACGCAAAAGTGTTACGAATACATGATAATCTGATTAGAAACACTATAGCAGCTAAATCATCACAAATTTCTGAAGTTCTACAAACCCTAGGGCAAAACAATGTGAAGGGAATCAAGAATCTGACTGAATTCTAGGGACCTAATGAGTGAAAGGAACCTGCTAGTGAAATCTCACATACCTGGTGATGAATTTCACAGAGAAATCTTTTGATTTCGGGGATTGAACTGAGGAAAACTTCTTGGTTATTCTTGAGAAAGCTATCGCCTCTTTCTTCCCTTTTTGCTCTAAGTTTTGATGAATTTAGGAGAATGATCAACTAGGGTGGTATCTGATTAAGTTACTAGGCCTAAACTTACCAAAACAACGTATTTTATGGGTTAAACGATGTATTTAACACGCCCAACGCATAGGGGAAAAGACCAAATGAGCCCTAACTTAAAAGCTATCGGGGGCCAATGACGGGACCGTCAATCGACTGACGACCTGTTCTGTTAGTTCATCGATCGGCTTCAGAGGATGGGATCTGAGGGGTCTAAACCACAGCCTGGACTAGGGACTGTGGTCTGACCTATTGTCCGTAGGTCCTGGGTAGGTCCAGACTTGGATGGATTTTTTTGGGATTCTGGGGAGGGGGTTGCAGGTGGCCAACCACGGACCAAAATATCCCTCATAATTTTGGGTAACTTTCCTTATTTGGACAGCCCAATTTCAAACGGACATATCTCCTTCATACGAGCTCAAAAATTAGCAAACTTGGTGGCATTGGAAAGAGGATTCCAGTACCTTTCATTTGATATCTTATGGGACACCTAACTCATCATATACTGAAAGTTATGGTCGTTTGAATTTGACCCCAAACTCATAACTCAAGCATAACTTGCAAAATTTCAGATTTTTCTATTTCCAATTTAGTTCTTTCTATTTTTACCTCTTTCAAATACCGAGGTGTTACAATATCTCCCTCTTGGGAATATTCGTCCTCGAATGAGATTACTCTAAGTAGACTAAGGGTGGCAACATCTAACACCCATCTCAAACACTCAATATGGAAAGTAACACAACATTTCAACTAAATTAAATGCCAAGAAAAGGGTCAGTACCTTAATTTGGAATTTGTCTGAACTCAAATAGATATGGGTATCTCTCCTTTATATCCTCCTCAGCCTCCCAAGTAGCCTCCTCAACAAACTGATTCCTCCGCAAGACCTTGACTGATTCGACCTCCTTGGTTCTCAACTTGCGAACCTAACAATCAAGAACGGGAATCTCCTCATAAGATAAGTTATCCTTAATACCATTGTCTTCGGTCGGTATAATAAGGGAAAGATCGCCCATACACTTCTTCAACATTGAAATGTGGAATACCGGATGGACCGCTACTAACTCTGATGGTAGCTCCAACTTATAAGTTATATTGCCAATCCTCTTGGATATCCTGTAAGGGCCAATATACCAGAGACTAAGCTTCCCCTTCTTTCCAAACTTCATAACACCCTTCATGGGTGAAACCTTCAAATAAACTCAATCATCTACCTCAAACTCTAAGTCTTTTCTCCTACAGTATAGAATTTCTTATGACTCTGTGTTGTTTTAAACCATTATTGAATAGTCTTCACTTTCTCCATAGCTTGACGAACTAAGTCTGGTCCTTTCAACCCAGCCTCACCAACATATAACCATCCCATAGGAGATTTTTATCTTCTCCCATAAAGAGCCTCACAAGGAGCCACCTAGATGCTAGAGTGATAATTATTTTTGTAAGAAAACTCAATAAGAGGTGAGTGATCATCCCAATTACCTTTGAAATTGATCACACACGCTCTCAACATATCCTCTAAAGTATGAATTGTGCGCTCTGCTTGACTATCAGTTTGAGGATGAAAAGTAGTACTCAGATTTACCTTGGAACCCAAACCTTTCTGGAAAGACTTCCAAAATTGGGCGGTGAATTGTGCACCTCTATTTGAATTAATGGAGACCGAAACTCCATGAAGTCTAACTATCTCTTGAATATATAACTTGGCATAATCCTCTGTTGAAAAAGTAGTCTTTACCGGTAAGAAATGGGTTGATTTAGTCATTCAATCTACAATCACCCAAATCAAATCATTCTGCCTACGAGACCGTGGTAAACCTGTAATGAAATCCATATTGATCATCTCCCACTTCCATTCCGGAATATCTATGTTCTGAGCCATACCATCAGGCCTCTAGTGCTCTACCTTGACTAGTTGGCAATTCGGGCACTTAGCAATGAACTCTGCAATACCCCTCTTCATACTACTCCAACATTAGACTTCTCTAAATTCATGATACATCTTTGTGGAACCAGGATGGATGGAATATCTGGAGCTATGAGCTTCCTTCATGATCCTCTCTTAGAGTTCATCCACATTTGGTATACACAATCTACCTTGATACCTCAATACGCCAATCCCCCTTGTTCAAAAGCCATCACTTTCTGCCAATGAACATTTACCTTCAATTAAAGAAAAATAGGATATTGGTCTTGTTTCCTTTTTACTTCAGACACTAGTGACGATTCAACCCCATTCATCAGTACGACTCTTCCTTCGTTGGAATCCATTAATCGGACTCCTAATCGTGTAAGGTTGTGCACATCTTTTTCTAAATCTTTCTTGTCCTCTTCAATGTGGGAAGTACTACCCATATAAAACCTACTCAAGGCATCAACAACAACATTAGCTTTACCTGGGTGATAGAGAATACTCATGTCATAATCTTTGAGTAATTCCAACCACCTCATATGTTTGAGATTAAGCTCTTTCTGACTGAACACATACTAAAGACTCTTGTGATCGGTAAACACATCAACATGAACACCATAAAGATAGTGACGCCATATTTTCAAAGCAAACACTACAACAGCCAACTCTAGATCATGGGTTGGGTAATTCCTCTCATGAATCTTAAGTTGTCTGGAGCCATAAGCTATAACCTTGCCATTTTGCATTAACATACAACCCAGTCAAACTCTGGACGCATCACAATACACAATGAAGCCTTGTGTACCTTCTGGTAAGGTCAACACTGGGGGGCAGTCAACCTAGTTTTCAATTCGTGAAGGTTTTTATCACAAGCTTCCGACTATTGAAACTTAACTGTTTTCTAAATAAAAATAGTCAACGGGGATGAAATAGTTGAGAACCCCTCGACAAACCTACTATAATAACCAGCCAATCCCAAGAAACTCTTAATATAAGTTGGAGATATGGGTCTAGGCCATTTCTGTACTACCTCAATCTTATGAGTATTAACTCGAATCTCATCGCCAGAAACAATATGGCCTGAGAATACCACAGACTCAAGCCAAAATTCACACTTAGAGAATTTAGCATACAACTCTCTATCCTTGAGAGTTTGAAGAACTACTCTGAGATGACTAGCATGATCCTCCTTATTCCTCGAATAAATTAGAATGTCATCAATAAATACGATAACAAACATATCTAGATAAGGCCTAAACACTATGTTCATAAGATCCATAAACATTGCAGGTGCATTAGTTAGCGAAAAGACATAACCAGAAACTCATAATGACCATAGAGGGTCTTGAAAGCTATCTTAGGGATATCACTTTCTCTTACTCTCAATTGATGATAGCCTGATCTAAGGTCTATCATAGAAAAGCAAGTGGCACCCTGAAGTTGATCGAAGATATCAGCAATTCTCGAAAGCGGATACATATTCTTGATAGTAATCTTATTCCACTGATGGTAATCTACACATTCTACGAAAACTATTTTTCTTCCTTAAAAATAAGACCGGAGCGCACCAAGGTAAGACACTTGGTCGAATGAAACCTTTCTCAAGAAGATCTTTAAACTACTATTTTATCTATTTCAACTTAGCTGGAGCCATTCTATATGGAAGAATAGAGATAGGATGAGTATCAGGAAGAATATCTATAACGAAGTTTATTTCTCTCTTAGGAGGGACTCCATGAAGATCATCTGGAAAGACCTCTAGAAACTCACTACCAACTGGAACCAATTCAATTGGTGGTGTCACAACTAGAGTTATAAACTCGGATTAAGTGATAGAAGCACCCTTGGAAACTAACTTTCTGGCCTTAAGGTACGAAATAAAATGACCCTTAGGCACTACTGAACTACACCTCCACTCTATAACTGGCTCATTAGGAAACTGGAACTTAACTAATCGAGTTTTACAATCAACTAAGGCATAACAGGCATGAAGGCAGTTCATACCTATAATAACATTGAAATCTACCATGTCTAACTCGACTAAGTCAGCAATGGTGTCCTTGTGATTAATAGAGATTGTACAACCACGATAAACTCTCTCAACTAGAATAGACTCACCAGCAGGTGTACAAATATTGAAGGGCTCAAAAAGTTGCTTAGGAAGAATATCAAAATTCATGACAATATAAGGAGTCACAAAATATAGACTCTCTCATGGATCTAGCAAAGCATAAACATCAAAAGTAAAGCCTTTGATCATACCAGTGACAACATCTGGCGAACTCTCTTGCTCTTGGTGACTAGTGATAGCATATAGACGGTTTGCTCCTCCGTATGTTCCTGAAGTAGCCCCTCTAGGTGCAGCTCTGTCTGGTGGATCTACTAAAGAAGATTAGGATATATTGCCCCCATTACCATTACCTTGCATGTTCTTTAGAAACTCTCTCATGAAGTGACCATTTTGACCACACTTGAAACATCTAGTGGAGCCATCACGACACACTCCTGAGTGGGTCCTACCATACTTAGCACATGCATGAGTCCCATTACCTCCTTGTGTCGTACTACCATGAGACCGTGCAGGTCTAGCTCTGAAGTTCTGTGAATTCTGATTCTTAAACTCACATTTATTCCTTGGTGAAGGTACACTAGTAGATGACGGAGCAGGTCCATTTTGCTTATGTTGGAAGATGACCGGTTTGTATTACTCTTCTACTACCTAGACTCATTTCCTAATGTCTTGGCTTTCTTATTTCGGAACTCTTCTCTATCCCTCATATTATCTTCCTCATCCTGTTGCACATGGATCATAATTCTTGATATGTCCATATCTCCTATCAGCATAACTATCTTGCCCTCCTTACTTGACAGACAAGACAACCCAGCAACGAGCAGACTCATCATGCTCCACATGTCAACAACTATCTCCGAGGCATAATGGGAAGGTTGGGTGAAATTGAGGTTGTACTCATGCACACTCATTGATTTTTGCTTAAAAGTGAGGAATTCTCTTACCTTGGCTTCTCTCAGTTCATGGGGAAAGAAACATCCCAAGAAGGCCTCCTCAAACACAACCCAGTTCACAATTGGTGCACCCTCATCTCTATTCTTCTTGTATTGACCAGATTCTAAGCGACACCTTTCAATTGGTATGCAACTAGTTCCACTCGTTCAGCATCAGCAACATGCATAATCTCAAAAACCTTCTATGGCTCTTCCATAAAGTTTTTCGGATCCTCAATGACACTTGAACCGGTGAAGTCTGGAGAATTCATCCTTCAGAAATGTCGAATCCTGGACATATTATCCACATCATGTCGAACCTCTCTCTGTTGCCCAGCTTGGTTGGTCACAACTTGACTCAACATCCAGATAGCTTCCCGGAATTAACCATTTGTGACCTCTCCTTGGGGTTTCACTTTTGGTGCATTGGGTATCCCTTGATCCGAAACATTCTTCCTAGCAGGACAACCTCAGACAGCTCTTCGTGGAGGCATGATCTGAAAGATATGCGCAAGCACGAATTAGAAATAAACTCTTATAAAGATGAACTCTATCGCACGAAAGGAGTATGAAAGAAGTGAGATAATTCATAAATGGCACAGCCTCCTAATTATAGATGTGGTGCGCTTCACACTGATAACTAGGACTCTACAGACACGGCTTCATAGACACCCTTGGACTCTTGAACTTTGTGCTTTGATGCCAAGTTTGTCACGCCCCGAGCCTACACACTGGACGTGACCGGTACTCAAGAACCATTGTTGGCCCCAAGCAAACCATTGTCCTAGATTAACTCTTAGTGAAAGACTTACTCATATCAAAAGCACTTTAAAAAGTAAACTATAACCCAAATGTATCAAAAGATAAAATGAGAATGTTTTAGAAATAAACATTCAACTAGACAAAGTGGCAACTCAAGTCTCAACATGAACAACTGAAAATGAAAAGACTCATGAACTAGTGTATATATATCTTGAAGCCTATAATACTATAAGGATGTTGGAACAAGACCCCCGATCATCCTAACAACTGAAATAACTAAAAATAAAGAAGGGATCCTCCGAATGCAAAGAGACTCACCAAATAACTCTGGAGCTCAACTGGATCAACAAAGAGCTGGATGTTGATCCTGGTTACATGTATGTATATCATAAAAGATGAAGGCCAAATAGCGTTAGTACATGGAATGTACAAGCATGTGAGAGGAAATCTAAAACATGACATAAGCTTGAATAGGAACTGAAGAAACACTTACCTCGTCTCAACTCAACTCAACTCATTTCAATATAAAATAGTAGAAATAATGAAGTATAAATAAAAGCTTTAAAATAGTAGATAACAACTCAATGTATTAGAAATACAATATAAACTCTGTTTGGGAGATTCTCTAACCGATAACCATCACTATGAGCTATGTGATAATACATCGTCTAGCCCATGCTGCCAGAACTGTCCTATACTTTGTCGGGGTATAGAACTCCTTAACTAAGTGGATCCACTAGTCTATGCTAAAAAGCAATAAAGGAATCATCTAAAAAGTATGACCCTTTTCTATCCACATTGGCTACATGGTTTATGGGGGTTGTGAGTTGTTAGAACTTTCCCACATATCGGTGCTTCATACTACTCCCAAAATATACTTAGCTCATTGTGTTTTAAAGAAAACATTTCCTCTTCTTCAATTTTGAGATTATTATTCTAAAGGTTCCTCTAAAAGGAGATAATATTGTAAACTGTTCATGAACTCTTTGGAAATCGGTGTTTCCTCTTTTCTTAAATGCAAAAACATTTATCTTGGGAATACTTAGTTCACATATATCATTTTAAAGAAAATGAACTCAACTCTTACTCTTCCTCAACTCAATGCTCAAGTCTTAAAACAAGTTTAAAAACATTTTGTAAAAAGACTTCTTAAAATGACTCGAAGAACTCTCAAGATTTGACTCTTAGCTCTACCTTGAATTTAAATTATGAATTCAAGGTTATGATTCATGTTGTGAATGATTTTTAGATGTTTAGAAGAAGTTTAGAGTAGTTAGAATCAATAGGAAGTAAAGGTATACTTTAAAAGAACTTAGACGGGTAAAACGATGGAAAAAGGGCGGGGCCAGGTGATGCTCTGATCCTAATTCTTCTTAATCAATTTTTTTCTCAATTACTCCTTAGATTCAATTACCCGATATATATTCAATTATCCAATACAAATACGCAAGAATCTACTCAAATAAACTCTTAAACTTAATACGATTATCTCAAGAACTCATCAAACCCATCCTAATTCAAGAACGAAAGTAAAACTTCAAGAACTCTAATCCTTCAACTTTTAAGAACAAAATTACGCTGAAAATTAAATGATTGGTGTGTGGGTGAACGAACCCAACACTATGAGAACTCACATACCTCGATTTGGTGAAACAACTCCTCGATTCACAAAAATCTTGCTCGTTCTTCCTTTTTCTTCTTATTTCCTCTTCTTGAATTCTTCTCTAAAACCCTAAGCGTAAATTGTTTTAGGAAAAATGAATCAAATCAGTTTAGACCCCTAATTATTTACTAAAAAATGAATTAATCTAATTGGGTTAGGAAAAGACCAAAATACCCCTCATAATTTCGGGTAACTTTCCTTATTTGGACTGCCCGACTTCAAATGGACATATATCTCTCATACGAGCTCAAAAATCAGCAAACTCGGTGGCGTTGGAAAGAGGATTTGAAGACCTATCATTTGATATCTTATAGGTCACCTAACTTATCTTGTACTGAAAGTTATGGTTGTTTGAATTTGACCCCAAACTCACAACTTAAGCATAACTTGCAAAATTTTAGATTTTGCTATTTTTAATTTAGTTCTTTCTATTTTTAGCTCTTTCAAATACCAAGGTGTTAAAATTGCCAACAAGTCAAGGTTGAAAACCAAAAGCCATGTGGTGTGGCTAAGAACATTGCTCTTTCGGAATGGAAGTGGGAGAATATGGACTTAATTACTTGTCACGACCTAAAGTAGACCTTAGGTGTAACATGGCGTATAGGACCGAGAGGTCCTCCACAAGCCATTTGCATACATCATACAAGATAATAGAAGTAAAGAGTTTAAAAGTAGTGGTTCATATAAAATAGTGTGACAAGAGCGGAAGTTTAAACGTAAGTCTCAAAGTCATCTATTACATCATAAGGAAAGTGATTGAGAAATAACTCATACATCACATACAAAGTCTGAAAACGAAAGTGACATGAAAGCAATAAAAAAATCTTGACCCAAGGATCATGAGGACTCACCAATCTTCAAAGCTCAAACGAATCAACTAGACACAAGTATGGGGAATAGGTACGCCAGACCCTACATTAGTGAAACAATGTAGGGAAAAGTATGCATTAGTACATGGAATGTACCAGGTATGATAGGAATGCATAAGTTATGAAATCATGCAAAAAGGATTGTATATGACATGGAATGACCATGCTAAATCATAAAATATCGTGTTAGAAAACATAAATCATAATCATGGTCAATGCAAACTAAACATCTTATAAAACACTTGTGAGATTTAGAAAGTAACCTTAGTTCATTATTATGGGAAGTTTGCTTTTAACTGACTTAGAGCATGTGAGCTATAACATGGAATTCGGTGTTTATCCCACACCAAAAAGATATGTCCTTAGTTGCCAAGGTAAGAACCATATACTTCAGCAAAAGTGGATCCACGGGCTTGATGAGTCCAAGATTTCGACTCATTTAGGGCTTTGTTTTGATAGTTTTAGTGTCCTCAAATGCCCAATTTATGCTATAAGTTGATGTTAAAGCATTGATTTTTAGGTATGTAAGCTAAAGAGCAAGGCAAGGACATTACCAGGCAAAAAAGAGCATAAATTGAATAAGTTAAGAAAAGCGATCTTGGTGATCGCCAAGACCACTCGGCGAACCACAGAGTGTCTCTTTAGCTCGCCCAAAGTTCCAACGTGCCAACCATAGGGAAGAACCAACTTGGCGACAAGAATGGCCAGTCGATGAATCTCTGAATGACTTCACGAGGGCAACTTTGAGCGCCAAAGTTACAGGACTTTCAATAAAGGTGCAAGCAAATTGGTGATCCAAAGAAGCAAAGGGTGTGTTGCCGAATCGATGGCGACCCTGACATTGTCCGCCTAAAGTTACAGTTCATATAAGATGAATATTCAAAATAAGAAGGCGATGGACAGATGAGATCGGTGAGTCACCGATCAGTCGACGAAGCCCGACTTCCACTGCCGATTTTGCCCCAAAAAGCCAACTTTTGAATGAGTGTAAATTGATTTTTTGAAGAGGGAGAAGGCATTGAGAAATATTAGGAAAATCTTACCAAAAACAACAAAACACTATTCTTGTTGAACTTTGAGGTTTTCAAGTAGATTTCAAGTAAATTTCGAATTGGGTATTGTAATTAAATCTCTTTTGAACCATTTCAAGAGTTTAGAGATCTATACCCAGCCATTGAAAATGTAATGGGTATTGAATCCTTACTTTTTATGATGACTAGCTAAAACCTCCATACTTGGGGGTGTGACTATCGTCTTATTTAGCTGATGGGTGTTAGGGATTATTGACCTTAATGTTATTTTGAAGTGGGTTTGATTTATAGTTGTTGTTAATTTGATATATTAGAGTGTGCATTTCAATGTTGTTAGTGTTTTATGATTGCTTGAGAGAGAGGTGTAAAACCAAGGCTATAAATTAGCATTTGTAGTCATTGGGTTGTTGTGGGTTTAGCTCGAGAGAGTGGATTCTAAGCTCAATGCTACCCATCTAGCTCGGGAGAGTAGGTGAAGTGAGGTTTTGGGTTGTTTATCTTGAGAAGCTTGTGAGGTTCGAAAAAACTCACCTGAATCGTAATGGTTGTTCAAGAGAAAGCCATTACATCTAAGGTCTAGCCTACCCGCTAAGATTTAGAAATCGTTAGTAATTACCAGGCACCCATTTAGCGAAATTGATAGTTGGTCGGTCATACCCTCGAGTATCTCTTAATTACTTGTTTCTTCTTTGAGGTGTGAAATTATTTTAGTTACTAAGTGACAAACCATTCCCCCATTTGACATTGATGTCACCCCCTTAATTTATTTAAGTATTTTCGACAACTTTCATTCCTACAACTGATCTAATTGCATTTATAACTTCATAATTGAATTCAAACTTGTGCCGCTCCATATGGGTTCAACCCCAACTCACTTGTTGGGTTTTATACTAAATTTCGATCGTCTACACCTAGTACCGGATGAGGTGTAGTTGAGTGTTAATAAAAAATGTCTATCTAAGACAAATCTATGGTGGCACATAGATAGTTATGAGACATTGGTAATCGCCACTTGTCCCTCAGTGCTAAGCATAAATGATGAGTTCGATATTTGGACTCATTTAGGGCTTGGTTTTGATTGTTTTAGTATCCTCAAATGCCTAATTATGCTATAAACTGATGTTAAAACCTTGATTTTCAGGTATGTGAGCTAGGGGTGTGCACTATTCGGGTTAAACCGAAGAACCAAACCAAATCAAACTAAATTTTTCTTTGGATTGGTTTTTTGGTTTTTCGGATTGGTTTTGGATTAATAAATTACTTTTTTTGGTTTTTCGATTTGGTTTCGGATTTAAAAAGTAAAAACCAAAAAAACAAATTCTCTCTCTCTCTCTCTCTCTCTCTCTCTATATATATATATATATATATATATATATATATATATATATTTAAGTTTAGAATTAAGTTGGAGTGAACCACTTTTGTCCCTTTTTGGTTATTGTCTTTCACAATGATTACATTTATATTTTATGCTTGAACATCTATAATAGGTATACTTATAAGTATTGTGCTTTAAGTTTTTCTTATGATTTATATTAGAAAGTATATTTAAGGGATTCAATATTATTACTTTGGTTATGTTATTAATTATTGACATAATCGAATAACCAAATCGAAAAAAGTCGAACCGAATAGAAGAAAACCAAATCAAACCAAATTTATTTTGGATCGGATTGGGCTACACTTTTACAAAACCAAAACAAAAAATCCAAATCGAATAGTGCAAAACCAAATCGAAAAACCAAATGCACACCCCTAATGTGAGCTAAGGAGCAAGGTAAGGACACTAACATGCAAAAATGAGAATAACAAGATAAAGGTGATCCTGGTGATCGTCAAGACCACTCGGTGACTCGCCAAGTGGCGCTTCTGCCCGCCTAAAGTTCCAGTGTGCCAGCCTCCCTGAGGGAAGAAACCAAGTCGGCGATATGAATGAGTAGTCAGCGAATCGTTGATCGGTTCTGCGATGACAAGATATATCGCCCAAAGTTACAAGACTTGGAGATGCTGAGAACCAATGCATAATGGCGATGGAAGAGAGCAAAGGGCGGATCGTCGAACCACTCGACGAGGCCGACTTATCTCGCCTAATGGCCTTTCAGGCCAAATTTTTGGGCACCTATAAATTGAATTTTGAACTGAAAATTGAGAATCTAGCTTTTATTGAGGAGAGTTTTCTTTTGAGTTATAGAGTTCCATTGTAAACTTTAAAGCTTTTTGAGACTCAATTTCGAGATTTTGCAAGTGAGTTGCTTAAATTCTTCAATTTGGACCATTGTAAAGACTTGGGAGCAAATACCCAGATCATGACGAATGTATTTGGTAATAGTTTCTCTATTTTTATGATGTGTGGCTAAAACTCCAATTCTTTGGGTGTGATAGTGTGATTATTGGTTAAATTAGCTTATGGGTATGAGTAATTACTAATTTAGATGCTTAATTGAAGTGGTTTTAATCATTAGGTGAGTTTTAATTTATGAATTGTAGTTGCAAATGCAGTTTTAATTTTCTGTTCTTAGCTTGCTCGAGAGAGAGGTTTTGGAACGAGGCTTTTGATTAATGGTTTGTAGGTATTGGGTTGATATGGGTTCAGCTCGAGAGAGTGAATCTTAAATCTAATCCTACCCGTCTAGCTCGAAAGAGTAGATGAATTAAGATGTGGGATGTTCTTAATTGCTATGCTTGTTGATGATCGAAAGAAATCACTTGAATTGGGATAATTGTTCGGAAAGCTATTTCACTCATATTCTAGCCTACCCACTGACATTTAGCTATTTATTAATAGTTTCAATTACCCATATAGCAAAAATTGCCTATAATCGATCACATCTCGAGAAATCCCCTCTATATTGTTATTTTATATTGTTTGATTGCGCGTTGTAGTTGATAATTGCAAACCAAAACCCCACATCTGATATTCATTGTCACCCCTTAGACTTGTTTACATAACTTTCTCGATAATTTCTACTCCTATAGCTATTTAGATTACATTTGTACTTCATACTTGAATTTGAACACGTACCGCTCCATGTGGGTTCGACCCCAACTCTTCGTTGGGTTTTATACTACTTAATGATTGTTTGCACCTAGAATTGGATGAGGTGTGCTTGAAATGTTCATCAATAAATTCCACAGAATAGTCATTAATATTAACTTGTCTTATTATCCATGGAAAGACACAATTAAGTAGTCGATCCAAGCTAGATCATTAAGAATAACTCCTTAATTTTGATTCAACTTAAGTGAGAAAACCTTTCAACCTTATGAATCATTTTGTGTGAAAAACCTTTCACAATTATGTTTTGAGTGGTATGTGAGAAATCCTTTCACAACAACATGTATGCTTTACTATCAAAGCAACCTTAAAGCATTTATCAATTTCATAAAGAAACATGCATATCTTCATAAATTCATCTTTCATAGTTCATAAGTTTAATCGTGTGATCAAAATCTAGAAAGCAATGGATCATGCATGGGTTCATGTGAATTCAACTTAAGAACATGTAATTACTTCAATTCATGCATAAAAAGATAGAAAACAATCAATTAGATCATAGTTGAAAAGAACTCAAGCGATTGAATAAAACCCTAATTTCAATTGGAGATTCTAACTTGTAAAATTGGAGAATTTAGGAACCCTATGGAGGAAAGGACTCCATAGGTGAATATTATCATACATTGATGTCAAAAGCCCACAAAGATTGGAGGATTGAAGACTCGTGGTTGAACCTTCCTCCTCCTCCTGAGAGAATTTGGGAGGATGACTTTGGTTGGTTTTAGAAAATTTTGGAGAATGAATTGAAAGTGGTTAGTTTGGGGATTAAAATCATTATAAAGGGTTCAGGTAAAAGGTAAAATGACATAGTTTAGGCATTATTCGATTAGGAAAAAGACCAAAAAACTCTTCAAAATAACTATCGACCACCATCTACGATTTGGACCTACGGTCTTTATATCCTACTACGGGCCATACTGGTCAACCGTAGAAAGTGATCAGAGACTCTTAATTCGGTCAACACTCGACGGAACCCATGTACTGCTCATAGGTCTTCCTACGAGCCGTACATACTAACTGTAGAACAAACTTTTAACTTTATAATTTTTCTAAGTCTGAGGCTGACCTACCAGACCTATCTACAGCTTATATATGGAATGACGGATCGTCCTGGTGAACCACAAAAAGGGTATTGGACTTGTTTTAAAAAAATATTTTCCCCCATTTCCTACGGTTGCCATCTACAACCCGTAAAAGCTTTTATGGTATGTAGATGGGACCCTAAGACACAGCCACCAACCCAAAATAATATTTTTCCTTCTTTTTCAAATCCGAGTTGTTACAATATCTCTCCCTTGGAAACATTCGTCCTTGAATGGAACTCAAGATATCATAAGGAGGATAGGAAGAAGATCTAACAGTCCAACAAGAATACAACTGCATCAATAACACACAACCAAGGAAGAATCATCAACTCTATGCTCAAACATATTCAAAACATCATTTCATAGGGTATATATGCAAATCACTCTCAAATGCATATAATCTTGATGAAATCAATCAAGTTACCTCATTATTTTAATTAAAAAATTAAAATTTCATGAGCATGCATGCATGAAGAAACATGAGAATGACTAAGATATAAGGATGGACCATGAGGAACTAAATACCTCAAGCTAGAGTGGGGTCGGAGGGAAAGAGATGGGGATAACGAGACTCCATATTGGCCTCGGCCACTCAAGTAGCACCCTCAACTCCTTGATTCCTCCATAATACTTTTAAGGATGAAACTTCCTTATTTCTAAGCTTCTTAACTTGCCGGGTCCAAAATCTCAACCGAAACCTCTTCATAAGAAAGATTTTCTTTAACTCCCAAACCCTCCAAGGGAACTATGGATGTTGGATATCCAACACATTTCTTCAACAAGGAGACGTGGAAAATTGGATATATCGACACCAAGTCATTAGGCAAATCGAGTTTATAAGCAACTGTACCAATACCCCTCAAAATCTGATGGGCCCAAGTAACGGGGACTAAGCTTCCCTTTCTTTTCAAACCTCATCACACCCTTCATGGGTGAGATTTTCAAATAAACACAATCATGTACATCAAACTCAAGGTCTCTCCTTCTAACATCGACATAGGACTTTTGTCGACTTTGAGTTGTTTTCAACCTTTCTCTATAACCAATTTTACTTTGAGTTGTTTTCAACCCTTCTCCATAGCCAATTTTTCTTTATAGCCTTATGAATTCAACCATTCCAGCAGCGTTATGAGTCGTGGACTGAGAGACTCAAGAGTAGGAATGTCGCATTGCAATTGAAATCAATTTTCTTTGTTTATTCTTTCTTTTATTGGTGCCTTGGAATTAATTGTTGGGTTTTAAAATGTGTGAATAAAAATGAAGAGTTGTGACTTTAGTGAAAAATTGTGACTTTTGTGAAAAATTGTGACTTATGAAAAGTTATGACTTTTATGAAGAATTTTGACTTTTCCATAAGGTTATGACTTTTAAAAAGGGTTAAATAAAAATGCTAATCTATGAGCGGGCCACATAGGTGGGTCTAAGATTCTCTTTTATATATATAAAAGATAAATAATGACTTGGAAGTTTATTTTTTAGAGATTAATTGGGAAACATGTAAGAAATTGTATTATTTTTTATTGAACCATTTTCATTTACTATCTTGAATATTTTAGTACATTTAAAGAAATTATCTTAATAAATAATGTTCTATCAGTCTTATAACATGTAAAAAAAATTAATCAAGTTTGAACCCACATAAAATCACATATATCTGCAATCTGCAACCCGCAACCCCCCCACCCCGCATTAATTTTGTTAAAAACCACTTCAACCCGCCCTACATCTCTCCCGCCCCGCACAACCCTAAACCCGTCCGGCACATAGCTTTAAATCCGCCCCGCTTCGCCCTATTGCCATCCTTATTACTAATGCAGACATTACTAATACACTATATTTAACATTACTTTTACACTCTACCAAACAAAATCATCACATAAAATCAGTCGTTACATAAAATGAGTCTTTTCGTCGGTTAGCTAACCATACATTTTAAACGATACGATACAATAGAATGTAAGTAACAATCAAAACAAACTTTGTATTTAAACTAACAATACAATACAATATAATAAGTAACAATCATCCAAACAAGGTGTAATACAACCAATATTAATATACTTCCTCCGTTCACTTTTACTTGTCACAGTTTAACTTGACACACCCATTGAAAAAATAATTATTGATATATGTATTTTACCAAACTATCCCTTATTAAATGTTGTCTTGGAAAATGATTTGGAAAATAAATATTTGATGCTAGGGGTAAAACATGAAAAAAATTTATTGTCTTTTCTTGATATGTCAAAAGTGACAAGTAAAAATGAAAATTTATTTTAGAAAGGGTAAAGGGTCTGATAACAGTAAGAGTATATATGAATTACTTTCATAATGAGGGGTATATCAACTTCAAATGACAAAGTTAAGGGGTATATCAGACCCTTTTCACTTTTAGAAAAAAGTGACAAATAAAAGTAAATCGAGAGAATACCATATTTGAAATTATTCTTATACTCCCTACCAAACCATCCCGAATAAATAATAAAACTTGGAAGCAAAGGTTTGTGCAATTGACCTACCACACTCATCATAACTCTAATATAATAATGCAAATTACCATATGTTATATGATTAAACAAATCAAAATAATTAACCCCCCTCCGCCCTAACTTTGCACTCTCACTTACAAGAAAATAAAACAAAAACACTAGTACCATTCTATTCCCTCTTCATACCTATCCATCACTTCCCCACCCCACACACCAACACAAACACGTAGACTATGTAATACGCTATGTCCCCTTTTCCATTTCGTCTCTTTCCTTGAAAACCCTAGAAATCTCAGGTTTTTAAAGAAAAGGGGACTTTGATTCGGTGCAATTTTATCCTTTTCTCCTTCTTTGTCGGTGTATTTATGGGGTTATATTTCATGGGATTCCCAATTTTCTAAAAAAAATTGGTTGTGAGAAGTTGGTGCTATGGAGAGATCCAATAGCAGAGATTTCAAAGACTTGACTAGCTCCTCTAGCTCCATCTCAGGTAGCGTAGCTCACTGTTTTTTTTGTTCGTTCTTGAATCTTCAGATCGTTTTGTTCTTTTTTTTTGGGGTGTGGTGTGGTGTGGGTAAAATTTGCTCTGATGTGATGCAATTTAATTACCAGTGTTGGGATGGAGTGGGTTCAAATGAAGCTAGTTAGGGAGGTTTATATAGCTGACCTGAACTAATTTGAGATTGAGATGTAAGGATTTCACTTTCTGTTCTATTGGTGTAAATTTTTGTTTGATTCGTTGTTTTACTGTAGTTATCAGTATTGGGATCAAATGGATGACAGGCCGTTATGTGGCTGACCCTAGTAGTTTAGGATTGAGGTGTAATTATTTGTATTTTTTTTTTGAGGGGGGGGGTGTGGGGGTTGGGGATGGAGGTCAGGAGTTCAAATGTGCTTTCATTCAGTGGAATGAGATTTAGGAAATTCATGTAATTGTATCCTTTTGGCTGTGAGTTGTAGCCAGTATTGTCAAAGGTAAGCCCTGGAGCGAAGCTCATAACGTGTTGAGCATTTTGCCAGGCTTAATGTGCGCTTTAGTGTTGTTATCAAGGTTCTAAGGCGTTCTGTCCCTTTCCAATGAGCCTTTTCAGTCGGAAAAGGTGACACTAAACAAGTGATGTTTCACTTTAATGTAATTTTTTTTTCAATTTCTTTGTTTGTAAATTTGTCATCCATGCTTATAATATTAGTCTTGGACTATACATATTTATTTGTATTTTTTTTCTCCCTTGGCGCCATTTTTCATTAAAGCGCATGCTTTATTTGCGCTTAAAGTCCCAATGGACCTTAGAGCTATTTTGCTTTCGATAACACTGGTTGTAGCAGTACTTGATGTTGCTCTTCTCAATACCTTACTTTACATTCTATTTTTTGTTGATTTTCCTTGTTCTACATGTCGTCATTAGTATGGGAAAAGAAGATCAAGATTTGTATGTTTTAACTGTGTAAAGTATGTGGTAGAGTTGACTGTTCATTTGGGCTTTGATGCAGATGGTGCCCTCTTTGATGCATCACAATATGCATTTTTTGGGCGAGATATAGCGGAGGAAGTTGAATTGGGTGGTTTAGAGGACGGAAAAGACAATAGTGATCTGGCTGTTGGAGGTGGATTAGGTGACGACGAGATACAGGAGTATCATTTATTTGAGAAAGACGAGGTACAATCTGCTTACCCTTCCTTTGGACCTTAAATGAAATAGTGCTGAGGCTTGGGATTTCAAACACGGATGTAATCAACATGATCTCCTGTTGCGACTGAACATATGACGACCTGTTTAACTCACAATATCCATCATATCATCTATGAAATTGGGGAAATCCATCATAACACATGGAGATTATTTTCATGCCGTAGGCCATGAAATTGGGGAAATTGGTTGAAAGTTATTGTGCATTTGAGACGTGTATACAAATGATCTAGGTTTTCATGTTAACTTTCTCAAAAAAATAAATAAATGATCTAGGTTTTGCTAAGCGTTTTACTATTGATCCTTGTTTTTAGTTCACGTGTTTCTGGTCAGCACTATAGTTTCAATTTTATACGAAATGAGCTAGAGTAGTTGTTTTGGCAACAGAGTCTTCAAATAGAAAGGATGTTTTATAGTTCTGCTGCACCCTGATCCGTTCTTTTCTTGCTTTCTCACCTTAGTACCCTAAAACACTCCCCCTTTTCTAATCTTAAAAGTTATCTCCCCCCCTTACCCTACAATGATGAGCCTGCCTCGTCTCTGCAGCTCACCATAAGTCTAAGTGGCCACTGGGGTTTTGACGATGGTGTTATCCAGGCAATGATCTAATTTTACTAACGTTGTGATCCCTTATTATGAGTAATCTTCAAAATGCTATAGCTTCCATGAGAGTGTGTGGCCTACTCATGAAGAAGATGCGAGGCTTCTTCACTGATTTATGCCTTTGTTAAGTACCGTCCTCGATTAAAATGTTAAAATTTGTGGAGACTTGAGAATTTGTGAATCTCAGCACCATCAAATAGACCTTAGACATTAGCTTTGCTTCCCCCCCTTTCTCTCTTCAAAAATATGTGCTCCACTTTCTGTTATTCCGAATAAATGGTTTGTCAGGGCTGGTAACCTTTAAAGTTGCTTGCATTTATTCTACGAGTGATCTTTAAGCATCTTTTTTATGATTTGTGTTGTGGACTTTTCCTTGGTGTTGTAAGTAAGCTATATTTGCTGATTACCTCGATAAGTTGCAGGCTTTGGCAGTATTTGCTATTTAGTGCCTCTAATTCAGTGCTTTATTTCCAGGGATCTGCCGTGGGCTCATTATCAGACATAGATGATCTAGCAACGACATTTTCAAAGGTCAGCTGATGCAACATCTTTTTTAAGTGGCAATATTGATTTGATTACCTGATGTTGTGAGCCATTTGTCTTAGACTTATTTTACCTTTTCTAATCGCGTGCCTTCCAAATAGCATGAGTCTTTTTCTTTTTCCCGTCTTTTTCTGTGAGACACAGTATGTCTTGAACTTATTTTGTACTATTGTTGTGTAAAAACATCTAAAGCACTAAACCGTGCTTGACTTTTTACATCCTCTACAGAGCTGTGAATATATACTTGTACTAGATCAATCTGAATGCTTTTCTTTCCTTTTCTCCAGTTGAACAGAAATGTCACTGGACCAAGGCATCCTGGTGTTATTGGTGACCGTGGATCAGGCTCTTTTTCAAGGGAAAGTAAGTGCACATATTGATTCATCTTTAGTCCTTCCGTGATGTTGTTATCTGAATATTTGATAAATCTCCTGGACTAGTTCATGTATTGTCTGAAATATACCTTTACTTGTTAACTTGCCTGAGACTACTTTAAGATTGAAATGATGCCCCTTCATCGTTTTATCCGCCCATGCACATTTGTGCTACTAGTCCCAGATTTGTGAATATCTTGTGATATCTATGTAGGCACCTCAAAATTCAGACAGTTGTGGCAATAATCCTAGATCTTTTGATCTTTCAGACATCATATAAAGGAACTTGATCTCAGACCTTGGTAGGAATAAGTTATAATCTTGTAGATAATGTGTTTCATCTCCGTGCTTGATTATTAAGATCAGCAATGGTTCTCCCTTTGGGAGACTGAATATCTATATGTGCATGGTAGATGTCTTAATCAGTTTTGGCCTTGTTTTTTTTTGGTTTCTTAAAATCAGCAATCCTTTATCCTTGCTATTACCATTAAAAATGATTTGACCCCGTGGTAGAAATACTGCAATATAACTTCACCTTTCTGGATGATTTATGAGGGAAATCTATCCCGGCATGTGGCCTTGGGCTGCTAGAGTGGGGAGCTTGAGAATCTTCATGGAATGATTTTTTTTTTTTGGATAATGAACTTTCATGAAATGATTTATTATCTTCATTTATCCCTAGTAGTGTCTTTATAAGCTTAGGAGAACCCCCCACCCCTCTAAAAAAAAATCATAAAAAATTAACCACCCAAAACAAAGAGAAATAAAACAAAAAGGTGGTTTTCTTAGATGGTGACATGTAGAGTATTTTAAGTACATAGGTTTTAGCCATATCTGTTTTGTTTGTTGAAATGAGATCAACTTATCAAAAAAATTTCCCCGTTGAATTTTTCTGTTTTTAGCATGTGTTTTCCTTTCCGCATCTCCTGCCACTTGCTGGATCTGCCCCTATATTGGTTTGACGAGCATGTTTTCTTGTGGCACACTTTTGTACCCCCATTCCATCTCGTGCCTCCTTTTAGGCACACTTAGTTTGTTGATTACTTACTTATGTGATATTTTGTATCTATGAGGTGAACACATTCTTTCAATAAAATGTCATCTGGATTGCCAGTTGCCAGTTCTCAATCTTAAGTTGCAGTGTTATTACTATGTTACACAAGATGTGCTTTTAGAGATGTCGTTAGGGGAACAGACATTTTCACGTCCAAAAAGGGTCCATGTTGCATGAATTATTAGTTTTTGGAGAGTAGAAGTTTAATGTCTAATTTTCATTGGAGTCCTCTCTGAATTAGTTCAATTGACAAACTTGAATGTGAGTTTCTTTTATTTGCTTTTATGTTAAGTTTAGTATTATATATTGGACTCAAATATTCTCCCTCTGTTCCATTTCACATGACATTTCTTCCTTTTGGCTAGTACTGAAAATTTACATGTTTCTGTATTTGAAAGTTCTTTGATCTTAAAATTTTCATTTTGCTCTTAATGACATGCTCTAATGAGAATGAAATGGCATGTTGAGAATAACTACTAATGTGTACTTGGTATGTGCAGGTTCATCTGCAGCTGAATGGGCGAAAGAAGCAGACTTTCATGATTGGTTTGATCAGCATTTATCTGACACTGAATGTTACCAGGAAAGCAAAAAATGGTCTTCACAGCCACACATCTCTGCAGTGCTTGCAGAGTCAAAACCATTGTATAGAACATCGTCATACCCCGAGCAACCCCCACAACCCCAACAACTTCAGCACTACTCTAGTGAACCCATTTTACTACCGAAATCATCTTATACTTCTTTTCCTCCTCCTGGTGGTAGATCTCAACCCTCACCACATAGCCTTTCGCGACAAAACATGTCATCTCTTTCTGCTGGACCTCAGTCTCCCTATTCTTCTGTGAATCTCTCTTCGTTGCCGAACTCTAATCTGCATTTGACAGGCTTGGCTCACGGGCTTCACTATGGTAGTGGAAACATCCCACATTTGAACCCTACTGGTCTTTCTCATAATTCTAGGTTGCAAAACCAGTGGACCAGCCATGCGGGACTCATCCATGGGGACCATTCTGGTCTCCTAGATAGTGTCTTGCAGCATCAATTTCCTCATCAAAACAGCTTACTATCTCCCCAGTTACTGTCCCCACAGCAGCTGCAACAGCAGAGACTTCATCTTTCAGTTCAGCCTTCTTTAGCTCATTTTTCTGCGCTAAGATCCCAATTGTATAATTCCTTCCCTTCACCATCTCATCTAGGCAAGTATGGATTGGCAGATTTCAGAGATTCACGATCTAAGCCATCACACAAGGTTAGACAAAATGTGCGCTTTTCTAAACAAGGCTCTGATGCTGCTAGCCACAAAAGTGAAAGTAATGTGCCACAGTTCCGATCCAAGTATATGACTGGTGATGAAATAGAGAGCATCCTGAAAATGCAGCATTCTGCAGCACATGGCAATGATCCATATGTAGATGACTACTATCACCAGGCCCGCCTTGCAAAGAAAGCAGCCGAGTCGAGGTCAAAACATCGCTTCTGTCCAAATAAGGAACAGTCTTCTCGGTCACGTAATAGTGCAGAATCACAGCCTCATCTTCATGTTGATGCTCAAGGGCGGGTGTCATTTTCTTCCATCCGCAGGCCTCGTCCACTTCTGGAAGTTGATCCACCAGGCTTTGTTTGCATTGACAGCAGTGCTGACCAGAAGATATCCGAGAGACCCTTGGAACAAGAGCCAATGCTTGCAGCTAGAATTACAATAGAAGATGGTTTCTATCTTCTCACTGAGGTAGATGACATTGACAGGCTCCTTCAGTTTAGTCAGCCCCAAGACGGTGGTGCTCAGCTCAGGCGGAAGCGACAGATCCTGCTGGAAGGCATGGCCGCCTCACTTCAACTAGTTGATCCGCTTGGTAAAGGTGGAAGTTCTGTCGGGCTTACTCCTAAAGATGACATTGTATTTCTATGGTTGGTGTCTCTTCCCAAGGGCCGGAAGCTCATGTCAAGGTATCTTCAGCTTCTTCTACCTGGCAATGAGCTTGTCAGAATAGTTTGTATGGCAATTTTCTGCCATTTGAGGTTTTTGTTTGGCGGTCATCCACCTGATGTAGGAGCAGCTGAGACTATCACTGATCTTGCAAAAGTAGTCTCTAAATGTGTCACTGGCATGGACCTTAATTCACTCAGTGCTTGTCTTGCTGCTGTTGTGTGTTCCTCAGAACAACCACCTCTTCGCCCTCTTGGAAGCTCTGCTGGAGATGGAGCTTCTATTATTTTAAAGTCTGTTCTTGAAAGGGCCACTCATCTATTAACTGATTCTCAGGCTGCTAACAGTTTCAGCATGCCTAATCCTGCCCTTTGGCAGGCATCTTTTGATGCCTTTTTTGGTTTACTTACAAAGTATTGTCTGAGTAAGTATGACAGTATCATGCAATCGATTCTAGCACAATCCCAGCCGGATGCTGAAATGATTGGTTCAGAGGCTGCAAGAGCCGTAAGCAGAGAAATGCCTGTGGAACTTTTACGTGCTAGTCTTCCACATACAAATGACCACCAAAAGAAGCTGTTGTTGAATTTTGCTCAGCGGTCTATGCCTGTTACTGGATTCAATTCTCATGGTGGAAGCAGTGGACATATAGATCCCGAATCTGTAAGCTGTTAGCTGAGATGGTAAGATTTCATAATAGCAAGTGCAGTTGTACATCTGTAGGTCTCAAGGTTACTTTCTGGCTTCTCTTTGCCAGAACATGTTCTGCTTCAGCATCAGTCCAGGAGAATATAGAAGGCTGGAAGCAAGGGTATGCATATATTTTAGGCGTCATTTTAAGGCCTAAAGTTCCTCTTCCTCCTAATCCAACTCTTCCCACCTCCATCCCCATCCCCACCCCAACCCCATTTCTCCCACCATCCTTCCCTGTTTCTTTTCTTTTTCTCACTTTTTTCTTTTGCTTCATTGAAGGGAAACATGGGTTTCTTTATCCTTTTCCTTCTTTGTGATGGCTCTCATCTTACTTAACTGTGTATTATGTCTGAAAGAAATGGGGTTATTGGTCACTCTTCTAAGGTTTTCCATTCAAAGAGCTTTATTTTTGATGCTCTTTCTGTAAACTCCGGATAAAAGCTTGAAGGATAGAATGTACAGGTGATTTGTGGAGTTCGGCAACTCTTGATGCACTTGGCCCTCTCCCTCTCTGCTTTCAAGAAGAGGGTAAAAATGATTCTTCACCCTGAAGTAATGTTGCAGGCTCGGAGGAGAAAAGGGTTCAGCTCTGCAGTTTCAGTAGGAGACATTTGCTAGACTTGAAAACTTTCTAAGTGAAAACTGTAATAACTAAATGTTCTTGTGCATTAACAATTACTCTGTTATGTTTCCCCGAAATTGTTTACAAAGTTATTTTAGAACTTGCCTACAGTTCCCTTCATGTCTTGATTATTTCCTGTATGAGGGCTGTGAAGTTTGGTGCAACTACACCTATCTCTTCTTCCCAATTTTGAGGCAGGCTGCTGCTCTTTGTGCGTGTGCGCATCACTTGTCTGGTGTAAGTTGCCGACTGCCCAGGCAATACCTAGTTATAAGTAAGTTTGCAGGAAGAACCCCTTGTTTCCTCTTTCTTTTTCTTTTGTTATGGTAGTGTCTATGTGAGTTTGGACGCAGTTGATTCACTGCATATGTACTGATAACTTTGTCCACCAAGACTTATATAGAAACAATTAAGTAAATTCACGTTTTTTTTGTCTTTGCTGAGATTTATGCTGTCTTTCATGTTTCGTCTGATGCATACTTAATTTGCTTCTGCTTAGAGAAACAGAATGTTTTATACTTGCCATTGTAGTTCAAAGGAAAACATTGTTCTTCAGCTTTCTTCAGCTTACATTTGACAAGTCTGCTACCTAATGATCCAGTATTTTCATTAGGTACTTCCTCTACACTAGGGTGTTACTTTAGCTCCTCCTGGTTGAGGAGCTTTATTTTGATCCTTTGGCTGGTATTGATTAGTTTCTATTCCAGTAGCCTTCACCTACTGTGCATACTGCTCAGTTTATTGGTATTATCACTATATTTTGCAACTCTGCACCTATATTAATGGTGTGATTTCTAATTTTTGTAACACTTGTATTGGAACATTTTTTTTGGTAGTGGTACATTGATTCTCAAATAATAATTTGCAAGAAATGATACATACTAATTAATGGCAGAATACATAATAGGTCCCTGAACTTGTTGAGTTATGCCATCTTCCTTTTAAACACTTGGCTGACATGACATAAAAATCCAACAAATAATTTTTTCTTGATTGTGGGTGTGAAATCCATTGTTTCCCACGCGGAAAGTGCAACCAATCAAAACACTCAACTCGTTTGAATAATTTACACGCAGTCTAAAATAAAACCCTAACAAAACCTAGACAATCAAAAGACACTTCATTTTGCCACCAAACACACTTTGATCTGACCCAAATGTTCTTGTAGATGAGAAAATCTTAAGAAATTGGTGTGATTTTAGTGACATTTATTCTATTTACAACTAAAATTCTAAGATTTTAAAGTTATTTCGGGTGTTTTATTGAAGGTAGCATCGGAGATTAAACTATGTCAATCATGACTTTGGAGTTCAATCACGATTTTGGAGTTCAGTCTAGTGAGGTAAGTTCATTCTCTACTTTCAATGCCATTTTTATTGTTGTAATGTGATATATAGTGCATTTTTAGTATTATATTAATGTGACGGTATGTAGTTAGTATATGGCAAAAAATTAGGGTTTTTTTGTGGTTTTTATTGTTCATAATGTGTTAGGAATTTTTAGGGCATTGTTTTAGGAAATCTTATGGATGACATTATTATAACTTGTTCTCATCATGGTGGTCAATTTATTAAAGGAAAAAATGGACTAACTTATGCTGGAGAAAATGAGGTGGAATATGTTAGTATCGACAAAGATCACTTCTCAATAATTGAATTATTTTATTAGACTAAAAAAATTGGGTATTTTACTGTTGGTGGGTTCTATTTTAAAGACCCTACAAAAAATGTCTTTATTGCGGTGGAAATTAATTCAATTTACTAAGTTAGCGTTTGACTCCAAATTACTAAATATTTTTGGCAAATTATTTTTGGGTGAAGTTTTGAATGAAGTTTCACGATGCGTTTGACCATAAATTTTGGAAGAAATATTTGACTATTTTAAAAAATCTGATTTATGCCATAAGTTCTAAAAATTATTAAAAATAACTTTAAGTTTGCATTATTAGTTTATAGTGAACATATTCCGTTAAAAAAATAACCTAATAACATAGTTGATAACAGTCAACAACAACAAAATAACAATATGAGCAAGAGCAATACATTAATCGCATACTAAAACTTATCACCGACTCAGGATGAATTATAATTCATTAAAAATAAATTGTTTTTTTTCTCCCAATCTTGTTATTAGTTATTAATGGAGTAATTTGGTAGATAAATATTATTTGGAACTAATAAATGATGTTTTTTTTTATAAAATATAAAAGTTTGGAGTGATATTTTAAATTTTAAAAAATTCTCAAATATTAGAACTTGGTCCAAATACTACTATTTTCTAGTATTTGAGAACTTGGGATATTTGACAAATATATTTGTCAAGTAATGACAAGTTGCATGGACAACCACCATTTCTCAAGTTTTTTTCCAAAGTTTTCCCAAATGTGAAGCATGTACTGTAGTTGAGAAAAATACTAATGTGGTTGATTAAGAAAACTTACAAGACACAAATGTGATCGACAATGAAGGATTGTTTCATGTTGCTGAATATGAAAATGTTAATGTTTGAAGTTGGGCCAAGTGATATCTCAGATCTAGAAGGGGAATGGGCTGAATCAAATTAAGAAAGCAATACGGACTCTCAAGAGGATACTATTCCTAATGAGGATGACTATGAGGTTAGTGAAGAGTTGGGATCTCTTAGCAATGAAAGGAAATACAAAATAAAAAAAGAAGAAATTTGTTCTAACTGAGGAAATAAGGCTTGATATTGATAGATGAAAAAGAAGAAATCTATTCAAACTGAGGAAATAAGGCTTGAAACAACTGATATTGATAGATGATTTATAGACATATGAAGGAATAAGGCTGTTAGATACATTTGAAGATTAAGAGGGCATGAACAATATATAGATAGCTTTGAACTGGATAGTGATGGCAGTAGGGATGATTAGATCCAAATGCTATGAGGGGTGTACCAACAAGAAAAAAAGTAAAAAGGTAAGATTTGATCCTAATTGTGTTATAGCTATTTTTGAGTTTGGTATGATATTTGAAATTGCTGAACAATTTAGAAAAGTTGTTGTAGACTATTCTTGTGAATATAAAGTTTGGTTAAAATTGAAGCCTAATAAAAAGTATATAGTTAGGGTTAAGTGTGAGAACAAGAAGTATAAATGGTTGTTCTTTGTTAGTTTAGATAAAGATCCTGGTGATTTTATTATAAAACATGTTCATGTATGTACTACTAAACCAAGAACAAGTTGTGTGCATATAAATTTGTTGCAGATAAGTTTAAGGATGAGATTCTATCAACCATATATAAGATTGTGAGAAATTTAACAATTGGTGAAGAAAATATTTTGGTTGTATGTTGGAAGAACTGTTTGTCATATGACAAAAAAAAGGGTTTTAGGTGATTGAAAGATGGAATTTTCAAGATTATGTGATTATGCAGACATGATTAAACATACTAATCCTAGTAGTTCATGGTGGGTGAGGACATATATAGAGTTTCAGCCAGGAATTTTTTCATTTTTTTGTACTTTTATATTTGCTTTGATGCATTGAAGGGAAACTGACTGGTAGGATGCAAAAAAATTATTGATTTTGATGGATGCTTTCTGAAGGGTTGTTGCAGGGGTGTGGTAGAAATCAAAATTTACAGATGTTTTAAATTGCATGGGCTATTGTTCACAGAGAGACAAAAAATTGTTGGAGTTTTTTTTATTCCAACTACTTGATACAAGATCTGAACTTAGGCACTGTAATGAACCTCCAGGTCATTTCGGTGTTTATGCCTTCTATTCGTCATTAAGAACGCTTCTATATCGATCCCAAGTCATTTATGACTTGCTGGGACTGACACTTCGATAACTTGATCGTTCGTTTTGTTTTTATGTGAGTGTTAATATTTTGGAGCTTTTGAACCTTAAACGGTCATTTTTTAAATCAAATTTCAAGAAGATGACCCTCAAAATCTAGTTCTAACGATTTCATCAGCTCCGAAAAGGTCATTTTATGCTAGTAGCATAGTTGGCATGACTCCCAAGCTTTTAGTGCGAGTTTGTGTGATTAAACATTTTAACTTTCATGTTAAGGCCTAAGTTTGACTTTAGCCAATATTTTGAGTAAACGAGCTCAAATGAGAATTCTGTCAGCGCGGTTAACTTCAGAATATTGAGTTTGAACTAGAACGAGCCTTCTTTCGGATCCTGAGACCTCTAGGCTAATTCCGAGCCTCCTTATGGATTTTGGCTTAAAATGGAGTTTGGGATGGGACCCACTTTTTGCTGAGATAAAATTGTATAGGAATTTTGGCTGCCGTATAGAGTCTGGAATATCGAATTTGGTAGGGTTGCATATATCGTTTGCGTGAACGGGATTCTGAACAAATTCAAAATGCTCCGTCGGAGATTTAGAAACTTGCCAGACCAGCTGATATGCTTCACTTGGTGCAGACCAAAATTGGTCTTCGCAATTGCGGAGCTTGGTTCGCGTTCGTTGAGACCAACATCGCATTCGCGGGGTAAAAGTTGTGTTTGTGAAGGGCTAGGCTGCTTTGTCTTTGCGTTCTTGGGGACCTAGTCGCGATCATGGACCTCTCGTTCCTTTGCCTTACGTTTGCTGGCGCCATGTTATGTTCACGTAGGGAAACACCGCTGATCTCTGCGTTCGCAAAGAGTGAAATCGTCTAGTCATTTATTTAAAGACCAGACACAATAAACTTTTATTGCAAAGGTTAAACTAGTGACATTTTACTTGTTTGAACTCGGATTTAGGCGATTCGAAGTATGGTGGATCCGTGAAGGTTTTGGCTACGATGTGGAGTATCGGAAGTCATTGGTGAACCTCCGTTCGAGGTGAAATTGCATTTTAGCTGGCTGCCTTGTCTCTTTAATTGAACTCAATTGTTGTCTTTGTTGCATGTTGTTGGTTGTGGTTGTTCCGGGCCCCGAATTGTGTTCCTTTTTGGAAGACAAGTTTGGGGCATTGTTTAGGAACTTTTAAAGGAGTTAATTCCAGTAATTCTAGCGCGGGTACCATAATTCCCGTTTAATTCCAAAAGTGACCCATTTCCATTTTATGTGTTTTTGGTGTCTAAACGACCATATTGGCATTGTGATCCTATTTGATAGCATGGCAGCGTTCGGAGGCCATTCAGAAAGGAAAAGCCCCGACCTTGTGATTTGGATTGCGCACGTCCAGCATGCAGGTAGGCTATAATGACCCGGACCCGGAAGGTCATTTTTGATAACTTTGAATAGTCATTTAACTATAGTTAATTATGTTATTTTTAATAATAATGAGTCAAGTCTGAAATATTAATATAGGTTAGTAGGAGTTATTACTTTTAATACATAATTAATTTAGAAAAGAAAATAAAGAGAAGGAAGAAACTAACCTGTGCATCGGCGACACATAGACAAAGAGGAACGGAGAACATAAGGTCATCAGGTAATCGTCCAAACCTTTGTATTGTGGTATATATATGATTATGAATATCATATCATTATTTTATTATTATTAGTATAGTTGATTGTTAATGAAAAAGAGAAACAATTAAGTGGGTTTTAAGTTAGAAGAATTGGAAATTTATTTATTGTATATGCCGTCTTTTTAATGGAGAAAAAAGGGTGTTATGGCCAATCATGATGTAATGATTTAGGACATGATTAGTCAATGATGATTAAATTAGTAAATGGAAATATATGGTATATCAACGTAAGATTTTGAAACAGTAAGTGTTCTCGTGATTTTGTTCGTAATTTACTTCGCTGTTTTTTTTTTAAAATTTCTTGTTATTACCATATTATGATTCAAGTTTTGATATATTGGTAATGTAATTAAATATTAGATGTAAGGTATAATGTGAATACCATTAGATTTAGGATATTGGAAAAATTGGGACTTAACCCTAGGCTTGAAACTTAAGAACTTGATTTTAGGCTTGGGTGACTTTTGGGTTTAGGTTAAGCATATAGCATTATGAGTGTTGTTAGTTTCGAAATCCTATTGTGACTATGTACTTGAATAGATTGCATTGATTTGGAAGCTCAACTAAAGGGAAGGACTCAAGTCCCAGAGTAATCGTTCGATTGTTTGAGGCAAGTGGATTTCTAAACCCTTGTTAAGTGTATGAAATTCGTGTATTTCCTTGTAATATGTGTTTGGAGGTAATGAGACTTGGTGATGGGTTGACTTGTCCATATCAGTTAATTCTAATGTTGAAAAAGGGCTAATAAAAGACAATGTGATTAATTGTTGGTGTGTGATGTGTTGAGAATGGTTTGAAAGGCTTGTTGACTCATTGTTAATGTTGTATCACGATTGTGTTGTTGTGAATTGTGCATTATTATGAAAATGGTCATCTCTTCATTATTTGTGTGAACATGTCATTTGCATTGTTCTGACACATGATTGTGACAAGTGTTATGTGAATTGAGAAAGAATAAGAAATTAAAGAGGATGTACCATTTCGTGGGACATGTCGCGCACCGGACAGATACTATATTTTGAGGGACATATCGCACGCCGCGATGGATTCTATTATCAAGGGACGTGTCACGCGCTGCGACTGATTCATGGACAAATATGTCCCTCATGGGTCCCGGACTAAGAGACGTGGGGTGTGTATCGTTAGATCAAACATGCATTACTATACTTGACATTGCATTTCAGTGCGTTGCACATTTTTATCATTTGTGAACTTGATCTTATGTGTTGCTGATCTTGTGAGTGCCTTTCTGTGGAAGTTGTGATTGATGAACATTGAGTTTGTCGTTGAGGATATGTAATTTGTTAGAGTGTTGTTGTTGTGCTGTGTGCTATGTAAACTGTAAACTGTTAGGTTGCGCTGATTTTTATGCAGGTTGTAGTTGTGGAGGTTTGGATGGGGTGTAAGGAGTACCTGTATTCTGTCCCCTTAGCTTGTGGTTAGAAGTTTACTTGTTGAGTACCATGTGGTTTGGTACTCACCCCTTGCTTCTACATTTTTGTAGGTTACGAGCCCAGATCTTCATGATACCTTCTATTCTCTTCATTTCCGAGGCTTTCTGTGGAGATTTGTGACGTAGCTGTTTGTCTTCTCAGCGAACCTTCTTACTCCTGTTTATAATTTTGTTTTAATTGAAAGATAACGTCACTCGAGACTTACATATTTTATTTCAATTCTAGTATTTGAATTAGAGGCTTGTGCACGTGACAACCAGGTTTTGGAGATTTAATTAAGTTGACTTGTTATCCGTATTAGTAATTGTTATTGGACTTTCATTTTATTCACGCACTTTATCGAAATGATTAGGTTTTAGGCTGACTTGTCTTGGTGGGATAAGGCGAGTGCCATCACATCTATTTTTGGGTTATGACAAAAATATCAGAGCCCTGGTTCAGAGGTCTCACGTGTATACAAGTCAAGTTTACGTAGAGTCTCAAGGATCGGTACAAAGACGTATGTAGTTATCTCAGGCTATAAAGACTATTAGAAAACTTCCTTTTGTTTATTCTTTCTCATCGTGCCTGGTTACCTTCCCTAGTACTGAGATATCGTATATTCTTTTGACAGATAACAAAGACTAGAGCTACTTTTATTGGTGGTAGAGGGGAGGCACTTCCCGAGGCAGTTGTTGAGGCCCAAACTAGGGGTAGGGGTAGAGCCCGAGCTAGAGGTCGTGCCCATGGAGAAGCACTAGTGAGGGGCCGTGTTGGAGAGGTCTCTCCAGAGCCTCAAATTGATAACAGAGAGGACCAGGTTCTGCAGAGCCTGTGACCACACCTTTGCATCAGGATATATTATTGAGGGTGTTAAGTGTGCTTGAGAGCTTTACTCAGGGTGGTGGTGCGACTGCCACACCACAAGACTCTCAGACTAGAGTGGGGGCTCAGACCCTAGAGCAACAACATGCTCCAGTTATTCAGGATCTGGTGGGGCAACCACCAGTGGATCACGTGGTTGGAAATGATCTTGCACCATTAGCTGAGGGTTAAGGTGCATCGTTGGTTGTTTTGACACATGATAAGCAACGCATGTATGAGAAATTTCGGAAGATGGACCCACCTCAGTTTTAGGGTGGGAAGAGCGAGGACGCTTATGAGTTTCTAACTACATGCCAAGAGTTGCTAAAGGTGGTTGGGTTAGCTGAGTCACATGGGGTTCAATATGCTACCCTCCAACTTCATGGGCCAGCAAGAGAGTGGTGGAGAACTTATTCAGGGTCCTTGCCAGTTAGATGTCCTCCAGTGACTTGGGAGATATTTTCTAGTGCCTTTAATGACCGCTTCGTCCCTTGGATCGTGAGAGAGGAGAGTCATTTGAGGTTTGAGAATCTGAGATAGGACAACTTATCTATTACAGAGTATGAGGCCCGTTTTTACCAATTGTCTATGCATGCTTTGGCCATCATTCCAGACAAGACGGAGAGGATGCGTAGATTCGTGAGGGGGCTGACTTTCTCTATCAGATCGACTGTGTTTAGGGCATCTCGAGAGGGGGTTTCCTTCTAGTCCATCGTGAGCGCCGCTAAAGAGGGGAAATTGATGGACAAAGAGGAGTTTGGGGACCCTAAGAGGGCCCCGTACATCATGTCAGTTTCATGGTGCCTCATCTAGAGGCAGGGGATCACACAGATGGGGTGATTCATTTCAGCATAGGGGACCCATTCATGCATCGATGTTGACATCCGAGGGTAGTCACATGCCTCGGGGTTCTTATAGCGCGGGTCAGGGCTCATACAGTTCACAATAGTGACCTATAGGGAGAGGTAATTATAGTGGGTTTCCATGATCCGCACAACAATTCTTGAGTCAGAGATTTTACTTTACTTGTGGAGATCCCAATCACCTGATGCGACAGTGTACTTCCAAGAGGGGTCGTGGAGGCCCTTAACCTAATTCTTCATTTCAGACTAGACCACCGGTACCAAGGGTAGAGGCTGAGGTAGAATTCAGTCAGGTAGAAGTGGTTGAGCTTCTAGTAGTGGTACTGCAGCTCAGCAGAGTGCGGGTATTGGTACCACCCAGGATGGATGTGTGATGTACCATGAGTTTTCGGTACTATTGATACGTTTCACTTAGGATTTGTGAATGTCTAAGGCATTTTTGTGTTAGTTTTATGTGTTTTTGCTGTAATTTCAGGAAATAAACTCAGGTGTGAAAAGATGAAGATGTAGCTGAGGCAAGTGCTGAAAAGAGCCACCAACGGAGGCACCTACAGACCGTAGGATGAGTGAAGCCCCATAGATAAGGGTCATGGGACGACCAGGCATGGCAAGATTGAAGCTCATGGAAATTTGACCAAGTGTGGAACCACGATGGGGACTGACGGATCGTTGAATGACTTACGATCCGTCCTATAACTCCGTAAAAGTGATCAGAGGAGTGGTTCCAGTGCATGAGTTGAAATAATCTAAGTATAGAACGATGGAGGTGACTGACGGTCCGTCGTCTCACTGACGGACCGTGCTGCTGGTTCGTGGAAGCTGACTGAGAAGGTGGATTTTTGAAGATTTCAAATCGGCTAAGTATGGAGCCACAGGAGAGACCTACAAACCATCATTCGACTTACGGTGGTCAGCCTCGTGGAATGGAGACGCGTCTTGCAGTTTTATTTCCTTATTTTGTTTCCCTTTTATTTTAGGATTTGTTTTCTATAAATAGGGTATGTAAACCTCATTTTTTGGGGGGGGGGGGGTTAGATTTTATTACTTTTACTCTAGTTCTTGACTTGGGGATATTAACTTGCAAGTTTAGCAATTCTTAATTTCCTAAGTTTGTTTTTGAAGATTTTGGTGTTGCAATTCAAGTTGAATTTCTGGTTTATTATTCTTCTTACGTAAGTTCATTATTCTTTCATCTAAAACAATGAATTGTGTTCATATGATTATGGGTAACTAAACTCCACAACTAGGGTAGTGGAACCATGAGCGAATAACAAAGTATGAATAGTAAATAAACAATTCTTGAATAGTGTTTTGCATGCATTGATAATTCTTTCGTTTAAAAGTCTTTTTAACGGTACGCAACGTTAGAACTCGCCTTGTTGCTACTTGCTGGACCAAGGAGGTAATCAACAAGAAAAGAATTATCAACATAGATTTAGTGTGTTACTATCTAATATTCTAGTGTCGATTGGTGCGAAGTAATAACTAAGCCAAACATAGATGTGATGTCTAATATGAGGTAAATGTAAGAGTTAGTAAATTATACACACGTAGCCGGACCAAGGTGCGGGGTGAAATTCTCTAGATGCTGGACCAAGGATTTAGAGATACCTAGCTTATCACTTTGCATGTAGTACACTAGGAAATGATTGCTATTACTAGGATTACTGCGTTATGAGCTTGTGGGGAACATGTATACCCTAGTTAATTCTCTCATCTTGATAACAACCAAAATTGACTTTTGTTTACTGATTACTTACTGAATTCTTACAATTTGTTTCATAAATCCCCTCCTCCCTTTTTTTAATTACTTGTTTCTGGAAGTAATTTGACAAAACCAATATAATTGTCGGTTAAAGTGAAGTCTAAACCATTTTCCTCGTGGGATCGACCCCAACCTACAAGTTGAGTTCTTTACTTGATAACGATCGCTTATTCTTCTTTAGGGATGTGTAATTTGAGCGTATCAAATTTTGGTGCCGCTACCGGGGAATTTTGCTTTTAGATTTATTTTAACTACATTATTGAACTTTAGTCAAATATTTCCTAATTTTACTTTTTGTTTTTGTTTTTGTCACTCTCGGGTTCTAACTCTAGTATATGCCAAGTACACGGAGCCAGGGTGAACCACTTACGCCTTACAATCTAGAGTTGAACCGAACTTTGCGAAGAATGAACAATTAAGGAGTTCAAGTTAATCCAATCGGAGGCAATCTAGGTGATGAAGTCGAGTTGCAACCTCCAAGGGTAGTTGGTGGAGACAACCAAGTTCTAGCTGAAAATCAACTAGGAGATGTAGTGAGGGTGCATGGTCCACCAAGCCCACAACTGCATGACAACTATAGGGGTAACGTCAATATTGCTGACTCTGATGGACCTCTTGTCCTACCCCCTTTGCCTCCGGGGCACACATTTGTAGCGACCAGTAGCTTGATGCAGATGCTTACAACGAGGGGCTTGTTCTCGGGGTTGCCATCGGAGGACCCACATGCTCACATAGCCAAGCTAAGGGTGGTTTGCAAGAGCTGTATAGGTCGACCAGACTTAGATATGGATGTCATCAGATTGCTAGTGTTCCCTCTATCACTGACAAGCGATGTTGCTGTATGGTTCACTGAGCTTCCTTATAACTCAATCTATACATGAAACCAACTGAAGGATGTGTTCTTAGCAAGGTATTATCCAGTGTCCAAGAAGCTCAATCACAAAGATAAGGTCAACAATTTTGTGGCATTACCTCGAGAGTCTGTGAGTAGCTCTTGGGACAGGTTCACTGTGTTTATAAGAGGTGTCCCGAATCACCGTATTGATGATGAGTCGTTGAAGGAATATTTCTATCCAGGTCAGGATGACAACAATAAAGCAGTGTTTGATACTATTGATGGAGGTTCATATGGTGAGTGCACATACGCACAGATTGCAAAAAAACTGGAGAAGATCTCTCGCAATATTAAAGCATGGAGTACTAGGAGGTCGGATATTGGGAGAAACACGTTTGCCGTTCATGCTACAAACAACCAGTGTGCGGATGAGATTCGTGAGGAGATGGCTCAGATGAGGATTGAGTTGGGGTTGGTATTGAAGCATGTGAGCAGAGGTGCGGAAAAGGTAAATGTTGTAAACTACTTGACTAGAACTCCACCACATATTGAAGAGTGTTACTATGAAGAGGATGCTTATGCGGTGGATGATCAAACGGGGGGTTTTCGACCAAACGCCCAAGGATCTAACACAGAAAATTGGCGCCAAGGTCAAGGAAACCAAGGTCGGAACTATGACAATTACTACTAAGAGGGTCAATATGTCCGGGATGGGAACTTCAATCGCGACAACAACTACAACCGGAACAACTATGGCAACAGAAACGATCGGGTTGGACCTTATGTTCCCCCTCAAAATCGGGAATCTGGTACTAGGGAAGTTGGAGGCAATATGGCGCGTATTGAAGATATGATGCAGAAGATGATGAGAAGGTTTGATGCAACTGATGAGAATGTGAAGGAGATGAGAAATGACTTGTCTGGTATTGGTCAAAAGGTTGATGCCCATGCAGTGTCAATAAAGCATCTAGAGAAGCAGATGACTCAGTTGTCTACTATAGTGAACCCACGTCAACCTGACACTCTTCCTAGCAACACCATCCAGAATCCAAAGAATGATGGTCATTGTATGGCAGTTACTACTCGAGGGGGTAAGCAAACCATTGATCTGCCTATGTCGTCTGTGGTGGATGTTGAGATTAGAAAAGAAGATGATGTGGTAGAGGTTAGAGAAGCGTCTGAGAATGCGACAGAGAAAGAAACGGAGATATCTCAGAAAGTGGTCCCCATACCTAGACGTCCACCACCTTTTCCACAGAGGTTAGTGAAGAAGAATGAAGATGGTAAATATCGCATGTTTATTACTATGTTGAAGCAGCTCTCCATCAACGTTCCATTGATAAAAGCCTTGGAGCAAATGCTTGGGTATGCGAAGTTTATGAAAGATATGGTGACAAAGAAAAGGTCTGTGAGTTTTGAAGATGATGATAGATTGCAACATTGTAGCGCTATCGCTACAAGGTCTCTTGTGCAGAAGAAGGAAGATCCTGGTGCTTTCACGATTCCATGTACTGTAGGGTTGTTACACTTTGCTAAGGCATTATGTGATCTTGGTGCTAGCATCAACCTCATGCCATTGTCTATTTATAAGAAGTTGGGTCTAGGGGATCCAAAGCCTTCTACGATGCAGTTACTTATGGCCGATCGAACCGTAAAAAGACCCATTGGTGTACTCTATGATGTGCTAGTAAAATTGGAGTTGTTCATCTTTCTTGCGGATTTTGTGATTCTTGATTATGAGGTTGATTTTAAGGTTCCCATCATCCTTGGGAGACCATTCCTTGCCACAGGTCGTGCGTTGGTTGATATGGAGAAGGGGCAGATGAAGTTCAGACTGAACAATGAAAAAGCAACTTTCAATATTTGTAGGTTCATGAAGTAGAGTGGTGAGCTCCAAACGGTATCTGTTATAACCTACAGAGTTGAAAGTGGAACATAAGTGCAAATTGAAGAGCGACTCAGTGTTGAGGCACTAGCTGCAGTTATGATGAATTTCGATAGTGATGGTATTAAAGAGTACGATGAGTTGGTAGCTGGACTCGATAGGTGCGAATATCGGTCAAAACCAAAGAAGTATGAGTTAGACATAAAGAATCGCGAGTCTCCACCCGCGAGATCATCAATTGTGGAGGCACTGAAATTGGATCTTAAGGCTCTACCACCGCATCTGAGATATGTATTCTTGGATAGAGATAATACTTTGCCGGTCATCATTGCGACATATTTAAATGCTAGACAACTAGAGTGCTTGGTGACTGTGTTAAAGATGTTCAAGCGAGCTATAGGGTGGACTATTGCGGATATTATTGGGATTCCTCCCGGTATTTATTCCCACAAAATCCAACTCATGCCAGATCACAAACCTAGAATTGAGCACCAAAGAAGATTAAATCCGCCTATGCAAGAGGTAGTTAAAAAGGAGATCATCAAGTGGTTGGATGTTGGAGTTATCTATCCCATTGCAGATAGTAGTTGGGTATGTCCTGTTCAATGTGTGCCCAAGAAAGGTGGGATAACTGTGGTTCCTAATGAGAGAAACGAGCTTGTTTCGATGCGGCGCGTGACTGGATGGAGAGTCTGCATGGACTACCGGAAGCTAAATGCTTGGACAGAAAATGACCATTTCCCTATGCCATTCATAGATCAGATGTTAGATAGACTTGCTGGTAAGGGTTGGCATTGTTTTCTTGATGGTTATTTGGGCTACAATCAAATTTCTATAGCTCCGAAAGACCAAGAGAAGACAACCTTCACTTGCCCTTATGGGACTTTCGCCTTCAAACGGATGCCCTTTGGGTTGTGCAATGCTCCAGGGACCTTCCAGCATTGTCTGATGTCGATATTCTCTGATATGGTGGAGGATACTATTGAGGTATTTATGGATGATTTCTCTGTGGTAGGTGACTCTTTTGATTAATGTCTGAATCATTTGGCTGAGGTGCTTAAAAGGTGTGAAGATTGCAATTTGGTGCTAAACTGGGAGAAGTACCACTTTATGGTGAAAGAAGGGATAGTTCTAGGTCATCAGATTTCAGAGAAGGGCATTGAGGTAGATAAATTGAAAGTTGAGGTAATAGAAAAACTTCCTCTACATATCTTTGTAAAAGGTGTTAGGAGTTTTCTTGGGCATGCAGGTTATTATAGGAGGTTCATCCAAGATTTCTCAAAAATTGCACACTTTTGTGCAAACTGCTCGAGAATGAGAGTAAGTTCCATTTTGATGATACTTGTCTAAGAGCATTTGGAGAGTTGAAGGAGAAGTTAGTCATTGCACCTATCATTATTTCGCCGGATTGGAGACAACCGTTTGAGGTAATGTGTGATGCAAGTGGAGTAGGCTAGGTGTTGTATTGGGACAGAGGCGAGAGAAAATTCTCCATCCTATTTACTATGCTAGCAAAGATCTGAATGTGGACCAGTATATAACAAGAACTTCTTGTGGTGGTTTTTGCAGTCAAAATTTTTGATCCTACCTGCTTGGTACTAAGGTCATAGTGCATACTGACCATTCTGCATTGAGGTATTTGATGGCAAAGAAGGATGCAAAACCGAGGTTGATTAGATGGGTATTGTTGCTGCAAGAGTTTGATTTTGTGGTAAAAGATAGAAAGGGGACCGAAAATCAAGTTGCCGATCACTTGTCCAGATTAGAGGAAGAGGCTATGCTAAAGCTTGGTGATAGGGCTGAAATTAATGATACTTTTCCAGATGAACATGTATTGGCTGCTTCTCATGATCTGATTCCTTGGTTCGCAGACTTTGCTAATTATTTGGCAAGCGATTTGGTGCCCCCGAACTTGTCTTTTCACCAAAGGAAAAAGTTTATGCATGATGTGAATAAATTCTTTTGGGATGAGCCTTACTTGTATCGTAGTTGTAATGATGGATTATTCGTCGCTGTGTGCCCGAGGTTGAGATGTTGAGTGTACTTGAAGCATGCCATTTATCGCCTTTTGGTGGGCATCATAGCGGTATTCGAACTGCGCATAAAATCTTGCACTGTGGGTACTACTGGCCTACCATCCACCAAGATGCTCATGACTTCCCCAAGTCTTGTGATCGTTGGCAAAGAGAAAAAGGGATTTCAAAGAGGCAAGAGCTCCATGTGAATCCTATATTGGTGATAGAGTTGTTTGATGTATGGGGCATTGATTTTATGGGTCCATTGTGAGTTCACATGGGATGAAGTATATTCTTGTTGCGGTTGATTATGTATCGAAGTGGGTGGAAGCAGTTGCGCTCCCCAACAATGAAGGTAAAAGTGTCACCACATTCTTGAAAAAGAATATCTTCTCCAGATTTGGAACACCGAGGGCGATTATTAGTGATAGAGGTTCCCACTTTTGTAATAAGTTGTTCAAGGCGCTACTTGAGAAATATGGTGTCCGCCACAATGTAGCCACTCCTTACCATCCGCAAACTAGTGGGCAAGTTGAAGTGTCCAAAGAGAGATCAAACAAATTTTGGCAAAGACTGTGAATGCTAATAGAACGGATTGGTCAAGGAAGCTTGATGATGCTCTATGGGCCTATCGCACTGCATACAAGACTCCCATAGGTATGTCTCCTTACAACTTGTATATGGGAAATCTTGCCATTTACAGGTGGAACTAGAGCATAAGGCTTTGTGGGCGATGAAGAAGCTAAATTTGGATTGGGGCGCCGCATCTAATCAAAGAATAATGACTTGAATATGCTTGATGAGTTTCGTTAAAAGCTTATGAAAGTTCAGCCTTGTACAAGGAGAAGATGAAGAGGTATCATGATCAAAGATTGAAAAGCAAGAATTTGTTGTGGGTGATCTTGTGCTTCTATTCAACTCTAGGTTGCGCTAGTTTCTGGGCAAACTCAAATCCAAATGGACCGGACCATTTTTGCTCACAAAAGTGCTCCCCCATGGAGCGGTTGAGCTTGAGAACAGTAAAGGAACAAGGTTCATGGTTAACGGGCAAATGATCAAGATTTATCTAGGAAATGCAGAAAGTGTGCAAGAAGTTGTTGAGGCCTATCATCTTGATGAAGTCTGAGTAATCAAGAGGCTGTGTCGTGCCGCGACATTAAATTAAGCGCTACTTGGAGGCAACCCAAGATATAAAATCTAGCCAACAATAGGTCGTTTAGTAGTTGCTCCTCTGTACTCAGTTAGACAGTTGTTTTAGTTTTTTTTTAGTGTTGGCTAGATATACATAGGGTCCGTGTCTAAAAAGTGTCCAGAAAATGTAAAAAGAAAGGGCTAATGGTTACTACATGTACAGGGGCGAGAAGCAAATCTGCAGAAAAATGTCTGGTGCAGCGGTCTACGTACCCCATCGACGGTCCGTCGTTCACCTCACGGACCGTGAATGGCGTCCGCTGACCCCAGGCAAGTCCTGAATTTTTCTAAGTGTTGAGGTGATCTACGGTTTCGACCTACGGACCATAGATGACCTACGGACCGTAAGTAAGGTCTCGTAGGTCGAAACCCTAGTCTGCCTGACCTGACCTGGACTTTCCCTATTTAAAACCCCAAAGTTTAAAGCATTTCCCACTCTTTCCAAAGCCCTCATCCGAACCCCACACCCCAAAATCCACAAATTCACTCCCTCACACCACCCTCCATCAGATCTCCCAAAGGAATTCACCCCAAAATCCACACACTCACAACCTTCCCATCTTTCCCGCAAATTCCCATCTTCAAGAGAGTCCGGTGTTTGGGTATGGTACAACGTTGGGTCAAATTCAGTCAAAGTCTAATTCTTGGCACGCAATCACACCACTCCTCATTTCTTGTAAGGTAACTGACTGTCCCCTCACTTTGAATTACGATTCATAGCTTGAATAGGGTAGTCAGGAGTGGGTCTTGACCTTGGGTAGTAATCATCCTTAAATGCCTGTTAAATATGAAATTTAAACCCCTTGGGACGATGGTAGTGATTGTAGGTAATTGTAACTTAAAACCAGTTAGAACTCGAGTCTAAATGTAAGTTCCGACTTAGGTTCCATAATTGTATGAATGGCGTGCTTAACTGAATTATCGGACCCCCGAGAATGACGAACTAGCATGTGGAGTGTTGAAATGCATGATTAGAATTGCTTAGCGCTATTGTTGACCTTTTGTCAGTCTAAATGATAAAGCACTGATGCATAAAATGGCCCAGAACCATCCACGAGACCCCGTCCACGGACCGTCATTCAGTCGACGGACCGTTGATCAGGTCCATGGCAGGGGCACTTGGGAAATTTCCCAATTATGACACAACGGAGGTGGATTACGATCCATGGAATGACCCACAGACCATTCTGATCTCCGTCGTTTCCATCTGTGACTATGCCCTGATTACTTCTGACGTACGGAGCAGGCCCACGGACCGTAGGTTGACCTACGGACCGTTGGTTCCCTCGTCGGTTACCACGTAGCTTATTGTAATTTTTTTTCTTTCATTATTACTTGTGTGGGTACTAACATCTCCTCGCAGGTACCATGATACCAAACAAGAAAGTCGTCATCAATAGGGGCCGGGCAAAATCAGTGGCGCCGACCTTACGAC